>NW_026125859.1:0-350462 GCF_943737965.1 Phodopus roborovskii | reverse complement strand
GAGTTAACATAAAATGCCAATTATTTGATTGTCAATTTAAGTTTTTAAATAAATCATTACCACTTCCTTGAAGAGTCTGACTTCTCCATGCCGCTTTAATTATGCACCACCATGTCATTGTTCAATTATTTTTCCTTATATATTAATCATTTTAAATCGATAAAGATGTTGTACTTCATGGCTGAAGTCAAGCGATCACTCCCTGGGAGTTAATGGGATGTGGCATTACTTAATTATCTAAGTAATACTTACTTGATCATCATTACAGTTTGGCTCCATATTATGAAAGTTAAGTATGCAGGACTATCCAATTCTTTACTTATTTCATTACGTAAATAATGATGGTGACATCCATTGTGGAGTTTGGCTGGTGTGTGATTGACACATACAGGAGATTGGTACTGAAAGCAATTACTTGAAGAATGAGTTTTACTGGATTATCTAGTGATTACTCGTTCATGTAATAATATTTTTTAACGATCGAATGATTAAACGATTTTAAAAAACTGTAATATTTAGCATCTTAATTTTCACGAAAGGTTACAACAGAAGTGACCATGAAGGACACTGTCAACACGTCTTTAGGGGAAATTGAATCATTTGATAATGTCATGATCAGAGAATCTTATCTAATGAACTAGGTCGTGCTGATAACATGGCATGTACCGAACAATACATTAACTCTAAATAACCATGTAATATAAAGCAGGGTAGGATAAATAGAGAACTATCAGTTGAGAAATCCAAAATGACTGAAAGAAACATAAGACAGTGCTCACAATCCTTAGTCATCAGACAGAAGTAAATCTAAACGCTCTGAGAAACCATGGGATCCAAGCTCCTCTAAAGGTAAGAGAATGAAGGTTTGTTTTGTTTTCAATAAAGAGAAGAGGATTATGGTAGAGGCAATCCGTTGTATTGTTTTCCATTCTGGAAATGAGAAAATTGAAGCATAAAAATAGGTGGAAATACTCATCAATGTACTTGATAGATAATGATGCTTTCGTTGCATAAAAAATAGGCGGAAATACTCATCAATGTACTTGAATTGCATAGTGATGCTTTCTTTTCATGCTCATATTACTATAGGCATGTTGCAGCTTTGCAGAGACTCAGAAATATGTGTAAATCAAAAAAAAAAAAAAAAAAAAACAGGAAAACAGAGCCCTGCTTTGTTTTAGTCTTTTGCAGAAAATCAGTGAGGCTGTAAGGTTAGTTGATGTGTGGGTTGCTTAATCTGAGCATGTAGAAGGTGCTCTAGAATGTGAGCAGAGTGTTGGATCATAAATATTGCCTGGAAACCCTGCTTGCATTCTATATCCTGGGTATCATGTGCCGGAACCAGAGAGCAGCTTCGATAAAGTGTTATTTTTGTCATCTACCCAATCTCCCAACAACACTATCCCCTAAAATTTTTAATGACAGCATGTGATTCGCCTCAGTAAGTCATAGCCGTATCAGTGGAAGTTTGCTGACAGCTTTTACTGATTACCCAATTCAAGATTACCTAATATAAGAGGAACATAGTCAGTGGAGAAACAGTTCAAAGACTTCTGTTTATGAATGGTCTCTCTCTCTCCAAGAAGTACTATAATGGTTTAAATGATAATAGGACTCACAATTATTCATCAAAGGTGAGTTTTCTATTGTCAACTTCTTTTAGGAAGTTGTTAGAGTAGACTTAGGGATGATTGGATTGCAGTCCATCTCTTTTGAGGCAGCTTTGTTCCCAAGTCTGGTTTGGAGCCACCTGAGGGACGTTAATGATGTTACATCAACTCATTGTTTGATGGTTTAGTTATATAAAGCAATGATTATATCATCCATGCCACCTGGAGTTTAGTGCCACCTGGTGGGGTCAAGTGGGGCAGATCATCTAATTACATAATTAATGTATTTAAATTGACAATTCCTGTTAATAAACAAGATAATGTAAAGATTTGTATATTTATGTAAACCAATAATCCTCTGTTCCATGAAGAATCCTGTAAAGCTCCCTCTTCGGGAGTTATAATGCAATATCACATTTTATGACTGATTGTTTGAATTGATAATGATGACATCCTTCATGACTGGAGTCTGGCCAGTCTTTCCTTCCAGTTAAAGGCTACATCACCTCTTTGTGGTGACAAGTTATCTATTACTGGCTTATTTAATTATTTAAATCATTTATCGATGTACAATGACATCATTGATTCTGTTTAGGTTGCAAATTTCTATCAGGGAAAAGGATAGGAAGGTTGTAGGAAATGAACACAGCAGTTTCTGGATGAATTATGCATGACCCAGAGTACTAGGGATGCTGCTGTGCCAGGTGTGGGCCCATCATCTCAGGTCCTTCCGCACCACAGCAGAGATTCAGGAGCTGGTGATGATGTCAGGCCAACAGAGTTCATCAGGGAAGACAGTACGATTATCTCTTTATTAACTTATGGAATTTTAAAAATCAATGAAGACATCATACTTTATCATGTCCAGCACGCCTGCCAGGAATTGATGAGACAAAAATGTTCAACAACTTACACCTTTAAATATGTAATTATTAAATCGTGGCCTCATATAATCTGTGAACCCTGAAGTTTGGTGCCACCTTGTGTGACTCAGGTGTGACAGACAATCTAACTATCTGATTATTTCATTATTCAAATCTGCCTTTTTCTACTCCAGGAAGAGTGGAGGATCCACCTTTTTGGTGGTAATTGTCCCTTGTGGTGATTTCATTATTTAGTTATATATTTATTTTAGTGAATGCTGATAGCATTTTTGTTAGCTCTCTAGGGGTGAATTATGAGTAATTATCTAATTATTCATTCATTTTTTTTGTACAAATCTATGATCAAAAACTCAATTTTCTCTTCAGTTTTGTGCTATCTTGTAGGAGTCACGTATAAAACACCATTCACTAGTTCGATTTTTATTCATTTAATTATCTAAGTATTACTTCTTTGACAATCACTGGACTCTGGTTTCAGCTTATAGAAGTTAAGCATGAAGGACTATCCAATTAGTTACTTTTTTGATTATGTATGTAATGATGGTGTCATCCATTTTAGGTTTGGCTGCTGTGTGATTGACACAGCAGGAGACTGATACCAGAACCAGTGCCCAGCAAATGAGGGACACTGGGATATCCACTGATTTCTGATTTTGTAATAATAGATTTTGAAGGATTGAATGTTTAACCGATTTAAAAAACTGCATTGTTTCGCACCATCAGTTTCTGATGCCAATAGCTGGGTGGTGGTGGCACATGCATTATTTAACCCTAGTGCTCAGGAGGTCGATGGAAGCCTATCTCTGTGAGTTCAAGACAAGCCTGGTATACAAGATATAGTTGTGGGACAAGCGGCAGAGTCACAAAAAAATGGGGTCTCAAAAAAATAAATAAAAATTAAAAAGAAAAAAGCTAGAAAAGCAGATACCATCCTTGGCTAGAGGCCTCACTTGAAGAATGCCAGGCCCCGAGTAGATCCACGTATCAATGCCACCATCCTGAGTCCATGGTGCTGGATGCTTGCTCCCCGATCGCTGGGCCTCTGCTAGAGAGGATTCAGAAGGAGAGTGTCAGGCCATGGCTAGATCCACCTATCCATGCAGAAACATCTTGAAACACTGTGTACCAGGATCTGTGACCCCATTGCCAGGATTCTGGTAGAGGTGAGTCTGGGAAAAATTTGCGTGAAATTCACCCCACACCCTAACCTGGAAATTCCCTGGATTGGCTCCCGATCATGCTCTGCCTGTGGCATGTCCATAGCTAAAAAACCCATAG
The DNA here is from genome assembly GCF_943737965.1 of Phodopus roborovskii. Lineage (NCBI taxonomy): Eukaryota > Metazoa > Chordata > Mammalia > Rodentia > Cricetidae > Phodopus > Phodopus roborovskii. Next base: position 346,690 of record NW_026125859.1, on the reverse strand, counting down.
GAAATAGATAATCTAACTTCAACAGAATCCAAGGGAAAAGCAGGGAAAATATATACACAAAACCACTGCCAACATCAAATCATAAACAAAAACAACTATCCAACAATGTCCCTTACTTTCCCTCAATGTTAACGGTATTATCTCACTAATAAATAGAGAAAGCCTAACAGAATGAATACGGAATCAGAATCCACCCTTCTGCTGCACACAATAAACACATCTAAGCTTCAAAGATAGATATTATTCAGGGTAAAGGGCTTGGAAAAGATCTTCCAATCAACTGGACCCAAGAAGCAAGCAGGTTTGGCTACCTTAATACCTAACAAGTTAGACTTCAAACCTAAATTAATCAAAAGAGATGAAAACAGTCATTTTGTATCCATCACAGGAGAAATCCTAAGCACAAAAACTCAATTCTGAACCTCTATGCCCCAAATACAAACACACCCACATTCGTAAAAGAAATGGTACTAAAACTCAAACCTCACATAAAACCACACACACTTAGAGTGGGAGACTTCAACACCCCACTCTCTCCACTAGACAGGACCACAAGTCAGAAACTGTACAAAGAAACAAAATAACTAACAGAAGTTATGTCTCAACTGGGTTTCACAGACATCTATTGAACGTTCCATCCAAACAAAAATGAATATAACTTCTTCTCTGCTCCACATGGAACATTCTCTGAAATTGACCATATACTAGGCAACATAAAAATCCTCACCCGATACAAAAACATTTGAATATTACCCTGTATCTTATCAGACGACCATGCTTTATAATTGGAATTCAATAAAAACAACAACAAATCACAGAAACCCTACATACTCATGGAAACTGAATAATGCTCAATTTCAACATACTTGGGTCTAAGAAGAAATAAAGAAATCAAGGAATTCTTAAAATTCAATGAGATTGTGGATACAATATACATGAATTTATGGGACACCTTGAAAGCACTGCTATGAAGGAAGTTGTTTGCATTCAGTGCCCATATGAAGAAAACGGATGAGAGAAACATTGGAGAATTAACAACACAACTGAAAACCTTAGGACACAAATGAAGCAAACTCCACCCTCAGGAGTAGGCCCCATTATCAATTTTTGGGCTGAAAATAATAAAGTAGAAAGCAGGAATACGATACAAAAAAAAAAAATCAATGCAATAACGAGTTGCTTTTTTTCAAAAAATTAACAAGGGAGACAAACCTTTATCCAAACTAAACAAAAAGCAAAGAGAGAACATGGAAATTAACAAAATCAGAAACAAAAATGGGTACAGAACAATAGACAATAAGGAAATCCAGGCAATTTTCAGGTCATAGTTTGAAAACTTATACTCCACAAAATTTGAAACTTCAAAGGTATGGACAAATTTCTGGATATCTCTTACATAACAAAATTAAATCAAGAATAGACAGGCAACTTATATTGACCTATAGCAACTAACAAAGTAGGAGCAATCTTACAAAGCCTTCCAACATAAAAAAATCCCAGAGCCAGATATCTTCTTCAGTGAAGAATTCTACCGAAAATTCATGGAAGAGCTAATATTAATACTCTTGAAACTGTTCCACACAATAGAAACAGACGTTTCATTACAAAACACTTTTTTGGGGGGTACAATCACATTGATACTCATTCACACAAAGACACAACTAAGAGAAAATTACAGACCAATATCCCTCCTGCACATTGATGCAAAAATACTCACGAAAATACGGGAAAACTGAATTCAGGAATATATAAGAAAAATCATCTACTATGATCAAGTAGGCTTCATCCTTGGGTTGCAAGGATGGCTTCACATATGAAAATATATCAAATATACCACTATATAAACAAACTAAAAATGAAAAATCACATGATCATCTCCCTAGATGTAGAAAAAAACTTTGACAAAATTCAACATCCTATCATGTTAAAGGTCTTGTAGATATTAGGGATAACAGGAATTTATATAAACATAATAAAAGCAATATGTAGTAAACACAGAGCAAATATCAAGCTGAATGTAGAGAAGCTTAAGGCAATTCCTCTAAAATCAGGACAAACACTAGCCTGCCCTCTGTCTCCATATATCTTCATTATTGTATTTGAAGTGCTAACTAAAGACATAAGACAAGAAAAGGATATCAAGAGGATACAAATTGAGAGGAAGTACTCAATCTTTCTCTATTTTCAGAAGATATGATAGTTTACATAAGCAACCAAAAACCTCTACCAGGGTACTCCTACAGCTGAAAAACACATTGAGCAATGTATCAGCATACAAGATAAATCAAAAAAAATTCTTAGCCATTCTATATTCAGACAACAAAGGGGCTAATAAGGAAATCAGAGAAACATCACCCTGTACAATAGCCACAAACAACATAACCTTGGGGTAACACTTATCAAACAAGTGAAAGACCTATATAATAGTAATTTGTGTATTTACAAAAAGAAATTAAAGAAAACAAGAGAAAATATAAAGATCTCCCAATCTCATGGATAGGTAGAATAAACATAGTAAAAATGGCAATTTTGCCAATGGCAATCTACAGATTCAATTCAATATCTAATAAATTGCCAGCACAATTCTTCACTGACCTTGAGAAGATAATAATCAACTTTATATTGAAAAACAAAAGAACAAGAATAGTCAAAATAACCTGTATAATAAAGGAACTTCACGAGACATCATCCTCCCTGACTTTAAGATCTACTACAGAGCTATAGTCCTTAAAAGAGTCTTGTATTAGCACAAAGATAGACAAGTAGCTCATTGAAATTTAATAGAAAATCTTGGTATTATCCCACACACATATGAGCCCCTGAATTTTGACAAAAGAGCTAAAAGTGTACAATGGGATAAGGAAAGCATCTTCAACAAGTGGTGCTGGTACAAATGGATGATGGTATTCAGAAGACTGAAGATAGATCTATGTTTATAGCCATGCACAAAACACATGTCCAAATGGATCCTTCCATAAATCCATCCACACTTAACCTCTTAGGAAATAAAAATTAGAGGTACTCTTGAACAAATTGGTACAGGAGTCTGCTTCCTGACAATAACTCCAGAAGCATAGACACTGAGATCAACAAATAATGAATGGGACCTATTCAAACTTAGAAGTTTCTGTAAGAAAAAGGACACAGTGGACAAGACCCAATGGCAGCCCACAGACTGGGAAAAGATTTTCACCAATCCTACATCCGACAAAGGGCTGATCTCCAAAATATACAAAGAACTCAAGAAACTAGTCAACAAAACACCAAATAACTCTATGAAAATGGGGTATAGAACTGAATAGAGAACTCTAAATAAGGGGAATGATGAAATACACTTAAGAAAGTGTTCAATATCTTTGGATAACAAGGAAATACAAATTAAAACAACTTTAAGATACCATCTTACTCCTGTCAGAATGGCTAAAATTAGAAACAGCAATGACAACTTATTCTTTGCAGGTGGAACTGTAAACTTGAAGAGCCATTTTGGAGATTATCATAGCTGTTCCTCAGGATAATGGGAATCAGTATACCACAGGACACAGTAACTTACCTCTTGTGCATATACCCAAATGATCCACATCCATGGAACCAAGACTTGTGCTCACATATATTCATAGCAATATTATTTATAATAGCAAGAACATGGAAGAAACTTAGATGTCTCTCAACTGAAGTATGTATAAAGGAGATGTGCCACATTTACACAATGGAATACTACTCTATGGTGGTGGAGGGAAACAATGAAATCTTGAATCTCACAGACAAGTGGATGGAACTTGAAGAAACCATCCTGAATGAGGTATCCCAGTCACAGAAAGATAAACATGGTATGTATTAATTCATATGTGGATTTTAGACATAGTGCAAAAGATAACCACCGTAAAAATCACACTGCAAGAGAATCTATGATACAAGGAGGATTCTAAGAGTTTTTTATAAGGTCACTCACAGAAGCAGGAAGGGACATGGTCCCCAGAGCATAGGGGAATTGGGGGATAGTGAGTGGAGAGTGAACTAGGAAACGGAAAGAAGTAGGAGAGTAAAGAACATTGGACTAGGAATATTTGGTCAGAAGAGGAATAGACTTCAGAAGAGAAGTGAAGAGAAGAGAAGAGAAGAGGATAGCTAGGAGAGGAGTAGAGAGATAGAGTCTATAAAAGAGGGAGCCATTATAGGTTAAAAAGGAAACCGAACCTAGAGAAATGTCCAGAGACCTACAAGACTTACCCCAACAAACAATTTGAACAACAGTGCAAAGGCTACCATAAATTCCCTTCCCTGACAATGAGACCAACGACTAACTTATCCACCATCATGGAGCCCTCATCTAGTAGCTGATGGAAACAGAAGCATACACGCACAACTAAACTCTGAGCCGAACTGGAATCCAGATGCAGAGAGGGAGGACAAGACCACACTGCAGAAACACATAGACACAGCTGACCTGAACAAGGAGGAGCTAATGTAGCTCCAGACTTATAGCTGGGAATCCAACATTGGACTGACACAGATCCCTGAACATGGATCTAAGCTAAAAGTCCTGTGAAGTCTAAGGAACTTCAGGCAGTGGAAACAGGAAACATCCCTGTTGCAAAAATGACTTTGGGGGAATATCCCCATGGAGGTATAATCCATTAACCTTGAGACAGGAGAGATATTTTAGTCCCTACTTCAAATTACTTGAAAGATTTAGATGACCTCTCCTGGAAGGCATCACCCTATGTGTATATATAGTGTCCGTTGGATGGGAGGGGAGAGTGGCCGTGCACTCAGGAAGTTGGGAGAGAGGTGAAGAAGAAGGGTGGGGGGTAAGGTGGAATGAACTGGTTTGATATGTATGATAATTTTTTTAAAAAAAATTAAAAACATTAAAAAGATACCAATGTAATTTTCAAAAAAATAAAGTTAACATATTTTAATAATTTTAATTTTTTACCTCTATTGACTTTGAAATATCATACTTCCAAAGAGAGAACATCACTTCCAGCACAAGTTCTAATAGATCTTACTAATAAAAACTCACAGTAACCTATCAGGGAGGGGAGGGTGAAAACTGAAGGATCACAGATTCAGAACATCTGCCTACTAGAGTTCTTTTCTCTACCTATTCTCAGACAAGCCATGTGCTCCTGTCCTCACACTGCCTCCTCAGATTGACTGCTATCTCTTCGATCCCTCAGACTAATTGCTCAAACAAAATCATCTCACTGCATGCTCTTCTGTCTCCTCTACCTTATCTTCCTCTCTCTGTCCATCCATGTCACTCCTATCTCCAAATCCCTACTGCTGGGATTAAAGGCCTGATTCCCAATTCCTGGGACCACCTTAGTGTGAGCTGTTTTTCTTTTAGACAGACTTAGTATTTGTCAAAATAGTGACATAGTGTGTGTGTCTAACTACTGATTTAATGTGTGTGGATAACTAGTGACCTAGTGTTTGTAGCTAACTAGTGACTTAGGTGTGTAGTTGACTAAATACATAGAAATACATAGGAGAATGTCTAACTACTATCTCAGTGTGTGTGTGCCTATTTTCTTGGTGTTTGTGACTAGCTAGTAAATTAGATGTGTGGCTGACTGGTGACTTAGTATGGGTGGGTAAGTAGTGATATATTGTGTGTAACTAACTAGAGACATAGTGACTGTGGCTAAATACTAACCTAGCTTTGTGGCTAACTAGTGACTTAGTCAATGCGGTTAATTACTGCTTAGGCATGTAGCTAAATAGTAACTTAGGTGTGTGATTAACTACTGTCTTAGTGTGTGTGGCTAAGTACTGCTTTATTTGTGTGATGGACTTGTGGTTTAATTTTTGTGGCTAACTAGTGACTTAGGTATGGTGCTGACTATTGATTTAGGTGTTTGTCTAACTAGTGACTTCATGTGTGTGGCTAAATAGTGAGTTAAGTATGTGGCTAACAAGTGGCATGGTGTGTGTGGGTACTAGTGAGCTAGTATATGTGGCTAACTAGTGGGTTAGTTTGTGGCTAAATAGTGACTTACACTTAAATACATGTTTAGCTAAATAGTGACTACGCTTAGTAATCTGATTGTTAGGAACTAGCAGCCATTTGACCGCCCCACCCTGATGATGGGCGGGACCCTCATTACCATGTCATCGCTACATCAGCTAACCCTGAATTTAACTTTATGTAAATGTAAGCTAACTTCATACAACTTAAATTCAATTTTACTAAGTCTCAAATATTTCTAAATTGCTATGTGCCTTTGAATGGTGGTAATCATTTAAGGTTATAAATGTCTATTTCAAGCTAACAAAATATTTATGCCACCCAGTCTTTCTTGTGAGCTGTTTATTAAGGTTAAGCCTCTATTACCACAGGGAGTTTTTCTCTACCTCTTTGTCCTCTATGGTTATAAGTGTATCCTACTAAGTAAAAACCAGATACAGTCAGGCTGCAGGTCCCTGAGTAAAATATCCCTCCACAGCCTCTCACCTTGGATCCAGTTTTCAACACAGATTAATTACAGGGATATTTTGTATACTAAGGTAGGCTAAACAGGCAGACAGCCCTCAAATGCTCAGAGATCTAGAGAATATGGCATTTAAAATGTCTCATTAAAAAGCTTTTTTAACAGAGAGACAGGCCAGCTGCTGGCACCACCCATTTCCTCCAAGATGAGTGATGGACACTGAAAGAAGCTCCACCCACAAAATGGCAACACTAGCCACTGAGAAATCCTGCCTTTCATTTCATCCCTCAAAAACTGTACACCTACATACTCTGGTCTGTGTTCAAACACATGACAGATTAAAACATGCTGGGAAATAACAAAATCACTCCCCTTACCACAGTCATGTACTTTTTTCATAGTGGTGACTTTAGCACCTGGTTGTTGACCCTGAATCCTCCTGCAGTGTAAACAATTTTCCTTATTCTGCACTGAAGGCAGAAGCAATACTCCACTTGCAAATGCTTTTCCTGTGACTGCACTGGATAGTTGGCCACCTGACTCTAATGGAAAATTTAAATCTCTTAGGTGTTACAGTAATTTAAGAAATTTGAAGGTATAGTACAGAAGACAGCAAGGCCATTGTTTGGAGAGCAACAGACTGCAACCAATGCCACTTGCATCAACATAAGGGATAGTCTCATAAACATTCTTCTAACAGGATGCAAAAGCATCTGTTGTAGCATTGATATGCCTTCCCAGGGAGAAATCACTTTGCCCACAGAGGAGATCCATAAAGACAAATATTTCTAACATAACATGTGTCTATCCCTGGAAAATACTCAGAGAGGAGCCAGCCTAGACATAGTTTGCTTTTCATATATGCTATCCTTCTTAAATGGCTTTTGGTTCAAGCTCCATTTTACACAGTGAACAATTTCAGTAGAGACTGAAGACAGCATGTCTAGCTACTTAGGGAGATGGGAGGATTACACAGCAAATGTGTTCACAGTACTGTTCCTAAAGGCCACCAGATACCTTAAACTGAAGGACCTGTTCCACATATAGGATCCTGACATGAAGGTGATGGGGAATGAGATAGATAGGAAACATAGAGGGTAGAAAAGATTTTTTTAAAAAAAGCTGGGACAGGGAAATGTGTCCCATGAAAAGTTTCTTAAGGAGAATAGACTCTTGTATACTATTTCCACAGAGGAAATGGAAGGAAAGGGGACACTTATGTGAAGTCAGTAGAAACCCATTCAATGGGACAAACTCAGGAGAACACCACTAAAACAATGCAGTGCTAGGGAATACAGGATATCTCTTGATCATTGCTGACTAAGCCCACAGTGGCTTTGGGACTGAGAACCATAGCTCTATGGAGTTTATATCTACATATCAGAAGGAACCTGTCCACAAAGGCTTTGTTCCATACAATTACCATGCAAATACCTGGTTTTTGACGAGGTTCTGTGTTTTGTAGTCAATACACCAGGCCCTTAGGAAAATCATTCAAGGCCTAGGCCTGTGGTTGTTACTATCTCTTCTAATAATGTTTCTCATCACTACATGAGGACCTAAGTAAAAGCTTTGCTTTATCGGGCCACTCATACATCATTGGTTTACTTTTTAAAATCTGGTGTCCTATTGCCACAGTGGTAGAACTATGCTTTTCTGGAGAAGAAAACTGCAACAATGTGATATAATACAATTTAAGGTTGCTTATGACACTGTAATATCTCTCTGAGCAGCATGTTATGGGGCAGGTATATGATAAGGGTAAGGGACTAGATGCTGTTGCAAAACAAGAGTAGCTTCTGTGTAATTGTTTGGAGTCAAATGTCTGGAAAATCATGGACATCAAATGTGTATTTAGGATTCAAAATTCTAACAGGACTGGTCAGCATACACTTATCTTTATGTGTTTTAGAGGCAGTACTACCTCAGTTAAATTCTACTTTATGAGATATATCTCATAATCATTTGTGTTACAAATTATACTCTTGTAGATCACTGCTCAATAGTGAAGTGCTACCCTTACATAAGATGCCTTTTACAACCTGCAGAAAATTAACAATGCATGGATTTTACACATAAAATTAAAATGCAAACGGCTGAATTAATAAAAGGTACTTAACTAAAAGGCCTCTGGAAGTTTGTTGCCTTGCTTTCAGTGGGTGCACCTGAAGTATGTAGAAGTTGACTTAAAAAAGATTTCCATAGACACCTTCCTGCTCACAGTACTCAAAGCAGATACAGCCCACAGAATAGTTATTTGGTGGACTGCCTCTAGCTTCTGGTTTTTTCAAGGACTATATGAGAACTCAGGGGACAGGTTGTCTCCTTGCAGCTTCCCAACCAGATCCAGGGGATATCCACCACACTGGATCTATCACCTCACTATATCCCACTACCGATCTGAGGACGGCAGCCCCTCACTCACCATGCTTTGGTTTTCCAGTTTCCCCTTCCTCAAAGCACATCACTCAAAACCACTGGCTGCACTTTCTCTTCAAATCTAGACCAGAAGGGCCCTGCAATTCTTTTGACAGGCAGGTCACAAAGGGGCCTGATGAGCTATTAAGGCCTGAGTGAAAAAAAGCACCTCCCAGGTGGGTGCAGACTGCTTAAGGACAAATTGCAATGGTTACTGATTGCCTTCTAGCACAAAGACTTTGCTATATCAGTAGTGATATGAATTTCTATAGCAATTTCCTATTGCTGACCCGTGCTATCATTCTGTAGTACACAGGCATTTACCTTTCTTCCTTCTAGACACAGTGTTGCTAGCTAAATATACTTACTTAAATGGATTGAGTGATTCTTGTTGAAAAAGTTGCAAGGGAGCTCCAAATATTCGTTAACTACCACAGAGAGATTTAGGAATGCAAAATGTGTTATTTGTTATTTGGTTAAACACTGAGTTAAGTTGAACTAAACTTGCTTTTTACCTGTTTGTCACAGGAACTCCAGATAATCAGGAAAGAAAAGCAGGGGCCACATCTCAAAAAAAGATAAATGATCTTTCTTGTGGCAGAATGCCGGATGATGGCTCCATGAATGTAGAATTTTATCCCTGAAATTCAGAGCAAACACTTGGCAAAGGCATCATAATGAGAAAAGAAGTCTTCATGGAAAATTGAATATTTACAGAGGAATACATCTTCAGTAAGCATATAAAAAAATAAAACAAAACAAATGCCAACTGCAGTAACCAAGGTTCTCTGCATGAAAAGGAATGTAGGATGAATCTCTCCATATATGGAGAAAGTGGATTTATTACGATATCTCACAAGCTGTGATATATTTAGTCCAACAATGGTTGCCTACCAATGGGAATCTGAAGAGTACAGCAGTTTTTTAGTTTATAAGGATGGATGTGTCAGCTGGTCATTGTACATCAAAATTCCAAAAAAGTAGGCTCTAATGGTAGTAAAGGAATAAACTTGGTACACAGAGCTAGGGTAAGTAGCCAAAGAGGGAAAGCTTCCTCCTTCAATACCATTTATACATGTAGGCTACCACCAGAAGGTTGATCTCATTTTTCCTTTATGTGACTTTGTTCTGTTTTTTTTTTTTTTTTTTTTCAAAACAGGGTTTATCTCTGCAGGACTTAAACTCATTCTGTGGATTTGGCTGGCCTCAACCTAAGCAAAATCAGGCAGCCTCCTGTGTCCTGGGATTAAACATTTGCACTGCCACCAAGCAGTTAAAGGTAGACCTCATCATCTGTTTACATACAAGGCTTCTGTATGGCTTTGGCAGCCCTGGAATATATTCTGCCAGTCTGAAGTTTCTCAACTCCTACATGGGAATCCATTCCAACATGTCATGAGTACAAAGTGCTCCAATAACTCCAATTTTCCTTAAGACATTATCTTTCCTGCTACAGGACACCTGTGCCTTGATGATGATGTCTCCTATATAAATAGCAATGATTTGGGAGTAGACAGGTTAACCACCCTGAAGTAAAGGAGGAAGTGCAGCAATTGGGTGCCTGAAGGCACATAGTATGTGCAATTATGGAGTGCCTGTAGCATTAGGGGAAGCAATTTCTGATTTCCCTATATACATATTAATAGATGTCCCCTTCCATTGCCACACCTTTGTTTGACTACTTAAGTTTGGTGTATGAATAAAATGGAGCTTACAGTACTGACTGAACCTGCCTGACATCATATTATGTCTCTGTCTTCCTTTCATCAATGATAGCTTGTCTTCCACTTGTCCACACTCACTGACTGAGGAATGGACATGGGACTGAGCTGCTGTTTCTGATTACAGTCCTACAAACTCCAGTCCACAACACTTTGTTCCACACGTGCTGGAGAATTGAGTTTGATCTGCAACTTAAAAATGCCAGAACTCACTCAGGCAGCATGAGCAACCCCGTGGCATATGCCATTATTCCACAACATAGCTTATTGTGCTGTGGATATGAATATAAGTAATTATTACTTCAAATTCCATGCTTCTTCATGTCCTCACTATTTGCCCATGGGTGCTTCAACTTGAAGTACTGCCTTCAAAATGGATTATGCAAAGATGCTATAAAATACCATGGCAAAGACATTTTTACCAGAAAAAGAAACAGAACAAATTCTGTTGTATGTGTGTGTCTGTAAATTAATTACCAGTTTTTAGACAGTGACATTCGTGTGGAGATCATAAGTCAACTTTGTGGGGTCCATTCTGGCCTACTACCACGGCAACTGTAGACTCATAAAATTCTCATTTTCCAGGGAGTCACATTTTAGAAAAAGTCTTGAGTATTTCAAATGAAAATGTCTCTATGAAAGAAACATTGACTTCTTATATGACCACCTTATAGCAGAAACCGGAACCGAGTATATGGGAGTGCTTTAGAGATGGGAAAAATTCCATATTTAGCTTTCTTATTTTGTTTTGCATATATTTGCATTCTAAGCCTATTATGACCCTTGATATAGATTATTTACTGTTTTCTTTTTTGTTTTCATAAGTGTTCAAACTGAATATATAAATTTTCATTAATTTTACTTTTGTATTTTTTCTCTTCTTTTTAATTCTTAAAAAGTATTACTGTGACATCCTGTCTTAAATCGATTTCACATTATAGATTAGTCTGTCCTAGAACATGAGAGATATCTGTCAACCTTGAATCCAGAGTGCTGGTATTGTAGTTTGGCTTGTCAACAGAAGTTAGTTCATTAGCTTGTCTCACTTATGATGAATGACTGAGCCTGGTTGTTAGTGTAGCCAGACAACAGGCTCTGGTACTATACTCCAGTAACAGAAGATAGTGCCCATCGAATGCAAGTTTTCTGCCTCAAAAAGTCCATTGTCTTCCAAATATGGGAAATATTATTTTCCCTTATCATTTACTCTTTTAAAACTCACCGAATGTCTTGGAAGGGTTCTGTCTATTACTAGTAATGGAGACAGCCAGGTTCACAGATGTAAGAGGTTTTCTATATAGTTAAGTGTAATTCTTCATGTTATTCATCCCATCATTCTAATGTCTCACTAAGTAACCTTGAAGCCCTGAAGCCAGGCATGGTGGCAGAAGCCTTTAGTAATGGTTCTTAGAGAGCGGAGGTAGGAATTTCAGGATTTCCTAGTCACCAAAGATGAAAGTGGTCCCTGGGGTATGGTGTTCATACCACTGTCAAAGTTAGTCTGTGACTGCTTCAGGACAATGTCCATAAACTTGCCCAAAGCTCTGGCTCTTCAGGACAATGGCACCAGCAAATGTTAGCTAATGTATTGACCCCACCTTTTTACCTATTCTTACTTTTAATGAATTCTGTTAAAATAGAATCAAAGTTATTTTACAATATCCATCTCTGTTTCCTATCCCTCTCATGTCTGTACCAACCACAAAGCCATTTGGGGCAGGGACAAGGCCCAACCCCATGTGTCTAGGCTGAGTATCTACCCATGGGAATGGGCTCATGAAGCCTTTCATACATCAGGGATACATCCTTATTCCACTGCCAGAGGTCCCTTAGACTTACTAGGCCTTCTAAATGAGATGCACTTTTAGGGGTTTTAGGTCAGTCATATTATGGATTCCCAACTGTCAGACTGGTATGCCTGAGCTTTGCATTGTTTTGCTTAGGTGATTCTGTGGGTATCTCGAACCTGCTCTTGAACCCTGTACTTATGACTCTTCCCTCTCTGCAACTGGATTCCAGAAGTTCCACTTAGTGCTTAGTTGTGGATGTCTGCTTCTGTTCCTTTCAACTACTGGAAGAAGGCTCTAGAATATCCTATGAGGTAGATATCAATCTCATTATATGGAAGGGCATTTAAGGTAGTCTCTCCACTATTGCTTATATTTTCATTTGGGGTGATCCTTGTAGATCTCTGGACATTTTCCTAGTGCCAGATTTCTCTTACCACCTATTATATCTCCATCTAGTACGGTATTTCTTTTGTTGCTCTCCTCTATTCTTTCCAAAACTCAGTCTTCTAGATGCCTCTTGTTCTCCGTTCCCATTCTCTTCTCCCCTTCTCTTTCTCCTAACTCTCCTTTCCCTCACCCAATGCTCCCAATTTTCTCAGGAGACCTTGTCCCTTTCCACTACTATGGGGAAACAATGGCAGGCCTTTCAAGGGTGAAGTCTGAACTGAGGTGAATCCAGGGGAGTGCCCCTTTGACACCCTGAATGTAGGGCTTGGAACAGTGCTACCAAACACTGCCAGGACTCGAACATCCTCTCTACAACTGCAGCTCAATATTAAGGCTGAAGCTTTACACAACCTGCTTTGCCCATCTCTCCAGGAACAGTTGCCGATGGTCTACAGGATGTTGGCTAATGGAAACCTTGAAAACCACACCTCCTGCTAAAAGCGATCCCACAAACTCCTGAATCCTTCCTCTCCATATCATCCCTGGGAAGAAGGAATAAGCCATGCTTAAACCATGATATGCATAACCAGAGAGGCTGGGTTGTTGCATGGGAACCCTAATGGCTTCTGTATCTATAAAAAGAGTTTAGAATGTTTGTTAGTCCTGGTCCAAACCTGCCTCAAGTTCTGTGTATTTTCTGCTCATTTATTCCTGTAACTCAGGATTTGTTAGCCAATCAGAGCTTCAAGCATAGACACCAGTCATAGGGCAGGTTTCTTTCCAGTCTTATATGAGATGCCTTTGGTACCGAGTGTGAAACCAGAAGGTGGAGAAGCTTGGGTTGACGTCTCTCTTGCTCCCATTATTTCTTTCCTCTCCCTTTCTCCCTCCTCATGCGGTCTTTCTTTCTCTCTCTGTCAATCTGTCTGTCTCTGTGTCTTTCTCTCTCTCTCTCTCTCTCTCTCTCTCTCTCTCTCTCTCTCTCTTTCTCTCTCTTGGGTTGCAGATTTTATCAGAAGGGCTGACCTGTTTGTCATTTATCTTGGGTGTAGGGAACTTAGTAAGAACCGTGCTCCACAAAAAAAAAAAAAAAAAAAAAAAAAAAAAAAAAAGATTATTGAAATTAAAGAAAAGTATGATGGCTAACATCTTCACCAAATTGTTTGCATGATTTTGATTTCCTCTTTCATGAACTCTCCCCTATCACTTCATATCAAGATGATAGAGAAATGATAGAGACAGATTAGAGATATGAATGAGAAAAATTAAGGAATGTTCATTGCCAGGACCTATGTTATGATTTTGACAACATTCTGTAGTTACTGCTACAAGAATAATACAAAAGGCTAAAAATTCTTGGGAACAAGTGGGAGCAAACACAAATATATGCACTGGCACTACATAAGTAAAATTAAATCAAATCTTTAACCAAACATATCTTAACTTGTGAATACACAATATTGTGAACGCTCATTCCTTAACCCAGGTAATTAGGTGGTTAAAGTATTAACAGTTTCCACCAATATGAATTGCTTTATATAATACAAAGCAAATGTGCAGGATTGGCCCTGGCCCTGGCCCTGTCCCTGTCCCTGGCCATGGCTGTTCTGGCCTTGGCCCTCACACTGGCACTGGCCATATTCCTTCCCTGGCCATTCTGACCCTTACCCAGGTCATTTTGGCTCTTGCCGTACTGGCCCTGGCCGTTCTGTGTCTGGCCTGGTCATACAATCCATGGCCATTCTGGCACTTGCCCTGGACATTCTAGCACTGGCCTTTCTGGCTCTGGCTTTTCTTGCCCTGACCCTGGTCGTTCAGGTCCTGGGTTCTGGTACAGGACTTTCTGGCCCTGGCCCTGGCCCTTGCCGTTCAGGCCCTGGACTTTCTGGCCTTTGCCCATGGATTTCTGGCCCTGGCCGTTCTGAACTTAGCCCTGGCTGATCTGGACTTAGCCCTGGCTGATTTGGCCCTGGCCCTGGCCCTGGCCCTGGACCTTTCCTTTCTTGCTGTGGCCCAAGCACTTGCTCTGGAACTGGGTCTGGTTTTTCTATCCTTGAACCTGTCCGGTCTGTCCCTGGCCCTGGCCTTTCTGTCCCTTGCTGTTCTGGCCGGGCCTTGAACGATCTGGCCATGGTAGTTATGGCCCTGGACTTTCTGGCCCTGGCCAGGGCAAATCTGGACATGGCCGTTCTGTCCCTGGCCATTCTGGCCCTGGCCTTGAACGATCTGGCCTTGGAAGTTATTGCCTTGGCCATTCTTGCCCTGGCTTTTCTCACCCAGGTTCTGTCACTGGCCATTCTGTCCCTGGCACTGAACCTGGCCCTGGACGTGGCCCTGTCCTTTGCCCTGTCACTGGCCCTGTCCCTGGCTATTCTGTCCCTGGTCCTGGCACTGGCCTGGCCCTGATATTGGCCCTGGCCCTGGCCATTCTGGCCATTACCCTGGTCGTTCTGGCCCTGCCCGATCTGGCCCTGGCCCTGGCTGTTCTGGCCCTGGCTCTAGCCCTTGCCCTGGCCCTGGCCCTGGCTGTTCTGTCCTTGGCCCTGGCACTGGCCCTGGCCATGTTCCTGACCCTGGCCGTTCTGTCCCTTACCCAGGTCGTTCTGGCTCTTCCCGTACCGGCCCTGGCTGTTCTGGGCCTAGCTCTGGTCGTACAAGCCATGGCCTTTCTGGGCCTTGCTCTGGCCATTCTAGCACTGGACTTATTGGCTCTGGCTTTTCTTGCCCTGACCCTGGTCGTTCATGTCCTGGGTTCTTGTACAGGACTTTCTGGCCCTGGTCATTGCCGTTCTGGCCCTGGCCTTTTTGGCCTTTGCCGTTGAATTTCTGGCCCTGGCCGATATGGACTTAGCCTGGCTGATGCCCTGGCACTGGCCCTGGCCCTGGCCCTGGCCCTGGCCTTGATCCTGACCCTGGGCCTGGGCCTGGCCCTGGCCATGGCCCTGGCTGTTCTGTCCTGGGCCCTCACACTGGCCCTGGCTGTTCTGTCCTTGGCCCTCACACTGGCCCTGGCCATGTTCCTGACCCTGGCCATTCTGACCCTTACCCAGGTCATTCTGGCTCTTGCTGTACTGGCCCTGGCCGTTCTGGGTCTGGCCTTGTCATACAAGCCATGGCCATTCTGGCACTTGCCCTGGACATTCTAGCACTGGCCTTTCTGGCTCTGACTTTTCTTGCCCTGACCCTGGTCATTCAGGTCCTGGGTTCTGGTACAGGACTTTCTGGCCCTGGCCCTTGACGTTCTGGCCCTGGCCTTTCTGGCCTTTGCCTATGGATTTCTGGCCCTGGCCATTCTGAACTTAGCCCTGGCTGATCTGGACTTAGCCCTGGCTGATTTGGCCCTTGCCCTGGCCCTGGGCCTGGCTCTTTCCTTTCCTGCTCTGGCCCAAGCACTTGCTCTGGAACTGAATCTGGTTGTTCTATCCTTGAACCTGTCCGGTCTGTCCCTTGCCCTGGCCTTTCTGTCCCTTGCTGTTCTGGCCCGGACTTGAATGATCTGGCCATGGTAGTTATGGCCCTGGACGTTCTGGCCATGGCCATGGCAATTCTGGACATGGCCGTTCTGGCCCTGGCCATTCAGGCACTGGCCTTTCTCACCCTGGTTCTGTGCCTGGCCATTCTGTCCCTGGCACTGAACCTGGCCTTGGACCTGGCCCTGGCCTTTGCCCTGTCACTGGCCCTGTCCTTGGATGTTATGTCCGTGGCCCTGGCACTGGACCTGGCCGTGATATTGGCCCTGGCCCTGGCTGTTCTGGCCCTGGCCTTTCTGTCCTTTGCCCTTGGATTTCTGGCCCTGGCCATTCTGGACTTAGCCCTAGCTGATCTGGACTTAGCCCTGGCTGATTTGGCCATGGCCCTGGCCCTGGACCTGGACCTTTCCTTTCTTGCTGTGGCCCAAGCACTTGCTCTGGAACTGGGTCTGGTTTTTCTATCCTTGAACCTGTCCGGTCTGTCCCTGGCCCTGGCCTTTCTGTCCCTTGCTGTTCTGGCTGGGCCTTGAAAGATCTGGCCCTGGCAGTTATTGCCCTGGCCATTCTGGCCCTAGCTTTTCTCACCCTGGTTCTGTCACTGGCCATTCTGGCCCTGGCCATGAACCAGGCCCTGGCCCTGGCCTTTGCCCTTTTACTGGCCCTGTCCCTGGCTGTTCTGTCCCTGACCCTGGCACTGGGCCCTGGTATTAGCCCTGTGCCTGGCACTTCACTTAGCCCTGGCCCTGGCCCTCACCCTGGCGCTGCAACTGGCCCTGGCCCTGCAAATGGCCCTGGCACTGGCCCTGGCCCTGGCCCCCTGGCCCTGACCCTGCACCTGGCCCTGGCCCTGCACCTGGCCCTGGCCCTGGCCCTGCTAATCTGGCCCTGGCCCTGGCCCTGGCCCTGCACCTGGCCCTGGCCCTGCCACTGGCCCTGCACCTGGCCCTGGCCCTGGCCCTGCACCTGGCCCTGGCCCTGGCCCTGCACCTGGCCCTGGCTCTGGCCCTCTACCTGGCCATGGCCCTGCACCTGGCCCTGACCCTGGCCCAGCACCTGGCCCTGGCACTAGCCCTGCACCTGGCCTTGGCCCTGGCCCTGGCCCTGCAACTGGCCCTGGCCCTTTCCCTGCACCTGGCCCTGTCCCTACAACTGGCCCTGGCCCTGGCCCTGGCCCTGCACCTGGCCCTGGGACTGGCCCTGCACCTGCCCCTGGCCTGGCCCTGGCCCTGGCCCTGGCCCTGCACCTGGCCCTGGCCCTTGTCATGCACCTGGCCCTGGCCCTGGTCCTGCAACTGGCCCTGCACCTGGTTCTGCACCTGGCCCTAGCCATGGCCCTACACCTGGCCCTGGCACTGGCCCTTCACCTGGCCCTGGCCCTGCACCTGGCCCTGGCCCTGGCCCTGCACATGGTCCAGGCCCTGCACCTGGCCCTGGCCCTGGCCCTGCACCTTGCCCTGGCCCTGCACCTGGCCCTGGCCCTGCACCTGGCCCTAGCCCTGGCCCTACACCTGGCCCTGGCCCTGCACCTGGCCCTGCACCTGGCCCTGCACCTGGCCCTGGCCCTGCCCCTGTCACTGGCCCTGGCCCTGGCCCTGCACCTGTCACTGGCCCTGGCCCTGCAACTGGCCCTGCACCTGGCCCTGGCCCTGCCCCTGCACCTGGCCCTGGCCCTGCACCTGGTAATTGCCAGAACGGCCAGGGCCAGGGCCTATATCAGGGCCAGGTCCAGTGCCAGGGCCAAGGACAGAACAGCCAGGGACAGGGCCAGTGAAAGGGCAAAGGGCTAGGTGGAGGGCCAGGGCCAGGCCCAGGGCCAGGTGCCAGGTCAAGGCCAGGGCCAGGTCCAGGGCCATGTGCAGGGCCAGGGCCAGGGCCAGGTGCAGGGCCAAGTCCAGGGCCAGGTGCAGGGCCTGGTGCAGGGCCAGGGCCAGGTCCAGGGCCAGGTGCAGGGCCAGGGCCAGGGCTAGGTGAAGGGCCATTTTCAGGGCCAGGGCCAGGTGCATGTCCAAGGCCAGGGCCAGGTGCAAGGCCAGGGCCAGGTGCAGGGCCAGGGCCAGGTGCAGGGCCAGGGCCGTGTGCAGGGCCAGTGCCAGGTCCAGGGCCAGTTGCAGGGCCAGTGCCAGGGCTAGGTGGAGGGCCAGGGCCAGGACCAGGGCCTTGGCCAGATGCAGGGCTAGGGCTAGGGCCAGGTGCAGGGCCAGGGCTAGGGCCAGGTGCAGGGCCAGGTCCACGTGCAGGGACAGGGCCACGGCCAGGTGCAGAGCTAGCCGATAAGAAACTAATAATGGGCTAACAGATTATATCAAATACAGAGTCTCTGTGTGCATTATTTGGGGCTGGCACGGTGGCAGGAAAAGACCAGGCGGTGGGCAGAAAAACCCATACCCGTTACAAAAGGCGCTTATGTGGCTAATAAGAACTTCCACTTAAAATTCAACAGAATCTTAAAAAAGGGTTTTAAAACAAATGAACAGAGACAAGCAAGGTTTCTTGGTAGCACCATTTTTCTCTTGTGAGAGACAAGCAGATTGTGCGACTCCTCTAAAGGGAAGATTCCTGACTCGGCAAAAAACTGCACGGGTTTAAAAAAGCACTGCTAACAATTCATTGGTGTGTATCAGAGCTGGCAATGGCAGTGACCACTTCTCCAAGCTGGCAGCATGCAATCCAAGGCAGTGAGCAAAGCTTTTAGTGCTGGCGGTATAATAGCCGCCGCCGTCTTTTATAAACCCTGGCAGAAACAACAAAGACTTTCATTTTAGCAGTGTTGTTGTTTACCTGATAAAAGACTCGTGGCCAGAAAAAGATAAAGATTTACAGTAAAGACAGTTTCATATTAAGAAAAACCTCTAAAGGTTTACAGTGTATATTTTAAAAGATACTTAGGCTTGGGAGAGAAAAGAAATAAAATGGTTTTAAAAAGAGTGTGGGGAGCTGGGTGTGGTGGCACACGCCTTTAATCCCAGCACTTGGGAGACAGAGGCAAGCAGATCTCTGTGATTTCAAAGTAAACCTGGTATGCAGAGTGAATTCCAGGACAGATAAGAGTTACACAGAGAAACCCTGTCTCAAAAAATAAAAAAAATAAAAAGTAAAAGAAACGGAGTAATAATAAAGCCACGTAAAGATGAAAAGCTCAGAGAGAATCTATATACTGTATGACATTATATTGTCTTTGTATTGTTTGACTGCTGAGGAAACAACTGTTAAAACAAATGCTGCTGAATTAATTCAATTTTTATATTTTAAAAATTCTTTGACTCCAAAATTTAAGTACAAGGACAAGTTACTGGGGAAAAGGATTTCTACTTTTGTTTCCACAGAAAATAAAAAGCTGCGGATTTCTTCCAGACTAATGTGGTTTGAGCAAGCCAGACCCCCTGAAAAAGAGTACCAGGTGATCCTACATTCAAAACTGGTGTACACAGCATCCTTGCAGGCTACAGCCAGGATTTCTGCATCTTCTTAGGATCCCCATGACAGCGCCCCCTATCAGCAGGAAGTAGTTTGGAAAGAACGATGCCCAAATTCCCAAATATTATCTATAAGTGTTTGTTTTCATTTAAATGGACTTGGTTATAAATGGTTAATGATCACAACCAATCTCTTTTTAAAGGTAAAAAGGGATTTATGGTATAGCTATGAATACTTTATTTTCAAATGGATTTTCATTTATTGATATAAACTTAAGGTCAATTTTGTAATTAAGTATATGTCTCCTCTTGTTTAGATATTGTGTTTATATAACTCATTTAGATATGTAATGTGTAATTTAGTACCGATTTTAGATAGTTACCTAGCTAAAAATTTATAGCTAGGTGAGTTAGGTTTTCTAGATATATAGAGATGTATTTGAGAACAGATCATAGATAGTACCTATGATAATCAGATATTATAGTTAAGTTAGTTAAGATTTCTAGATATACAGACATGTATTTGAGATGGATAGGAATTCTTCAAACCTTTCAAAGACCTACAGAATATGTCATTTAAAATGATTTAGGGTTTTTCTTGACAGTGAGACATAAATGCTCCTGGCAACTCCACCTGAGTCAAAAAGGAAGATGAAGATAAACATTGAAGAAACTCGTTATGGAGTTTACTTCTAATATGGCAAGACTAGCCATTTGGACAAGATACTGCTCTTGTCTGGACTGTTTGACTTTATGCTATATAAATTGGACATGCAGGACCCACAGAAAAGTGACTGCTGATGCAAGATGGATATTGCTATAGAGTTCCTGCTTCATGGAAGAGTCTGCCAGACAGTCTACAGGACACAGAGAAAAATGACTGACAAACTGCCAGTACAAGAAGACAGTTTAAAGTTTTCTACTTTGCTGAAGAGTCTGCCAGACACACTATGGCATATGGGCTGAAGATGGAAGATTACAGAAGAACTTCAGGTGACTGGCCAGACAGTGAGATGTCTATGTCATTTCTACAGTTTATATACTATCCTTCTGTGGTTTTGAAGGAGTTGAAGACAGATAGTTATGGTTATTGTTTTCCTTAGTTAGTATTCAATGATATAGGACTTTAGACTCACAAGATAAAATAGATGATAGAATATTTTATTCAAATCTTACGAAATGTTAATGGACTAAATATTGTTAACTGTGATTCTTACTTGATAACTGTTGTGTGATATATTTTGCTATGTTAAGGCTAAAACCCTTCTTTTTATTTAGACAGAAAAGAGGAGATGATGGGAGATGTCATTCTGTATATGTTTCTCATACTGGTTAATGAATAAAGCACTATTGGCCAATAGGAAAGGAAGATAGGAGGGTCTAGGTGACAAGGAGGAAATAGGAAGTAGGAAAGAGGGTCAGGATGGAGAGCCTGGAGAGAACAGAACTGCCATTCCGCCGCTCTCGGTAAGACCACGTGGAAATACATAGAAATGGGTTAATAATTAAGACAGAGCTAGCCGATAAGAAACTAGTAATGGGCCAACAGATTACATCAAATACAGAGTCTCTGTGTGCATTATTTGGGACTATCTCGGTGGTGGGACAAGACCAGTGGAGGCAGGCAGAAAACCTGTACACCTTACAGGTGACCAGGTCTCATTTACATTTTCACTGACACCTTTCTAGGTGGGGCTAACAGGGTCTGCAGTTCCCTGAGGCTTATTCTTAATTGTTGACAAGTTCTCATTTGCATTTTCATTGACACCTCTCCAGGTGGGGCCTAAAAGTTTCCTGAGCCCTCCCTTCCATAGCTTTTCTCAAATCTTACATTAACCTCCAGCTGTAACAGCTAGATAACTGGAGACATGCTGTCTAATGCAAAATGCTAATGCTCTATTGGCTCCTTCAGCCTTGAAAGCACCCTAACAGGTCCTTGGAACCTGAGATGACTAAGCACCCTTTTTTTGCTTCTCCTACCTCCATCTGGTGCCAGGATATATAAGCTAGCCTAGTAAAGTAAGATATATAATATAAAGCCTTCTTAATATCAAGAGTGCTGTGTTATTAACCTCAACATCCTCCACAGTTTCTTGGGCTTCTACAGCTGTGAAGGTGCCACAAATTTTCCCTGTGTTTCCTGCTGTGCTGGGACTTGATCAGTAAACTGCACTGGCCAATTCCTTCCTAGTTATTAATAGTAGCCTTGTTGATGTTTTCTAGTAGATTTTTCCAATTAATTGTTTAATATTTATTTATTTATTCATATATTTATTTATTTTGGAGTTTAACACAGAATTTCCATTTGTGGCCTTGCTGTCCTGGAAATTACTCTGTAGAGCAGGCTGTCCTCAAACTCACAGATGTCCACTTGTGTCTATTTCCTGAGTGCTGGACTGAAAGGCGAGAGCCAGCACTGCATAGTTAGACACAAAATTTATTACCGCTTATCCATGTCACCAATAGATGACACAGGTTTCTTCCTACAGTATAAAGGTTTAATCTCTCTTTCTTCCTCCCCACAATGTGCAGAGATAGCACAGACCATTACTAAATGCAGACTGAAATGATTCTCTTCTTTCACATATTGAAGGCTTCTCAGAATATTAAAAATCAAGAGAAACATTTTAGGTCACAAAAGATGATGGTTTTACTGTGTCATCCTGCTGAGGTCAAGATACCTGAGGGTTCTTTTACCTGGATGTCACAGGCCCCAAAGACAACCATGATAGAAATGCAGGTGCCATCTCATAAACAAGATGATATATTTTTTTCCTGAGAGATGTCTGGGTGATAGGACCATTGGATTGTGGTTTCATTCCTGAAATTCATGTCAAATTCTTGAGATATTTAGCATATGGGAGGTGCACTAGAATGTGACAGAATGTTGGATCATAAATATTGCCTGGCAACCCTACTTGCATTCTATATCCTGGTATCATGGGCCAAGAGCAGCTTCAATGATGTATTATCATGGGACATTACAATCTATCAAGATGGCATATTCCAAAAACTTTTGATGACAGCATTTGATTCCGCTAACCAAGTCATAGCCAAATCTCTGGAAGTTTGCCTACAGCTATTACTTGTTACCCAATTAAAGATTACCTATTATCAGAGAATATATATAGTCTGTGGAGAAACAGTTCAAAGATTTATGTTTATGAATGCATTCTCTCTAAAGAAGTAAAACTATGGATTAAAAGGTGATAAGACTCACAATTATTCATCAAAAGGTGAGTTTTCCTTTGTTAAATTCCTTCAGGAACGTAATTCGTTAGGATAGACTAAGGGATTATTGGATATCAGTTCACCTCTTTTGAGGTAGCTGTCCAACATTAAATATGAGATATCTTCTAAAAACCCTGCATATACAATGACATTTCAGCATTTCCACATTTTACTACTCAGCTCTGCGAGTAAATAAGGGATGAACCGGGGAGTTTCACAAAATCTTGTGCGAGTCACGTGAGAGAAAACTTGTGTAGAGTATGGCAGACCATTTCAGCCTCTGATTATGTTATTATTTAGTTATTAAAATAGGACATTAGGTAATCCATGATCAGTGGATTATTTTACCACAATGTGGAAATCAACCATTTTTGATCATCTAAATATTAATTATGTAATTAAATTATTTAAATTGATGATGACACCTTTAGGGAAGTGGACTATGTTACATCAACTCATTTTTGATTATTTAATTATATAAAATGATGATTATATCATGCACAACACCTGGAATTTGGTGCCAACTAGTGGGGTCACCTGCGACAGATCATCTAATTACATAATTAAAGCATTTAAATTGACAATTTGTGTTAATACCCAAGATAATGTAAATATTTGTATAATTAAATAAACCAATAATCTTCTATTCCATAAAAAGCCCTGTAAAGCTCCCTCTTTGGGAGTTAATATGCAGTATCATCACATATTATGATTAATTGTTTCAATAGATGATGATGACATCCTTCATGACTGGATTCTGGCCATGCTTCCCTGCCAGTTAAATGCTATATCAATTTTATTGTGAAGGTTAGCGATTACTAACATATTTAATTATTTAAAATATTTAAATGACAGACAATGACATCATTGATTACGATTAGGATCAAATATCGGTCAGGGGCAAGTTCATGAAAGATGTAGACATGGCCACAGAAGTTTCTGAATGGTCTATGCATCCCCCAGAGTACTAAGGATACTGGAATACTGAGTCTAGAAGATTCCATGGTGCCCTCCGAGAAGCACAAGGACTTCATCAAGGCTGGCATGGTGGTCTGGGTGTGGGTCTGCCTAATTTCCCCAACATCTTCACAATGGTTGTGATCTACGATGAGAAGAAATATTGGCACAAGGAGGTCGGTACCATCTCTGAAGCCTCACAAAAGGATGAAGACCCAGAAGAAAGAGAGAATCCCTCTCTCTCACCTCTGCTGGTGATGCCCCTGCTGCAACCATATTTTCAGCTGATATGAACATTTTAGCTACTACTGCTATGCCAGGTATGGGCCCATCATCTCAGGTCCTGCCTCAGCACAACAGAGATTCAGGCACTGGTGATGATGTCAGACCAACAGAATATATCAGGCAAGTAAGTATGAGTATCTGATCATTAACCTAATGGAATTTTAAAAATCCGTGATGACAGCATACTTTATCATGTCTGCCATGTCTGCACATGAATTGATGATACAAAAATGTTCAACTACTTACATATTTAAACATGTAATTTTTAAATTGTTTCCTGATAGAAAATGAACCATGAAGTTTGGGGACACCTTGTTTGACTCAAGTGAGACAGACGATCTAACTATCTGATTATTTCATTATTCAAGTCTGTCTTCTTCTACTCAAGGAAGAGTGGAGTCTGGATCCACCTTAGTGCTGTTCACTGTCTCCTGTGATTTGATTCTTTATTTATTTAAATCAAAGGTGATATCAATTTGTTATATCTCTAGGGATGAATTATGAGAAATTACCTCTTTTTTCATACATGTTTTTGCTCAAATCAATGATTAAAACTCAATGATCTTCAGTTTTGAGCAATCTCGTAGGAGTCACATATAAAACAACATCCACTTGTTTCCTTTTTATTTATTTAATTATGAAAATCTGTCATTATTTATTCGGGGATCACTGAAGTTTTGAGCCTCATTATGGGAGCCAATCATGCCAGACCATCACATTATGTAATACTACACTTACTTATTTAAATATAATATTAGGAAATTAAATAATAATTCATCACTTATTTAATGTATTCAAAATAAAGGTGATTTTATGGACCATAAGTGCTTTTGGAGTCAGATATTGGGAATTGATGATGTAACATCATCTCATTACTTGATTATTTAGCTATTGATATAGATCATTCAAGTGGATGGCACTTGAAGAAACCATCCTGAATGAGGTAACCCAGTCACAAAAAGAGAAACACAGTATGTACTCACTCATATATGGATTTTAGAACTAGATCAAATGATTACCAGCCTATAATTCACATCACCAGAGGAACTAGGATACAAGTTGTATTCTAAGAGATTCATATAAAGTCCCTCACAGAACTGGGAAGGGACTAGTTCCCCAGACCTCAGGTAAAGTGGGGGAAGACAGCTAATGGAGAGATAAGTAGGAGAAAATGAGAGGGAAGAGAGGAAGGCATGTACGACCAGGAGGATTGAGCCTGGTTAGGAATGGAAAATAGGAAAGAGAGAGAGAAAGAGACAGAGACAGAGAGAGAGAACATAAAAGAGGGAGCCAATATTGGTTTGAAGATAAAGTTGAACACAAAGAAAGGTCGAGGGAACTACAAGACTGCACCCAATTAAGAATCTCAGCTTCCATGGCAAGGCTATCATAAATGCCCTTCCCGGAGAGTGAGATCAACAACTAACTTCTCCATGGAGTCCTCAACTAATGCCTGTTGAAAACAGGAGCAAACACCCATACATAAACAATGAGCTGAACTAGAACCCAGAAGCAGATGGAGAGGACAAGACCATGCGGTAGAAGTACATAGAGACAGCTTACCTGAACAAGGAGGAGCTAAGGGCCACTAGACTGATAGCTGGGAAGCCAACAGGGGACTGACTCGGACCCCCCTGAATATGGGTCTCAGCCAGAAGGTCTGAGCAGTCTAAGAGACCTCAGACAGTGGAGCCAGGATGTATCCCTGGTGCACAAAAGGACTTTGCAAACATATCCCCCATGGAGGGATAACTGCCTTATTCTAGAGATAGGAGAGAAGCCCTAGTCCCTACTTCACAGGACCTGTCAGATCTACATGACCCCAACTGGATGGCATACCCCTACATATGTTATTGTGGTGGGGGGTTGGGAGGGGAGGGTGTTTAGAGTGCATGGGAGAGGG
The DNA here is from genome assembly GCF_943737965.1 of Phodopus roborovskii. Taxonomy (NCBI): domain Eukaryota; kingdom Metazoa; phylum Chordata; class Mammalia; order Rodentia; family Cricetidae; genus Phodopus; species Phodopus roborovskii. Next base: position 320,678 of record NW_026125859.1, on the reverse strand, counting down.
CAGAGAGGGCAAAAGGGAGGGAAGGAGGGAGGGAGGGCTGGAGGGAGAGAGGGAGGGAGGGAGAGGGAACTGGGATCGACATGTAAAATAATAAATTAAAAAAAAATGCTTTGACTCCAAAATTTAAGTTGAAGGACAAGTTACTGGGGAAAAGTATTTCTATTTCTATTTTTGTTTCCACAGAAAATGAAAAGATGTGGATTCCTTACAGACTAATGTGGTTTGATCACACCAGACCGCCTGAAACAGAGTACAAGCTGATCCTACATTCCAAACAGCTGGACAAAACAGCCCTACAGATTATAGCTAGGATATCTGAATCTTCTTCGAATCCCCCAAGACAGCGCCCCTTACCAGCAGGAAGTAGTTTGGAAAGAACGACGCCCAAATTCCCAAATATTGTGTATAAATGTTTGTTTTCATTTAATTGGACTTTGTTATATAAAATTAAATAAAAAAAAATTAAAACAAACAAAAAAAAGAAATAGATCATTACATCATCCATAGGTTTACGAGTTTGGTGCAATCTCGTCTGAGTTAATATAAAATGCCTATTTATTAACTATCAATTTAAGTTTTTGAATAAATCATTATTCCAGGAAGAGAAGGGTCTGACTTCTTCATGTGGGATTTAAGTGTGCACCACCATGTCATTATTCAATAATTTTTCAATATATAAAATTATTATTGTTCCACAATGTCATGTATTTTAGACAAAAAAGTTCCACTACTTACATATGTAAAGATGTAATTAATAAATTGTTTCATTATATAATCTGTGAACCCTGAAGTTTGGTGCCACCTTGTGTGACTCAAGTGTGACAGATGATCTAACTATCTGGTTATTTCATTCTTCAAATCTGTCTTTTTCTAGTCCAGGAAGAGTGGAGTCTGTACCCACCTTGGTGGTGTTAATTGTCTCTTGGGATTTCATTATTTATTTATTTATTTAAATCAATGTTGATATCATTTTGTTAACTCACTAGGGGTGAATTATGAGTAATTATCTCATTATTCATTCACTTATTTTTTCAAGTCAATGATTAAAAACTCAATGACCTCTTCAGTTCTGAGCAATCTTGTAGGAGTCACGTATAAAACACCATCCCCTTGTTGAATTTTTATTCATTTAATTATGAAAATCTATCACTATGTATTCAGTAATCACTGTAGTTTTGAGCCTCCTTATAGGAGTCAATCATGCCAGACCATCACATCATCTAATACACTTACTTATTGAACTGTAAAATAAGAAATGAAATAAAAATTCATCATTTATTTAATGTATTTGAAAGAAAGATGATGTTATGGACCATATGTCCCTTTGGAGTCAGATGTTGGGGGGCTTGATGATGTAACATCATCTCATTACTTGATTATGTAGCTATTTAAATAGATCATTACATCAGCCATAGCTTTACTACTTTGGTGCCATCTTGTCACTGTTATTATAAACACCCACTAATTCCAATTGTCAATTTATTTTTTAAAATAAATCATTATTCCAGGAAGAGGTCAGTCTGACTCCTCCATGTGAGATTTAAGTATGCACCACCATGTCATTATTCAATAATTTTTCAATATATAATAATTGTTTAAATCGATGAAGATGTGGTCCTTCACGACTGAGGTCTGGTCATTCCTCCCTGTGAGTTAATCATGTGGCATTATTTACTTATCTAAGTATTACTCCCATGACAGTCACTGGAGTTTGGTTCCGTCTTATGAAAGTTAAGTGTGCAGGAGTATCCAATGATTTACTGATTTGATTACATAAATAATGATGGAGCCAACAATTATAGGTTGGGCTGCTGTGCGATTGACACAGCAGGAGATTGGTCCCAGAAGCAGTGCCCAGAGAATGAGGGACACTGGGATATCCAGTGATTACTGATTACATAATAATAGATTTTTAATATTCGAGTGATTAAACGATTTAAAAAACTTTATTGTTTCGCATCAACAGTTTCTGAGAGGTTGCAACAAAACTGACCCAAGAAGGACACACTCAACTCCAGTTTAAAAAATCGAGTAACTTAATAATCTCATGATCAGAGAATCTTATCTAATGTACTCTGTTCGGCTGAAAACATGACACACCACCAACACTAACTAACTCTAAATATCCATATCATAAAGTGGGGTACAGACCTTAAGAGAGAATTATCAATTGAGGAATCAAAAATGACTGAAAGAAACGTAAGACAGTGCTCAAAATCCTTAGTCATCAGCCAAATGTAAATCAAAACAACTCTGAAAAACCATGTGAACAAGCTGTTCTAAAGGTAGGAGAATGAAGAGAAGTTCATTTTCTTTTCAGTAAATAGAAAAGGATTATGGTAGAGGCGATCAATGGTACTGTTTCCACCCTGGAAATGAGAAAATTGAAGCATAGAACATAGGTTTAAATACTCATCAACGTACTTGAATGGCAGAATGATGCTTTCATTTTCATGCTCATATCACTATAGGCATGTTGTGAGCTTGAGAGACTGGTAAATATGTATAACACAAAAGAAGAGCCCTGCTTTGTTTTTGTGAGGAAATCAGTGAGGCTGTAAGGTTAGTCCATTAGTGGGTATGTAACTGTAGCATGTGGGAGGGGCACTAGAATGGGACAGAATGTTGGATCATAAATGTTGCCTGGCAACCCTGCTTGCCTCCTGGTATCATGGGCCAAGAACCAGAGAGCAGCTTCGATAAACTGTGGGACATTACAATCTCCCAAGGTAACTATCTCCTAAAGCTTTTGATTACAGCATTTGATTCCCCTAAGCAAGTAATTGAATAATGTCTGGAAATTGACCTACAGCTATTACTGGTTACCCAATTCAAGATTACCTAATATCAGAGAACATAGTTGGTGGAGAAACAGTTCAAAGTCTCGTGTTTATGAAAGCTCTCTCTCCTAAGAAGTAAAACTATGGATTATAAGATAATAAGACTCACAATTATTCATCAAAAGTTGAGTTTTCCGTTGTTAAATTCTTTCAGGAAGGTGATAATCCATTTGTTAGAGTAGACTTAGTGATTATTGGAATCAGTTCATCTCCCCTGAGGCAGCTGTCCCACATCAAATATGGGGTATCTTCTAAAACCCTGCATGCACAATGACATTTCAGCATTTACACGTTTTACTTCTCAAGTCTGCGATTAAATAAGGGATGAACCGGGGAGTTTCACACAGTCTTGTGGGAGGCAGGTGAGAGACAACTTGTGTCGAGTATGGCAGACCATATACTTTTCTGATCATGTTATTATTTAGTTATTAAAATAGGACATTAGATAATCCATGATCAGTGGATTATTGTTCCACGATGTGGGAGTCACGTATTTTAGACCATCTAAATATTAATTATATAATTAAGTTAATTAAGTTATTAAATTAATGATGACAAACATTGTTCACGAGTCTGGTTTGGAGCCACCTTATGAAAGTGGATGATGTTACATCAACTCTTTATTTGATTATTTGTAATTAGTTGTATAATTATGTAAACCAATAACCCTCTATTCCATGAAGAGTCCTGTGAAGCTCCCTCTTGGGAGTTAATATGCAATGTCATCACATTTTATGATTAATTTTTTCAATTGATGATGATGACATCCATCATGATTGGAGTCTGGACATGCTTCCCTGTCAGTTAAATGCTACCTCACCTCTCTATTGTGATGGTTAGCTGTTATTGACTTATTTAACTGTTTAAATTAATTAAACGGCAGACAGTGGATCATCGATTATGATTAGGGTGAAAATGCCTGTCAGGGACCAGGTTGGTTAGGTTGTAGAAATGGAAACGGCAGTTTCTGAATGATCAATGAATCACCCAGATACACGTATTGCTGGATGATTGAGTCCAGAAGATACCATGGTGCCCTCCGAGAAATACAAGGACTTCACCGAAGCAGGCACGGTTTTCTGGGTGTTTGCTCCCTGTTCTTCCGCCACATCTTCACCTTGGTGGTGATCATTTAATTAATGTATTTAAAATAAAGGTAATGTTATGGACCATAAGTGCCTTTTGGAGTCAGATTTTGGGAGTTGATGTTGCAACATCATCTCATTACTTCATCATTTAGCTATGTAAATAAATCATTTCATCTTCGATAGGTTTCGGACTTTGGTGCCACCTCGTAAGTGTTAATATAAAATGCCAACTAATTGATTATCTTTTTAAATTTTTAAATACATCATTATTCCAGGATGAGATCGGTCTGACTACACCGTGTGGGATTTAAGTATGCACCACCATGTCATTATTCAATAATTTTTCATTATATATTAATTATTTAAATCGATGAAGATATTCTTCTTTATGACTGGAGTCTAGCCCTTCCTCCCTGGGAGTTAATCGCGTGGCATTATTTACTTTTCTAAGTACTACTTCCTTGAAAATCACTGGAGTTTCATTCCATCATATGAAAGTTAAGTATGCAAGTATATCCAATTATTAACTTATTTGATTGCATAAGTAATGATGGTGTCATCCGTCATTAGAGTGCTGTGCGATTGACACAGCAGGAGTCCAGTACCAGAAGCAGTGCCCAGAGAATGAAGGACACTGCATTATCCAGTGATAACTGATTATGTAATCATAGATTTTTAACAATAGAATGATTACACGATTTAAAATAACTGTGCTGGTTCGCATCATCCGTTTCTGAGAGCTTGCTACAGAACTGACCCATGAAGGACACAGTCACCACCAATTTTAGAAATGGAATAACTGAATAATCTCCTGATCAGGGAATCTCATCAAATGAACTCTGTCTGGCTGATAACATGACACACCATCAACAATAAATAACTCTAAATAACCATATTAGAAAGCATGGTACAGGACTTAATAGAGAACTATCAATTGAGGAATCCAAAATGACTGAAATAAACATAATACAGGGCTCAAAATCCTTAGTCATCAGCCAAATGCAAATGCAAACAACTCTGGGAAAAGATGGGATCAAGCTCCTCTAAAGTTAAGAGACTGAAGAGGAGTTTATTTTCAATAAAGAGAAAAGTATCATGTTAGATGTGATTAATTTTATTGTTTCCATCTAGAAATGAGAAAATTGAAGCATAGAAAACAGGTCTAAAATACTCATAAATGTACTTGAATGGCATAATGATGCTTTTGTTTTCATGCTTTTGTCACTATAGTCATGTGGTAGCTTGAGAGACTGGTAAATATGTACTCAAAAGAAAGAGCCATGCTTTGTTTTTGTGAGAAAATCAGTGAGGCTGTAAGGTTAGTTCATCGGTGGGTAGACTACTTTTAGCATGTGGGAGGGGCACTAGAATGTGACAAAATGTTGGTTCATAAATGTTGCCTGGCAACCCTGCTTGCATTCTGTATCCTGATATCATGGGCCAAGGGCCAGAGAGCATCATCAAGAAAGTGTTATCATGGGACATTACAGTGTCCCAAGAAAAAGATCTCCTAAAACTATTTATGACAGCATGTGATTTGCCTAAACAAGTCATAGCCAAATCTCTGGAAGTTTGCCTACAGCTTTTACTGGTTACCAAATTCAAGATTACCTAATTATCAGAGAACATAGTCTGTGGATAAACAGTTCCAAGGCTTCTGTTTATGGATGATCTCTCTCCTAAGAAGTACAACTATGGAACAATAGATAATAAGACTCACAATTATTCATCAAAAGGTGAGTTTTCCATTGTTTCCTTCCTTCAGGAAGGTGATAATCCATTTGTTAGATTAGACTTAGTGATTACTGGATTTCAGTCGATCTCTTTTGAGGCAGCTGTCCAACATTAAATATGTGCTATCTTCTAAAAACCCTGCATACAAAATGGCATTTCAGCATTTAAACATTTTATTACTCAACTCTGAGATTAAATAAGGGATGAACCTGGGAGTTTCACACAATCATATGGGATTCAAGTGAGAGCCAATTGTGTCGAGTATGGCAGACCATTTCATCCTCTAATTCTGTTGTTATTTGATTATTAAAATAGGACATTAGATAATCCATGATCAGTGCGTTGTGATTCCACGATATGGCAGGCAATTATTATAGACCATCTAATTATGAATTACATAGCTAAAATATTTAAATTAATCACAACAGCATCGTTCTCGAGTCTGGTTTGGAGCCACCTTAGGGAACTGGGTGATGCTACATGAACTCATTATTTGATTATTTAAATATATAAAACAATGTTTATATCATCCATGACACCTGGAATTTGGAGCCAGAGATCATCTAATTACAGAATTAAAGTATAAAAATTGACAATTTGTGTTAATACCCCAGATAATGTAAATATCTCTATAGTTATGTAAACCAAAAATCCTCCATTAACTTCACAAAAGCTCCCTCTAGTGGAGTTAATGTGCAATATCATCACATTGTAGGATTCATTGATACAGTTGATGATGTTGGCATTCTTCATGACTACAGTCTGGCCATGCTTCCCTGGCAGTTAAGTGCTACATCACCACTTTATTGAGACAGTTAGCTATTACTGACTTATTAATTCTTTCAATTATTTAAATGACAGTCATTGCCATCACTGATTACCATTAGGATGCAAATATCTGTCAGGGACAAGGTTAGGAAAGTTGTAGACATGGGCAGAGCATTTTCTGAATGATCTATGCATCTCCCAGGGGACTAGGGATACTAAATGATTGAGTCCAGAAGATTGCATGGTGCACTCCGAGAAATACCAGGACTTCACCAAGGCCGGCATGGTGGACTGGGTGTTGACTACCTGCTCTTCCTACACATCTTCATTCACATCAGTTGTGATCTATGATGATAAGAATTAGTGGCACAAGGAGATCGGCACCATCACCGAGACCTCGCGAAAGGATGACGACCCAGAACCCGGAATGGGCCAATTACCTCAGTTCCACAGCAATACAATAGAGATTCAGGCACTGGGGAGTATACCAGGCAAACAGAATTCACCAGGCAAGACAGTATGATTATCTGAAGATTAACTTATGGAATTTTAAAATTCCCTGACTACACCATACTTTTTCATATCTGGCCAGTCTTCCCATGAATTGATGATACAAAAAAGGTCAACGACTTACTACTTTAAAGATGTAATTATTAAATTGTTTCATTATATAATCTGTGAACTCTGAAGTTTGGGGCCACCTTGTGTGACTCAAGCGTGACAGATGATTAAACTATATGATTATTTCACTATTCTAATCTGTCTTTTTCTTCTCCAGGAAGAGTGGAGTCTGGATCCATCATGTTGGTGTTAAATTGTCTCTTGTGATTTCATTATTTATTGATTTATTTAAATCAATGTTGATATCATTTGTTATATCTCCAGGGGTGAATTATGAGAAATTATGTCTTTATTCATTCATTTTTTTATTCAAATCTATGATTAAGAACTCAATGTCTTTTCAGTATTGAGCAATCTTTTAGGCTTTATGAATAAAACACTATCCACTTGTTTAGTATTTACTCATTTGATTATGAAAATCTGTCAGCATGTATTCAGTGATCACTGGAGTTTTGAGGCTCCTCATGGAGTCCATCTTGCCAGACCATCACATTATCTAATACTATAATTACTCATTTATCTGAGGAAATAGGAAATTAAATATTAATTCATCATTTAATTAACGTATTTAAATACAGGTAATGTTCTAGTCCGTAAGTCACTTTTGGACTTTGGATCTCTTCAGTTTTGATCAATATTGTAGGAGTCACGTACAAAACACCATCCACTTGTTTAATTTTTATTCATTTAATTATGAAGATCTGTCATTTTTTATTCAGTGATCACTCGAGTTTTGAATCGCTTTGTGGGAGTCAGTCATGCCAGACCATCACATCATCAAATACTACACTTACTTATTTAACTGTAAAATAGGGAAAATAAATAATAATTCATCATTTAGTTAACGTGTTTAAGGTAAAGATGATGTTATGGACCATAAGTCCCTTCTGGAGTCAGATTTGGGAGTTGATGATGTAACACCATTTCATTTCTTGATTATTTAGCTATTTCAATAGATCCTTTCATCAGCCATAGTTTTACGAATTTGGTGCCATCATGTCAGAGTCAATATAAAACGCCTACTAATTAATTATCAATTTAATTTTTAAATAAATCATGATTCCAGCAAGAAATCAGTCTGACTTCTCCATGTGGGATTTAAGTATGCACCACCATGTCATTATTCAATTATTCTTCATTATATCTTAATTATTTAAATCTATGACTATTTCCTTTTCATGCTTATATAACTATATGTTTGTTGTAGCTTGAGAGACTGGTAAATATGTATAACTCAAAAAAGAGCCCTGCATCATTTTTGCGAGAAAATCAGTGAGGCTATAAATTTAGTCCATCATTGGGTATGCTAATTTTAGCATGTGGGAGGTGAACTAGAAAGTGACAGAATGTTGGATCATAAAGGTTGCCTGGCAACAATGCTTGCATTCTGTATCCTGGTATCATGGGCCAAATACCAGAGAGCAGCTTCGATAAAGTGTTATCATTGGATATGAAAAGCTTCCAAGATAACTATCTCCTAAAACGTTTAATGTCAGCAACTCATTCCCCTAACCAAGTCATAGCCAAATCTCTGGAAGCTTGCCTACAGCTATTACTGGTTACCCAATTCAAGATTACCTGATATCGGAGAATATAATCTGTGGAAAAACTGGTCAAAGACTTCTGTATATGAATGTTCTCTCTCCTAAGAAGTAACTATGGTTTAAAAGATAATGAGACTAACAATTATTCTTCAAAAGTTGAGTTTTCCATTGTTAACTTCCTTCAAGAAGGCGAAAATCCATTTGTAAGTGTAGGCTTAGGGATCGTTAAAGATCTATTATTATGTGATCAATAATCAATTAATATCCCAGTGTCTGTCATTCTCTGTGCACTGCTTTTGATACCAATCTCCTATATGTGTCAATCACACAGCAGCCAAACCCATAATGGATGGTACCTGCATTATATAGGTAATCAAATAAGTAAATAATTTGAAAGTCATGCATACTCAACTTTCATAGGATGGAACCAAACTCCAGTGATTGTCCAGGATAATTAAATATGCCACACATTTAACACCCAGGGAGGAATGGACAGACTCCAGTAATGAAGGACAACATTTTCATCGATTTTAATAATTAATATAAAATGAAAAATATTTGAATGATGACATGGTAGTGCATAATTAAATCCCACATGGAGAAGTCAGACTGTTCTCTTCCTGGAATAATTATGTATATAAAAACTTAAATTGCTAATTAATAAGTTGGAGTTTTATATTAACTCTGACAAGATGGCACCAACCTCGTAAAACTATTTCTGATGCAATGGTCTATTTAAATAGCTAAATAGTCAAGTACTGAGATGATGTCACATCATCAACTCCAAAAATCTGACTCCAAACTATCTTATGGTCCAAAACATCACCTTTATTTTAAATATGTTAATTAAATGATGAATTAAGATTTAATTTCCTAATTTCACAGTTAAGTAAGTTTAGTATTACATGTTGTGTTGGTCTGGCATGATTGACTCCCATAAGGAGCCCCAAATCTCATGTGATCCCTGAATAAATAATGACAGATTTTAATAATTAAATGTAAAAATTAAACAAGTGGATGTTATATATGTGACTTCTACAAGATTGCTCAAACCTGAAGAGATCATTGAGTTTTTAACCATAGATTTGAACAAAAAAATGAATGAATGAGATAATTCCTCCTAATTCAGTCCTAGAGAGATAACAAATTATATCCCCATTTATTAAATAAATAAATAATGAAATCACAAGAGACAATTAAGACCAACAAGGTGGTTCCAGACTCCACTCTTCCTGGAGTAGTAAAAGACAGATTTGAATAATGAAATAATCAGATAGTTAAATCATGTGTCACAATTGAGTCACACAAGGTGGCACCAAACTTCAGGGTTCACAGATTATATAATGAAACAATTTAATAATAACAATTTTAAATATGTAAGTAGTTGAACTTTTTGTATCATCAATTCCTGGGCAGACATGGGAGACATGATAAACTATGCTGTCATTACAGATTTTTAGAATTCCATAAGTTAATAATCAGATAATCATACTGTCTTGCCTGGTGAACACTGTCAGCCTGACATCATCACCAGTGCCTGAATCTCTGTTGGGGTGTGGCAGTACCTGAGATGATGGGCCTATACCTGGCATAGCAGTAGTTGCTAAAATGTTGCTATCAGCTATAAAGATGGCTGCAGGAAAGGCATCACCCGCAGAGCTGAGAGAGAGATGTTCTTTCATGTTCTGAGTCGTCATCCTTTTGCCAGGTCTTGGTGATGGTGCCGACCTCCTAGTGCCACTCCTTCTTCTCATGGTAGATCTCAACCGATGTGAAGATGTGGAGGAAGAGTAGGTAGTCAACACCCAGGCCACCGTTCCGGCCTTGGGGAAGTCCTTGTACTTCTCAGAGGGCACCGTGCAACCTTCTGGACTCAATCATCCAGCATCCTTAGTAATCTGGGTGATGCATAGATCATTCAGAACCTGCTATTTCCATGTCTACAATCTTCCTAACCATGTCCCTGACAGATATTTGCACCCAAATGGTAATTGATGATGTCATTGTCCATCGTTTAAATAATTTAAATAATTAAATAATTAAATAACTGTCACAATAAAGAGGTGATGTAGCATTTTACTGGCAGGGAAAAATGGCCAGTCTCCAGTCATGAAGGACATAATCATCATCAATTGAAACAATGAATCATAAAATGTGATGATATTGCACATTAACAGCCCAAGAGGGAGATTTACAGGACTCTTTATGGGATTGTGGAGTAATGGTTTGCTTAATTATACAAATATTTACATTATCTTGGGTATTAACATGAATTGTCAATTAAAATACTTTTATTATGTAATTAGATGATCTGTGGCACTTGACCCCACAAGGTAGGATGAAATTCCAGGTGTCATGGATGACATAATCATTGTTTTTTATAACTAAATAGTCAAATAATGGATGTCACATAATCCACTTCCCTAAGGTAGCTACAAACCAGACTTGTAAACAATGCTGTCATCATTTATTTAAATAATTTAATCACATAATTAATATTTAGATGGTCTAAAATACTTGAGTCCCACATTGTTGAACAATAATCCACTGATCATTGATTATCTAATGTTCTATTTTAATAATTAAATAATACCATAATCAGATGATGAAATGCTCTGCCATAGTCGACACAACTTGTCTCTCACTTGAGTCCCAAAAGATTGTGTGAAACTCCCTGCTTCATCCCTTAGTTCTTCACAGAGTTGAATAATAAAATGCTGAAACGTCATTGTGTATGCAAGGTTTTAGGTGTCTCATTTTTAATGTTGGACTGCTGCCACAAAAGAGATGAACTGCAATCCAAATATCCCTCAGTCTACTCTAACAAATGGATTATCACCTTCCTGAAGAAAGTTAACAATGGAAAACTCACCTTTTGATGAATAATTGTGAGTCTTATTGTCTTTTAATCCATAGTTGTACTTCTTAGGAGAGATAGCATTCATAGGCAGAAGTCTTTGAACTGTTTCTCCACAAACTATAAAATCTTATATTGGGTAGGCAAACTTCCAGAGATTTGGCTATGACTTGGTTAGGGGAAACAAATGCTCTCATTACAAATTTTAGGAGATAGTTATCTTGGGAGAATGTAATCTCCCATAATAACACCTAAAATATCTCCATCTAATATGGTATCTCTTTTGTTGTTCTCTCTTCTTTCCAAAACTCAGTCTTCTTGATGTCTCTTATTCTCCTCTCCCATCTTCTTCTCCTCTTTCTCCTAACTATTCCTCCTTTTAGCCCATGCTCCCAAATTTCTCTGCAGACCTTGTTCCTTTCCACTACTCTGAGGAGGCAATGATAGGCCTTTTTTTGGGTGAAGTATGAACTAAGGTGAATCCAGTGGAATGTCCCCATTTACACCCTAGTGTAGTGCTTGTAATGGTGCTACCTAACACTGGCAGGACTGGAACCAGCATCTCTCCACATGCAGCTCAATGTTAATGCTGAGGCTTTACACAAAGTGATGCTCTACAGAATGGCACCTAAGGGGAACTTGTAAACCACACCTCCTCCTAAAAGCAATCCCACCAACTCCTGAATCCTTCCTCCCCATATCATTCCTGGCAAGAAGGAAGAAGCCTTACTTAAAACAACACTGGCATACCCACGGAGCCTAGATTGTTGCATGGAAACCCTACTGGCTTCTGTATCTATACAAAGAGTTTAAAATATTTGGTAGCCCTGATCCAAACACTGCCCTCAAGTTCTTTGCATTTTCTGCTCATTTAGTCCTGTTACTCAGCCAATCAGAGCTTCAAACATAGCCACCAGTAATAGGGGAGGGTTCTCCCCCCAGCTTTATATACAGTGCCTTTGGTACAGAGCATAAAACCAGAAGGTGGAGAAGCTTGGGTTGATGTCTCTTTTACTCCCATTGTCTCTCTTTCATCTCCCTCTCTCTCATGATCTCTCTCTCTCTTGGGTTGCAGATTACATTTGTGATCTGTGAAACATTTGTCACTTACCTTGTGTCTAGTGAACTTTTTAAGACCCAGTTCAACAAAAATCCATTTTGTTTGTTGAAAATAAAGTTTGAAGGCTAAAATCTCCATCAAAATGTTTGCATGATTTTGATTTTCTCTTTCATGAGTTCTTCCCTATCACTTCATATCAAGATGATAGACAAAGGATGTCTGATATGTTCAGGGTTAGAGATGCGGACAAGAAAATATATGGAAAGTTCATTGCCAGGACCTATGTCAGGATTATGAGAACATTCTGTATTTCCTGCTTCAAGAATAACTCAAGGGTCTAACATTCTTGGAAACAAGTGTGATCAGACACAAAATCCATGCACTGGCATCACATAATTGACATTAAACGAACCCTTTAACGAAACATGTTTTCACCTGTGAATATATAATATTGTGAGTTTCCTACAATATGAATTGCTTTATGTTATGCAAAGGAAATGTGTAGGATTGGAATTAAGGACATCAATCATTTCAATGAGGTTTTCTATGTTGTTAAAGTAATGAGTGTGTTGGGAGCCGGCCTTGAATCACATAATCTTGCAGAATTACTTACACCTTAAAACGTTAATTGAGCCTTATCTTGCTAAAACAGAAAACTCCTTAGCAAATTGTCTGTTCCACTCACCGCAGGAACTGAGATGCATCATACACCAGGAACTGAGAAAAGCAGATGTTCATGGTCTGATGTTTATGGCCTGGAACAACCAGAGCCCCAGAGTCGGTACAGTTACCCTCCCCAATTGCTCCCCACTTTGCTTTAAAAAATCCTCTTTTTGCCTAATAAACTTAGAGGCCTTGACAAGCATTGCTTGGTCTTGTTCCTTCTTTCTCTCCCATTATTTTCAGGTTCTAGCCCACCTCAACCCACAAATAACTAGGCCCTGCTGGTGGGAGCAATTGATGCTCAACATCCTGCTTGACGGAGGGCTTTTACAAAAAGGAGTCCCCCAACCCTGTAGAAAGTCGGTAGTGGGCACAGAGAAGAGTGCAGGACCTGCAGACCTGCGAGCTGCAACAAGGCTATTTGGAATCCGTCCTCAATGCTCATGATCACGCTGATTTCTGGTGAGTTCCCACTCATTCTGTTCAGTAATAATAGTTCAATATTTGTCCAAGGGAGTGAAGTTCATTAGGGACTTCAAGGCTTCCTTTCGAGAAACAGGAATTAGACTTTCATATAAAGAGTTAGCAAGTTTCTTTGCTTTTGTTTCTAAAAATTGTCCTTAGGTTATTCTTGAAGGACCAGATATTCACCCCCTGATATGGCAAAATGTGGGTGAGTATCTTAATAGACTACTTAAGGAGGCTCTAAACATTAGGGACTACTGCTGTGGCTAACACCCAGCCAGGTGTATGGAAAAATTGATACAGCCTGTCAGAAACTGCTGAATTTATTGAAATTTGTTCAGATTTTGAATGCTCATAATTTAAGGGTTATCTATAGCAGCCATATTATAAGTGGTCTCAATTAAGGATGTTTTATTTCAACAAAATAATCTTGTTCTAAAGAAATGGAGAGCTGAAAAATGTATGTATGCTATCTATGTATGGTATGACCACACATGTGGGATTCTGAAGTGTGATTGTGAATATGTGAATGTGTGAATCCCAACAATAGGTACTACTTGAATTGCTTGGGATATACAAAAAACAAACAAAACAAAAAAAAAAAAACAAAAACAAAAAACAAACAAACAAACAAACAAAAAACAGTACACAGAGAGAGAGAGAGATATCAGGTCATATCTTAATTTAATGGGTTGGAGATCTTCATCTCCCATAACCGTCTTGCAGAGTGAAACAATAGGAAATGGTCAAAGCCAGAATGGCCTGAGAGCCAGAACAATCTGTATGGATGTCAGAAGAGTTTAACAGAGGAGAGAATAAAGAAATCTTCCTAAATTTTGGTGGTTAAAAAAGAAATTGAAAGAATGGAGTTTGATATAAGATTTGAGAAAAGCTATTAAAAGGAGGCCTCTGGAAACTGCAGGCTCTGTTAGGCCCCACCTGGAGATGTGTCAGTGAAAATGCAAATGAGACCTTGTCAGCTATTGAGAAAAAGCCTCTGGGAACTGTGGACCCTGTAGCCCCTCCCCCACCCCACCCCACCCCCTGCACCTAGAAAGGTGTCAGTGAAAATGCAAATGAGACCAGGTCAGCTAATGAAAGCTTTATAGGTCAAACTAGAAAGTTTTCAAAAGTATTTGGGACTTATGTTACATCCTAAAGAAATTAGACCTCAAAGATTAGAAATTAGAAAAGATAGCTTATAATCATTGAATGATTTTTAGAAGTTATTTAGGAAATATTGTAATGGTTGCATCCTTTTTTAAGAAGCACCTACTGGTGATTTGAAACCTTAAAGCAATATCCTGAAAGGAGATAGTGGTCCCAATTCACCAAGACAGCTAACAGAAGAGAGTAGACAAGTTCTCTTACAATTGGAGAATGCAATCCAGCATCAGCAGATATGCTGTATTGACTATGCAAGACCATGGGAGGCTTATGTCCTTCCCACACAGCACAGTCAGAATTCTTTCTGTCTTATGGCAAAGGCGACTATTGTTATGGTGGCATTTACCTGTTTCCTCAGTTAAAGTGTTAAATCCTTATTTTAAAGCAGTAGCTTGTATGGTACAAAATGCTGTATTTAGACTAAGAGATATTTTGCCAGATAACTAAGCATAATACATGTTCCCTATACCAAATATTAAGTTAATAGTTATTTCTAAATCGTTACAACCAGCAATTAACAGGCAAAGAATGTTTACTTAGATGGTGGGTAGTTACCTCCCCTTTTCTGAGAGTGGGCTCAGGGGCCAGCCCTGGCACTCCTGATTTATGGATTTAATTTTCTTTTATCATTAGAAGTTTTCTTTCTCTGTATATATTTAGGGCCTAAGTTTTCAAGCTTTTATTATTTATAATTTTTGGTCCATCAGGTTTGCTCAGTTTTTGGAAAAATTTGATAATCAGTTCATAGACATTACAATTTGTACTAATACATCCTTTTGTATTCCCTAAAATTGTAAAGAGTAATCCTATTTAAAAAAAAATGCTATGTTAGTTTCTCCTGATGGTTGTTCTAATGGAAAAGCAGCTTATGTTATTTATTGATGGGAATAGAATATGTAGTACAGACAGATCCAGCTTAAGCTCAGATAGTTGAGTTACAAGCTATTGCAATCTTTTTTTCAGCTTCTAATTAAAGATTCATCTAACTTATATACTGATAGTCATTATATTTTCAGAGCTCTTCAAGTTATAGAGACTGTTCCATACATTGGAAGTAATAATCAGGTTAAATTACTGTTTGAGCATAGTGTCATTCATCAAATAAAGGCATATTGCTTTGTGGGTCATATAAGAGATCATTCAAACCTTCCCGTTCTACTGGTAAAAGTAATGAGTCAGATGACAGTCCCTTATCTCAGGTAGAATTAGCTCAGCAGTCACATAGCTTTCATCATCAAAATAGTAATAGTATAAGGAAACAGTTTGGTTTAAGTAGAAAGATGCTGAAGGCCATTCAGGTTACTTCCAGCCCTATATCCTGCCTGTACTCTCCCCTGAATTGTGAGGATGGGGCCTCTTGCAAGAGATGGGAGTTGTCCTTATTACCCAAACCCTCACCCAAGGCACTCTGCCAAGAGACAAAGCTCTCCAAATGATATGTAAAATGGGCTGGGACAAACAACAAGTGACAGGTAAGCTGGAGCAAGGAAAAGTTTGCTCTGTGGCCACACTCCCATTAGACACTCAAGGAGATAGAAAATGATTTAGCCATTTTAAGGAGGGTTGCTTTTGCACTGCCAGCCCCCGTTCCCATTGCATGGATTTCTGACATCCAATGTGGATGGAACAATGACTCTGAACCGCAGAAAAACTTCTTGTGGCTTCCCATCTAGTTAAAGAACTACTGGAGGCAAGACATGTGATCCCCTCCACCTCTCCCTGAAATTCCGCTATATTTGTGATTGAAAAGGCTTCAGGAACATGCAAGTGATGTGTGCCCACAATATTTACCAGTAACTAATACAGGAGTAAATCCTCAGCCCTGCTTCCTAATCATTTATGCCAAATGGATGTTACTCATATTGCAAAATTTGGCAGATTAAAGTATGTTCATTTGACAGTTGATACATATTCAGGCTTCTTAATGGCCACTGCAAAAACTGGAGAAGCCATTAACCATGTGATAAGTCACTGTTTAAAATGTTTTGCTTACATGGGAGTTCCAAAAATTATAAAGACAGACAAATGGTCCTGGATATACTAATAAAGTGTTTCAATGTTTTGTGCCCAATAAAAAATAAATCATATAACAGACATTTCTTATAATACTCAAGTGCAAAGAATTGTGGAGCATCCTCATAGCTCCTTAAAAATGCAACTTATTAGGAGAAGGGATTCATGTCCCCAGTCTCCACATGATTCAAATTAATCATTCACTCTTCATTTTAAATTTTTGGAATATGGATACCTATGAGTAATCTGTGGCAGACAGATTCTAATATGATGGAACTCAAGAGATATTTACTCAAGTCAAATGGAAAGATCCATGCACGAGATTATGGAAAGAACCCAACCCTGTCCTAATATGGGGTTGAGGGGGCTTGGCAAATTTGTGTTTTCTGGCAGGAAGAAGATGAGGCCCAGTGACTGCCAGACTATTTGGTGAGATGTGTGGAACAGAGGAAAACCAGCCCTGAGACCTTGGAAGCATAACTACCCCCCTTCTGGCTCTCTTTCAGGGGTCATTCTCTAGAACAGGCAAGGCTTAAACCTATTGTATTTACAACAAGGAGGAATTTGTGCAGCACTCAAAGAGGAATGTTTCTTTTATGCTGGTAAGAGTGGCTTAGTGGAAGACAGCTTAGATATAGTACAGAAAAGTCTTGAGGAATGTAAAGGACAGTGGGGACAGACCGAGTCCTGGTATAAAAATTGGTTTTCCATCTCCCCTTGGCTTTCTCCCTTGCTTCCTTCTTTCCTGGGACAATTTGTAGGATTATTGCTGACATTTGGGCCTAGGGCATTCCAGAAATTAACTTGATTGATCAAAACTCAAATTGTATCCATGATTGAAAAACCTATTTCTTTACACTACCATCAGCTTTTGGTAAAGGAATAGAACTCCGCTGAGGAACCTTTTGAGGATGGTGACAATGCCACTTCTGATCCCCCTAGACAAGGACTTGATTTCACAGGACTCGAACAACAGAGGACCTGGTTCCCTCAAATATGGAGATGTCAATGACAGAAATATCATGGTGTCACAAATCAGATGCAGGCCCTCCTATTTGGCTGTAGGTCCCTCAATGAAGGGAGTAGCAAAGGGCCCTCTCTCAGGATCCCACTCCTCTTGCCTGAGTTTCTTGCCTGATTTTTGACCATGTCCTTGAGTCCTGAAGGTGCATGCACCCTATGTAGCCTAAGTCAGAGATCCTACCCATTCGTCACATAGTGACAAGCACATCCCCAGGGTATCGATTGTGGGAGCCCACTACATAGCTTAAGACAGACCCTCCAGAAAAAAAAAATAGTAAAATAGGGGGAGATGTTGGGAGCTGCACTCGAGTCACAGCCAGCCTTGAGTCACATACTCTTGTAGAATTACTTACACCTTAAAACTCTATTTGAGCCTTATCTTGGTAAAACAGAAAATTGCTTAACAAGCAGTCTGTTCCACTTACCCCAGGAACTGAGATGAACCAGACTACAGGAACTGAGATAAGCAGACGTTTATGGTCTGATATTTATAACCTGGGATGATTACCAGAGCCCCAGATTCGGAACTGTTGCCCTTCCCCAATACCTCCCAGCTTTGCTTTAAAAACTCCTCTTTCTGTATCTAATGGGCACCCAGACTGATAACTGGGAAGCCAGTATGGGACTGACACAGGCCCCCCTGAATATGGATCTCAACCAGAAGGACGGAGCAGTCTAAGCGACCTCAGACAATGGAGCCAGGATGTATCCCTTGTGTACAAAAGGGAACACATCCCCCATGGACAGATAACTGCCTTAACCTAGAGACAAGAGAGAAGCCCTAGTCCCTACTTCAAATGACCTGTCAGATCTACATGACCCCAACTGGATGGCATTCCCCTACATATGGAATTGGGGTGAGGGATGGGAGGGGAAGGGGGTTAGAGTGCATGTGATAGGGCAGAGGGTGTAAAAGGGAAAAAAGGAGGGAGCGAGGAATGGAGGGAGGGAGGGAGGGAGAGGGAACTGGGATCGACATGTAAAATAATAAATTAAATTACCAAAAAAAAAAAAAAATGCTTTGACTCCAAAATTTAAGTTGAAGAACAAGTTACTGGGGAAAAGGATTTCTATTTTTGTTTCCACAGAAAATGAAAAGATGTGGATTCCTTCCAAACTAATGTGGTTTGATCAAGCCAGACCACCTAAAAAGAGTACTTAGGTGATCCTACTTTCAAAACAGCTGGATGAAGCAGCCTTACAGTCTGCAGCCAGGATTTCTGAATCTTCTTCGAATCCCCCATGACAGCGCCCCTTACCAGCAGGAAGTAGTTTGGAAAGAACAACGCCCAAATTCACAAACATTGCCTATAAATGGTTGTTTTCGTTTAAATGGACTTGGTTATATAAAATAAATAAAAAAATAAGACAAAAGACACACACAAAAAGAGAAATTTTTAACAAACAAGTGAGACAATGTATGATAAAAAGATTTATGTATAGGAAGAGTTTGAAGAAGATATAAGCAGATGGAAAGATTTCCAATACTCATGATCAATAGCATTAAGCCAGTCAAAAGGACATCCCACTAACAACAATTTACAATTCACCACAATACCCATAAAAATTACAGCACACTTCATCAAAGACTTATAAAGTAGAGTTTGAAACTTCATATGAATAACAAAAAAATATAGGTAAAACAACAGTTAAGGAATACCATGGCACTGCCAGGGAAACAGACATGTTCAACAATGGAATGGAATTAAAGACTCTAGCATCAATCAAAACACAGGTGCACACTTGATTTCTGATAAGGAAATTAAGAAATACAAAATGGGGAAAAACACAGCACCTTCAACAAATTGTACCAGTGAAACTGAATTTTTGCATGAAGAATTGAAATAGATTCATATAGATCCCCCTGCACAACACTCAAGTCAAGCGTGTGAAAGTCCCCAACATAAAATCAGACACACTGAAGCAGAAACAAGACCAAGTGGGGAAAAGCCTTGAATACATTGGCACAGGGGACAACTTTCTGAATAGAAAAACAATTAATAAATGGGACACCATGAAACTGCAAGGATCGTGTAAGACCAAGGACACTCTATCATGCAAAAGGTCAGCTTAAGAAATGGGGGAAAATTTTTAACAACTCCACATCCAGTAGAGGTGAAATAAAGAACTAAATAATTCTAAACGTTGTATGCTGTGAAAAATGTGTTCTGTATAATATGAATTTGTTTTACTCTCAGTCGTTAAAACCGAGCTCAAAATACTATTGCAGGGCATGAAGAGATTGGTGGCGGGACCAAACTAGGATAATTCAGGAAAAAAGGGTGGAGTCAGTGAAGTCATGGAACAGACAAAAAGGTAGCAAGAGAAGATGAACATGCTAATGTCATGAACCCTGGGCATCACATAAACTAATAGAAATGGGTTAATTTAAGTTAGAAGAGCTAGTTGGTAATACGCTAGAGCCAGGTATAATTGATATAAGCCTCAGTGTCTTTATTGGAGAGCTGCAGGTAGAACAAAACACCTGCCTACATTTAAAAATCTAAATAATCCAAATAAAAAATGGCATATGAATGCAAGTGCAGCCACTAAGACAGATGAAGACTTACACAGAAAAATCTATCTCTTGGACCATAAATTATAACATACAGTATAAAATCTCTCAATATTTTTTAAAGATGTATCAGAGTCTATGAATCTCACACATACAAAGGACAGAAGACACAAATACAGAAAACATCAAGGACAATTCACACATCTGCACCCTGGACTCTGTTCTTAGACAACCAGTCCTTGTGAGCTATTTCAACCTCAGAATATGGCTAAGTTTAACCTCTGAACATGATGCCTCACAGGAAGGTCACGTTTGCTTCCATGCAGGACCAGGAGTTAATCTTAACTAGGTCTACCTGATGTCTATGACAGGGCTGTGACACGATTGTAGAGAATTCCATTTTTAATTTTTTTTTTTTATTTAATGTATATGGCTGTTTGCCTCCAGCCACCTGGGCACAGTACCTGCAAAGGCTGGGATAGGGCAGCATCTCCCTTGAAACTCAAGTTACAGAAGATGGCTATATGTTATGGTTTCTGGAAATGGTACTTGTGTCCTTTGGAATAACAACGAGTGCTCTTGAGTACTAAGCTATATTTCTAGTCATCTTCATTATTTAAAATGTATTCTCATAACTTTTATTTAAAATGTATTATAACAATTTACAGCTTCCCGACTTTTCTCCAACCCTTCCCATATGCTTCCCTTTAAATTCCTTTCTTGTTAAGCACTTCTGAATATGGATGCCCAAACATACAAATAAAACCAATACAGTCCATTTCTCTTGGGTATGTATATATCATTTTAGGACTGAACATGTGGTTTTGCATATGCAATTAGGGAGCTCAGTTTTGCCTGTGGATAATTCTTCCAAATTCAGGGAAATTCCTCTCTCTGAGCACTATGCATCTGGACACAAAAGTGATCTGGGCTACCTTAGTCAGGAAACATTAACAAGAATAAGTAGATGGGTGGTAAATATCCTAGCTAACAATTGCTGGTGACAATGCCCTGAATTCCTAGAGGTTTGGGGAAGATTATGGACACTGTTCTGAACGAAGAATATCCACTATTTGTTCTTTGGTCTTCCCACCATACCCCATGGACAATTTTTATCTTGGATGACTTTGAAATCCTGAAACACACACCTACACTTTCTAAGTACAATTATCACAGGCCACTGCCACCATGCGTGGATAAGGTGGATTCAGCTTTCCATAGTGATACATTCATTTATCTCTGTCAGCCTAGGTTTCACCATGTGCAGAATAAGGCAGTGTTTTTCCCTGGATCTTTGATGAGTTAAAACAGACTCAATGGTGAGGAAGATAATATTTCTCATATTTGACAATCAGTTGACTTTGATGCAAAAAGATATATTTGATGAGAAATTTCTTCTGTTGCTTGGCTGACCACCAGGCACTGTGTCCTGGATACCCGAACTGGCAAGGGTCAGTCTCTCATCCTCAGTAAGCCAATTAATTGAATCAACATATCTAGTGACAGGCATTCTGTTGTCATGATTGACAGATCTCTCTGATATCCTAGGAAATCTTCATCTATATCGGTGTGTTCTGGGTCAGGTAGGGAGTCATAGTAACATTATTCTTAAAAAGAAGAGAAAAAATAATACAAAAAGGAAAATGACAAAATAATGAAATCTTAAATCATATTTATTTTGTTTGACTAATTTTGAAAAATAAAGAAAATATATGTTTAATAATGCACCTAAGAGGTCCAAACAGACTTTGAAAGAAGGCAAATATATGCAAAACTAAATAATATAACTAAGCCAGATAGTGAATATTCCCATATTTAAAACCCTCCCACATTGTCAGTTCCTGAGTCTTGAGTCTTTTTTCACAATGAGGTTCCTGAGGAAATTAGAATTTCATGATTCCAATGTTTCACAAGTTGCAGACCAAAATAGATCCCATAAAGTTGATATCTAGTCTACAGACAAATGCCATTGTCTGAAAACCTGCAGTTACATTACAGACACACATATATAACAGATATTTTTGCTTTGATTTCAGTAAATTTCTTTTTTTTTTTTTTTATTTTTTGAAGGTTTTACTTCCTTTATTTATAGATTTTAGTGAAGAAAGTAAAACAAACTTGGGCTCTGAGGACAGATGTCATTTACATTATGATTTCTGTTTTAGGCATGTGATGGCTCCACCTGCTGGCTAACTAACAGTCTATGGTAATTCAGGATAAGCAAAGTACATATTCTGTTCTCTATAAATGCAGGGTGTGAGGCACTAGAAAAGACACGTTTAGAGTGCAAGAGACTTCTTTATTAAATTTGAAATGCTTTTTAATAGGGTTTGAGCCAAGTCAAATCACTGAACAATGCTATTTTAATTTAAAATTCCTTTAAAGTTTGAATTAAATTCATTACACTATGGATAAGACAATACATTAACCCCAAAAATTCCTCTTAAAATTGAATAAATCTTTCTGTACTAGATAACTTAAGAGAAATTGTTGGATATATTTGTAATAATGATCATTTCTAACTTGAGTTAACAAATTGATTTACAATGAATGTTATTGTCAATCATACTTTGTTTGGAATGATCTAAACATTTTTTCCTGCAGTTCATCTTTCTTCAATGAATAAAAATCAAACTCATTAAATGTTTTGTTTTTATTCTGTGTCTGTTGATGAACAAACTATGGCTATATACTGTAGCAATGGTGATTCATAGTGCAAATGTCCTTGTTTCTATTTTTTCTAACTTATTACCTCCCCCTCAATAAAACTTTAAACAATTGAAGAAAATTTTACTTCTTTAAAAGTAACAAATTATACTGGCCATACTGGAAGAGCAGGTGTTGTCTATAGAGACTGTGACTTCATTTTGTATTATTTGGAGAGAAGCAAAGTCTGCCTTAGAACAATGGGAGTTGTTCATTTCTTTCACCAGCTGGGTTTTAGTGAACTGAGGAACTGAAAATTCTAGAACTCTGGATCAACTCTAAGTAACTGACTCCACCACTTTTTAGCTTACTGGGTAACTGGCTGAAGCCTTTTTCCTGAGACAGAAAAACACAGGCATAGATGTGTCAAAATACATACACCTGCAAGCTGAAATTTTATAGTAGGCAAAGTTTATACAAACTCAGCTTTCTGAGCATTTGTAGGACCCTCTCCAAGTAATGACTGATCAAGTGTCCTCTTTTGTGTCTTTCACCCTACTTGTACAAGTACCACTGTTAAACATTAATTGCTTGGAGTGGTTACTTTTAATCTTAATATGTGATGATCCATGTTCCTTTTCTGATTTTAAAAGCCAAGGCAGCCCCTTCCTCCATTCTGCTGGCCTAATTGTATTCTGTGTCATCCTCTCTGTGTATCCATATGTAGTGGACATCTCTCTCTCTCTCTCTCTCTCTCTCTCTCTCTCTCTGTGTGTGTGTGTGTGTGTGTGTGTGTGTGTGTGTGTGTGTTTAGGCCAGGACTATCATCTTGTTTTCCTAAAACATGCTACCCTGTGATTGGGGTGTGTGTAGGGAAGGGGGTACATGTGGAAGTGAGGGGAGAGCTATGAAGAGTCAGTCTCTCCTCTCATCTTTACAGGAGCTCTGGAAATCTAACTCAAGCTGTCAGGAATCTATGTCAAGCATTTTTACTCATGGAGATGTCTTGTCTGCACCTTAATTATTTTTCATCTATCTATCTATCTATCTATCTATCTATCTATCTATCTATCATCTCCTATCATTTATCTGTCTATAATCATCAATTATCTATCTATGTACCTATGTATGTATGTATGTATCTATTTATCTATCAATCAATCATCTAATGTCTATCATCTAACTCACTAGACACATAGCCTCAAAAAGAAACAACCAGCCTAGAAGCACTGGCTGGCTGGCCAACAGGCCCCAAACATCTCTACCTACCAAGTGTTGGATTACACATGTGCAATACTGTCCCTGCATTTCAGTGTGACTGCATAAAAGGGATTGTACTTAGATCCACATGCTTCTACAACAAGACATTTACTGACTGATCTGTCTGCCTAAGTTCATATTCCAGTTTTAATTTTTAGCTTTTAAGTACTTTTGCTATAACTGTTAGTATTTGGGCATCTTTACTGACTTGTCCTTCGGGTTCTGACAGGCTATGTGCACAGCTACAGCCACTAAGAGCACCACATGTGCACATTCACTATGTTCCCTTTTTAAAGGGTCCTGCCCACCTATCTCTTTCTCACTCTGTTCCCCTCTCTCTTTCTGTTTCTCTGCCTGTCCCTCTGTCCACCCTCCTTCATCCACCTTTCTGTACTACTGCGCCTGTCTGAGAGGCCAGTCTCTCCCTGTCCCTTCTGCCATTTCCCATTCCCTTTCCCCTAATTAAAAACAAAAAACAAACAAACAAAAAAAAAAAAACTCCACATGAGCTTATTCTTTTTTTAATTTTTATTTTACATGTCAATCCAAGTTTTCTTTCCCTTACTTCCTCCCTCCCTCCCACCCTCTCTCCCTCCATCTTTACCTCTCTCCCCCCTTACATACACCCAAATCAACCTCCCCTCCCATACCCCTCAGTCCACATGTAGGGTGATATTGCGGTAAATAAGGATCAGGATAAACAAATAGGCCGAATAGATGTTTATTCAGGGAGAAATAACTTACAACCTAGACAGATGAACACCAGGAAATTCAACCCGATCCTGTCCTGTCCCAGTCACGCCAGAAAGAAAGAGCGCCTTCCTGGCCCCCTCCGACCTCCTTCCTCAGGTCACCTCCGCCCATCGCACCACCCCCCCAATGGGCGTGGTCAGTGCTACAGAAGGACTATCTCACTACAAAAACCTCTTACATTATGTCCTTGGTGAAGAACTTCTGCCCTCAGTGCTATAGATAATTTGTTATGGCTAGGAGTATATTGACTGGTCCCTGTCATTTAATTAAATATATCCTTCTCAGGTCTGACCGTATTGATAGCTGGGATAACCATAACTTTGTGAGCTTGGCAGTGTTATGTAGCCTTAATATGGCTCCTAAATAAGGATCTAAAAATAGAAAGATATAAAAGTTGTTTTCGAACATTTATTTATTAATTATGCATACAGTGTTCTGCCTGGATATATGTCTCAAAGGCATAAGTACATTCAGGGTTATGGGCGTGGTCAGTGCCACAGAAGGACTATCTCACTACAATTCCCCTTTTAGTCTAAAGAAAAGATTTAGGCTTAATACAAAACTATATACAAAACAGTGAATAACAAGTGTGCTCCAAGAAAAGGAAAATCGAGAACAAAATGACCTACATATCTAGTCCTAGGGTGAGGGCATAATGGAGTTTGCAATAGAGTTGTCCTAAGCTGGAAAACATAAGTCTAGTACCTAATATATCTAACTAGGAAGAGAGAATAATAGTTGTGATAGTTTAATCTTCAACCTCATCAAGACCTGAGAAGGAAATTAACAATACTAGAGTAGACAGTAAATGCGGATGGATAACTTCCAAAAGGTGCAGCAAGGACAGAAACAGCAAGCCACCTGAACAGTCACCCTAGGTCTCACACCGACGTTGGTACACCCAGATTTGGCTAAGGCCAAGAGAACTTGACAGACCACAACAACAGCAGGGAAATAGAATGGCTGTCTTACCCTGACTTGGCAAGGTCAAGCAGTCTTCTATATTTGTCTCCTGCAAGCACATAGGACTGCATGTCCAAATCAGTGGTCAAGGTGGGGGCAATTCTATGCCCAACAGGCCATTAGCTGAGGCAAGATTGAACTCCAGCAGGAGCAACAACAGTGTCCAACATATTTTCGGGAAAGTGCACGGTGCTGTCAGGAGCAACAGTGTCTCATGTGAATGGAGTACTAATATTAAAACATTTAATGCCATGTTTTGCATGTCTATGAAGTGATTGAAGATTAAGCATCTATATCTGACTAATCTCATAGGTACAGGAAATGTGAGTGAAGATAATCTGTAATACTCGGGAACTTAGCTAAAAAGACTGATTAAAACTTTCCTGAGTAAAGCAGGAACAAATACTTAAACAATATATCTATTTACATATACATACATGTAAATCCCTAAAATAGAGGTAGAGTATAAGTGTCAAGACAAGAGGTAGAACTATAAAGGGCAGCAAGATAAATATCCCAAATTGTATCAATATACAAAATGTCTTGAATACAAGAAAAGTATACATACATAGAATATGGTAAAAAATAATGTGCATAAAACATTGTAAGTGGAAATATTTAACACAATATAACAAAATATAAACTTAATTTTACATAGCTTACCACATAAGAATACACAACAATGTAAGCTGTAAAATACTATCTCATTCTTACTCAAATTCTCAAGAAAATAGGCTAATCTACCTATATCCCATCTAAACCATACCTTTACCAACCATTCCCTATTCCTGTCTAAAAGATAAACCCAAGTGTAAGCATCACCCAATCCCAAATAACTAAAACCAACCCAAAGACGATGACTATTATCCCAAAATTCCATGGGTAGGGAAAGGGGGCGTAGTCATATGAGGTGTGTCACCAAATAGCGCCTAGCAGCCGAGGCTAGTCTGATCCTGGTTCCTGTAAAATAGTTCTTAACAAACTATGACAAGCAGAGTTTTGTTAAAAGGGGACTTTTGGAGTTACTTGTAACACAAGAGGAAACGCGTGCTGGGCAGGTGCCGCAGGGCGGGTGCCAGGGAGAGGCTCTGCGCAAATGCAAAGTCCTGTGCAGCAATGGGCAAAAAATGTTAAGCGATAAGTGCCTTCTCAGGTCTGCTTTAGCGGCAAAGATCTCCTTTGTAGTAAGGAAGAGGCAAATGTCCCAAAGCTGTGGTGAGTCCACCTGGTTAAACCCTGCCTGTTGGGGAAGGTGGGGGAGGGGGGGCGGCTTCTGCTGCCTAGGGGCAAAACCCAGGTAAATCCGCTTCTGACACCAGATATTGCGGTAAATAAGGATCAGGATAAACAAATAGGCCGAATAGATGTCAGTGCTACAGAAGGACTATCTCACTACAATTCCCCAACTTTTATACAATGCTGCTAAAAATGTAAAATGTGCAACTAATACAGGAGATAAGAAGGCTACAACAAAGCACGTGACCTAGCAACACTACCACTCTTTGTTCCTAGGAAAGGTTCTCTCCATGTAGAACTTTTATGCAAGTGTTCAGAGCAGCATTGTTGGTAATGTCTAAAACGTGGAAGCACTCCACACATCAACCCATGAATAATCTGTGGCAAATATATCCAGTTTAGCAGGTAAAGTAACAAAGTCCCCAAGCACACAACCTGACAGACAGATTCTGATACCAGTGGACTGCGGAAGGCACCAGGCACAAGCTGCCATCATCTCGTGTCTATAATGTGTCTAGAAATGAAGTATACGGTGGTTTCTGGTGCTTGTCTGAACAAAACTGGACACTTAAAACCACTGACGTGTATATAATCTTAAAATGAGAATCATATGGCATATGAATTTACATTGCATTAGAGCTGTTAAAACTAAAACCTATGAACCCATTTAAGACCCTGTGCTACACCTAGAAGAGTCACCCTGTAGATCATCCCTTCTTCAGCTCCCACACTGGGCTCTGTCCCTCCCTGAGTGTGTGTGTGTGTGTGTTGTTTTTGACTGTACAGTCTAGGTTGACATACTCATGAGCCTCCTGCCTCGGCCTCCTCAGTGCTGACGTTACATAACTTTCATGTTTTACTTTTGGAAAGTCACCTCCTTAGGTGACTCTTCTCAGTGAAGGGACATGCCCATCCCCTGCACAGCCAGATCATTCTTCCCATTTCAACTCAACACACTCAACTCTATCTGAAAGGCCTTTTACCTCACTTACTTATCCTGTGTCTCCCAACTGAGGTAACTGTCTTATCAACTCTTACAGGCCCTGGGCCCACCTCAGTTCTGGGTATGTGTGCATCCTTTTCCTATGTATTGGGAGGATGAGTGAGCTATGTTTATTAGCTTGGGATGGATCTCTACTTCTGTTCCAGGAGTTCCTGTATTGGGAATGGCTAACAGCTTTTGCCTGAGAGCCTTCATTTCCTGTCTCTCATGTTTCTAGTGATACAGAAGAAACTGAAATGTGTTGACCTTAATCCTAAAGGAGGTCCAGAAGCATGAGGGGAAAGTAACTTTGAAAATGTAATCTAATTATAAATTTGCAAAATATGCTACACTTTGATTTACTCATATCTGTTATGTCTCTGACATAATTTTTTTATTTATAGTTTTAAAGTTACATACTCTAGTTTTGTTGTCTTTGTTTTTTCCTTTGTTCTGTAGCATCATTGGCAGCCCTGTGTGTGAATTTGTTCTCATAAGCATACAACAGACACACAACTGTCAGTTCTCAATTCAAGTCCCATAGCCCCTAAGGTGTCAAATTGGGTTTCAGAAGCCCCTTTCTGGAACTTTGATGCTTCTGTGCCAGCCTCGATAAAGAAAACCCTTCTTCTTACAACTCTCAGGAATTCTGGGAAGCATACTAGATGCCAGTTTCCTAGCACCCTCCCTCCCACCCAAGAAGTGGGGAGCCCTAAGAACAAGCAGTGCAGGCTTTACTGACCTCCCCACCTTAGCAGGGTGTCTCTTTTGACTCTGGTGTGCAAAGGCACCGGCACTGTAGTCCCACACGAAACCATGGGGGGAAGGAGGGAAACTCTGGAACAGAGCTTTTCCTTTTTTCTGGGATCCACATCTCTGCTTTTCAGGAGGGATTGCTTTTTGGATTTTGAGGGAAAAAACAAAACCAACAGCAAAAGATGGTACCCTTTCGTGGGCTCAGAACCAGCTGCTCTGAGGTGCTACAACTTAGCACACATTGGTGCCAGAGATGAAACATTAGTGAAAAAGAAGGTGTTTCTGTGATCCCTGGGTCAGCTCATGAATTCCTAGGTGGGGATTCTGGGAAGGAGAGAGATTTTAACTGACATCAGTTACTGTGCTGAAGCAATTTATGTTACTTGTCATCCAATGTAACTCAAATTATGGGCAACAATCTTGCTGTTAAAAAAATAATCTTGTCATATTATACTCTTTTCCTCTTTTAAAACATAAGGAGATGTGGCCTTCATGGGTGCCACGTTTAATGTTTGTACATTAAGGAGGCTACACTGGAGGAGAAATGATAGTTGCTGTCTGTTCTCATTCATGATGGGATAAAATATATATAATATATAACTCATACATTTGTATACATCACATTTTTTTCCAGAAATTTTCCCTACAAAGTTTTTGCTAAAACATACCAACACTGATTTTACTTTTAGTTTTGAATAATACACCGTTGTTCATTATAGCTTTTTAAAATAAGCTTGCAAAAATATTTGCTTATCTTTACTTAGAATGCTATAATGTTAGGGGGAAACATTACTAAAAGATGAAAAGTAGGCTGGGCACAGTGACAAATGGCTGTGATCCCAGAACATAGGAGGTAAAAACAAGAGGGTCATGTGTTAAAGGCCAGCCAGGCCTACGTAGTATGACCCTGTCTTACAAAGTCAAGGGCTGATGATGTAGCTCATTGGTGGAGTGCCTACCTCACATGTTCAAAGCCCTTTTGCCCAGCCTTCCCCCCTCCAAATGTAGCATGGAAAGCACCAGACTGGTCCATGCTGGGTTATTCTATGAACCTAACTATCTTGCACATCAGGCTTGGTATTTGTTCATCCTAACCCTGACCTAAGCTGCCATGGAAGTGGAACATGACCATGGAGTGAGTATGATCCACATCAGGCAACACACACCACTTAATATGTTGATAGCCATTCAAGGAGAGGACTGCTTTCAAAGTGGGACACTTCACAGATGCACATGACAGCCATTTTGGTTGTGCTGCTGGCCATCAACTCCAGTGTGATAGAGCATTCCTAGAATATATACACACCGTATATAACTTTATATTATTAACTTTATTAACATAATAATAACCATGAAATATATCTATGTCCCAAATACCATGCTAATACACACATGATCCTATAGTTTGCTTTAACCCTCATGAGGAGATGTTATTGCTGCATTTACAGATGAGGAAACATAAAGAGAATAGAAGTGAAACCCTGTTCCAGGCTTACCCAGCCAGCTCTCTTGCATGCAGTAGTGATATGTAGTGTTTGTTAATCAACTGAATACTGGCATTAAAGATAAAGAAAGGATCAAATACAACATTTCAGATGTGAAGGCACCCAGACTGGGGAGGTGTGGGAATTGTTTGCTTAGGACTATAGGCCAACATTAATATACATATAAACGAACAAGAAAGTACTTATGAGAGGTGTCCCAGAGAAGAACTTTTAAAGGATGAGTCTAGCATTCTCTGCGAGTACTCATAAATTATTAGGGTCTTTGATGACATAGACCACACCATTTCTCAGAAATTTCTTCTCAGGGAAGTTTATAAACATCAAATAATTTTTCTAATGGATCATCCTCAAATGGGTTAATATGAGCTTCTCTGGGACACATAATGGAGAAGTAGCTGAAAGGGATTTCAAAGGGATTTTTTTAGGACAGAATTCCAATTACAGAGAAGTAATTTCCCTTTCTAGCTCACTAAGCTTTATTTCAGACTAATGCGGTTCCACGATCCATATCCTTTCTCCCCTTATTTCAACAGATATTTTGAATATGAAAATCTTATGTCAAAACTTAGCTGAAGCCTTCATTGGGCTTTTGAAAGGCTAAGTAAGAATTCTGTTTCTAGGAATGAAAAGATTTGGATCAGAAAGAGGCTTTGCTGGGGAGAGTCCCTTCTCAGGATGGTAGTGCAGCCAGTCTTTAATCATATTTTTGTTGATTATTTATTAGTTTCCCCACAAAATAAAGGCTCAGTAATGTAAAATGTGTTTTCCCTAAGATATTTTACAAATCAGAATTCACAACAAGGAAATAATGGAAATAAAATGAATTTGGTGTGGACTAATTGGGAAATCAAATGTCTTTCTCTAGTCAGTGGCCTACAGGGAAATGGCTAAGTGACCCAACTGGCCCCGTTGTACCAGCCACACTCTGCCTAGACAGAACTCAAATGCCACTAGCAGATAAAGCGAGTGCTTTGTCAGTAAATCCAGACCATCGAGAGGGAGAAGTAATTGAAGTGAAAGGGTGGGCTCCTCGCCAGCTGTTCTATGAACCCACCCTGAACCACAGTAGGGACTGATGAAACCCAATCCGTGTGTATTCCAGTCACCAGCCTTGAGCTTGTGTAATGCAAGCCTTCGCGGTTGCCACTGTGAGTAATGTTAAGGCAGCTTGCTGTCCTCAGCTGCGGGTCTCCCTGGCCAAGGAAGCTTTGGTCAATATTGGGTTTGCTGTCAGGAAGCCAGACTTCAGCTCACTTCCTAGTGACCAGGAGGCTTGCCAAATGTATTGACTTACAGAGAAGCTCCCAACCAAATAAATGAAAAAGGTGCTGAGGAATCTGCTTGGTAACATACAGAGGAAAGAGGATCAGTCACATTCCTTGAGGCCACTGTGCTCTTAGGGGACTGGAGCCTTGCACATAACTCCCATTGTCTTGGATATGGCCTTAGCAAAGACCATGGTTGGGAAGAGTTCTGATGTGAGTTAGCTATTGCTTCTCTACTCAAGTTGCAAGGTACTTGAAGTCTGGACCTGAATAGAACTCTAACAAATATGAGCCCTCAGCTCATTTGTAATCTAAGTCTAGACTTGCTGCAGGGAGTGTTTGAGAGCTCCATTCGTTTCGTGAGACATGCACGGTGTGATGCTGTTAAGAAAGAGTGCAGACATGTCCTGTTCAGCTGTCCTTCACTCTAAGGAGTCTGCTTTTTCTCTCACTGATATCTTGACTCTTTATCACTGTCCAGGGCTCATAGACTTGAGCTCTGATGTTTTCCAGTTGTTTTCCTGTTATTTCTTGGACTTTTGTGGTTTGTTTCTTTGATAGTATGACTTTCCTTTATCATTTGAAAACATGTTCAGTGGTCCTATGAGCTAGTCCAGTGTCATTTGGAAATTCACACAACCCTCCAGCAAAGTTTGTCAGAGGCCATAAGGAAACACTGGAGTGTAGAAAACTACAGTTCATGAGCACTATCTAAAAAAGGTTTCCCAAAAAATTTTGACCAAAGAAAACCCTCATCTTTCACCATCACTTAATATGCTCTGATGCGCAAAGTTACCAGTACCACTTGACCTGTTTGAAGGAAGTGCTACATTGCCAGCTTTTTGTTCCTGCTAGGAGTTGTCATTTCCTTCTCGTCCCACTATGCAGTTATTTCCAAAGGCTTGGATTTTATTTTTCAAATATCTATCATCTAGAGTGTGATAACGACAAAACCACTGGAGCTTGCCAACCAGTTTGGAGGCCCTGTGAGAAAAAGGCTACCATCCTAGACCCTGCATAGCACTGAGCCCTGGGCCCTTATATTATGGGTAGGAGTCTGTGCCTGGCTTCTTCTATTACTGTTGCGATTATGGTGGTTTAACCAAGTGGAGATGGACCCCAGCAAAAACATTCTGCAGGACATGTCAACGGGATATGAATTTGACTGGAAGCAGTATAAAAGTTTGGGAAAAGTTCCGACTTTTCTGTACTTAAAATGATTTTGAAAAAAAAAAAAGTTTTTTTTTTTTGTTTTCAGTTCATCAAATTGTACTCTTAGGTTGTATAAATATATCTCAATTAAATAAGTATGTATACATTATAATTAGTTATTATATATTTGCAATATATTTAATAAGTAAGCTAAGAGATAGGTTAAAAGGATTTGAGTGTAGTAGGAACGGCACCATATGAACAAAAAGATGAACAGATTGAGGCTTGCAAAAGGTAGATGCACTATTTCTAAGATGATGTATCCTAAGAGTCTAGTTCCCAGCCTGAGTCTACCCAGGTCTCTCCTTGAACTTGTGACAACAGGATCTGCCAGCACAAGCTGCTGGCTCCTCATCACAATCCTTTCTCAGCTGCCTTCAAAATCTGGTTCTGTCGTTATGCTCTGCCCTGGCCTCATCATCTCCTCAGCTTTCATGTTGCTTTTGTCTTAACACAGCCCACTGACTTAGGAAAAAAACTGAGCTAGGGTCATAGTTGAAGGTTTAGCTATAAAAGGATGTTTCCCACATGCCAGTGGGGACATAAGCCTGATTTTTACTGTCCTGGTAAACACTGCCCCCTTCCTCAAGTTAGAGATCCTTGAATTCCTATAACCAACCCATTTAGCCTCTACTGTCTTTTTAGTTGGGGCGGAGTGATGATTCTTTGGCATTAATCCAGGTCCTTGCCCTTCACCCTATATGTTTGTAAATCATCAGTGAAACACACTGGGAAGCAACATAGCAAGCTCCAACTCAGTTACAGTAGTAAGAAGACAAACCTGGCGTTTGAGGTCAGTCTGTTGACAACAGCATTTTTACAGCCAATCCCTCTTCACTATTCTCTGCCTCCTGATTTTTATGAAGGCAAGTGACTCAAGACAATGCAAATCACAGAATTTTAAATAGCTGAATTCCTAGGTGATTTTTGAATGGATACAAAGATAACCTTGTTCGACAGTGAATTTGTGCCCCTGGGTGAGTGGCCAGGTGTTCTTTCAACTGGACTGTGAGACTAATTTCTTCCTGGCCCCTGGAAGGCAGCTGAAGCAGTGGGCAGCTGGTATATCTTCAATCTTGCATACCGACATCTTTCTCAGATTCAGAGATTTCCTTTATCCCCAGCACTTCCTCTGGTATGTGCATCTCCGACAGTAAGTGATATGTCTTCTTGGATTTGGGCATTTTGAAACTGCAGGTCCTGGGCAAGGAGGGGAAGGGAACAGGAGATGGCTGCTTACCGGACTGTTTCCAAAGAGGCCCCCCCCACACACTTCCATCTCACCTACCTCTGCTTCCTGAGCATCCACTAAGGGAGTGACATTGGAGTAATTGAGGGTGGCATTATGAGCATAAATTCTTTGAATATTTAAATGATGCACAATGAATCCAAGAGAAAACAAAATTAATTTATGTCCAGTTGTAATTTCCATGACTGGACACATAAAGTAAAATGCTGTGGAAACTCTTAATGAGAGGAGAAATTTCTCTGGGAAAGTTCATGATGACTGTCACTTGCAAAGCGGCGCTATTTCTTATGAAAAGGGTGGTATGGGGCTTTGGAGGGCCACCAAGTACACCTGGATACGAGCCAGAGGCCTATCATTGACAGCCTGGTGATCTCAGTGCCAGGTCATGCCCATAATTTATTTTCCTAAATTGCAGCACCAGGAAAGATTTTCATATGTGCCAAAAGGGTATTTGAAGGTTATATGTACGTGAGAGAGAACCTGTGGTGACTTAGAATCTGTCCACTTTGGTCACCTTGTGCTTGTTGGTGCTTCTGGTGTGACCAGTGTTCTCTCTAGCACTCCAGTATTTCATGGAAAAGACATTTGTCTTTGCTGGTCACATATGTGCTCTGGCCTCCAAAATCCCCGAGGCCTTCCATGAAGTGTACTGTCCTAGAGGCAAAGAACTATACTCTAAGGCAAACTGGGGATCCTCCCCCCTTTAGCCTTGTGCATGTGGAAATTTAATTTGAACAGGTTTCTGCATGGAACAGAAGCCTGGCTTTGGCTGGCAGCTCCATCTCTTGAGCAGTTCCTAGGTTATTGCTATTGCATCTGCATTTATGCCTTTGTGTAATTCTCAAAACAACCCTTCAGGTAGGAGGCAGTTATAGTTCCCACTTCCTGTATGTGGAAACAGGCTTGGATGTAGTGATGTTTGTAGAGTTACTCACGCTGTCTAGGGCATTGTAAAAATTGAATGTTCTACATGAAAATAGACTTCTGGCTTAGTAAGCACAAGGAGCAGGTGAGATTGCCTTCTACCCAGCCACAATTGCTTGGCAAGAAGGGTGGCTTCCCATTTTAAAGGATGTCTCTTGCTTCATGGCCTCTACCCTCACACAGACTTACCCTCTGGTTGACTGACTTTGGGGCATTGTGCTCCGCAGTGACTGTCCAGAGACACTCTCTAGTTCTGCCCCTGTGGCAAGCTGTGTGCCTTCACGCTCTTTACTAGCACAATGCTTCAGTGTCTCCAAACAGGCTTACTCGGAGCCACAGCACCAGACTTTACCCTCCTCCTTGTCTCTCTCTTACTAAACAAGGACATTCTGAAGAATGCCCCAACCAAGTGGGACACTTAAGATATGTAGACCTTTATCTCTCCTCCCAGCTGATGGCACACAGAGTGCTAGGTTGACACCAACTAGGATCAAGACTACATCTTCAGGCTTTGGCACAGCTTTACTTGGCCATCGTTGACAGACTCTCAGCCTCTGTGCATGGCAGAATGAAATACAACTCTCATATCCCAGAATGGAAAGGAGGCTACAGGCAGGCACATGTCTCCTTCCTAAACTGGAGATCTGTAGATGGTAATGGGCTGGCTTTTCTAGGAACTCCGTCTTGAGTATTTTTTCTATGTTGGACCAAAGCCTTGCATTATGGGGAAGATAATGAATGCCGTTCACCAGGGGTACTCCTGTCAGGGGTGTGCCCATGCAGTAAATCATGAATGCAAAGCTTGAGTACTTTATGCCATTAAAGTCTCAAGATAGAATTAGACTTGTAATCACACTTGCCCATGTTTTGTCATTTATGATAATTATGGTGGTAATAATCTGTGTATTGTTGGGATGGAGCAGTCAGAAGCATCCATCAATTTTTTTTATCGGCACCAAATCAAGTTGATACTTCATCTTTGCTGCAAAAATATAGATTTCACAAATTAGTCTAAAGAAATTGGGCAGTCATTAGCAATGGAGCAACCAGTTAGTCTGCATAACATTTTGGGTCCCCCTGATGCCAACCATCCCTCTTAATTATATGGGATAAAGGCGCTTCTTTAGGGCTCAACAGGTGCGTCATTGGCTTAGATTACATACTACCTGTGTCCCAGACTTAATTTTAAAGACCACATTAATTCCTCCCAACCCTCACCCCACACCCTCCACTGCTCCCAGGCAAATTTATTTATTCCGAAGCATAACATTTGAATCAAGGCATTTGACATTTACTTTCTTGATTAGGAATAGGGAGCTTCCCCATGGAGTTCTTTCAGGGATGGGATGTTACTTTGCCATGCTGTGTGTACTAACTGCTTTTGATTTGCACCTTCCCCAAACCATGCAATAAAATCACTGGGCACACAGGGCAGGGGTGGGCTGGAGAAAGGTGCAAATACATACCAAAATCATCATCATCATCAAAACGCCAGGCTTTAAAAGAAGAATCCAACTCATTGTGAAGAAATCCTAATGCTAATGAGTTTTCTACATCTACCTCAAGTCTTTTCCCCAGGCTAGCCCAGTCCTGCTGTCCACATATTTCCAATCATCCTTGCCTACAAGTTGTTCCAAGTTGATGAATAATGCAGCAAGGCATGTTTCTTATGTAAGGGGGTTTTCTATTTATGAAATTGGAAGGAAAATAAAACAGTAGTATGTCCTCTAGTCTCCTAACATCAGCACCACTCTGAAAACTTTATAAGCTATCTCTTCACACTCTTAAATATACATCCTGTCTATTGCTGTTGTTACTACAGAATTTCATTTTTCACTTCTGTAACAGTTTTAATCAATGCATAGTGTTCTATCAGTTATATATTATTGGGCTTATTAATATTAATTTTAATAAAATTAAAAAGTTGCCACACAGCAGAGGGAACAACTAGCCAAGTAAGGAGACAGCCTGCAAAGTACTCTGCTAACTGTACATCTGACAGAGAAATCACACAGAGAATATATAAAGATCTAAAAAAAATATTAATTGTCAGTAAAACAAGCCATCCAGTCAGAAAATGAGCAAATACTTCTCAGAGATGAAATACATGTGGCCAGTATACATGAGAATAAGTTTAATATCCTTAGCCATCAGGGAAATGCAAATTAGAACAATATAGAGATTCCATCTGTCATTAGGAAGTGGCGGTGTCTAGGGATGTAGTTCACTAGGTAGAATGTTTGCTTAGCCCACACAAAACTGTGAGTGCAGTTCCCAGCACCACATAAAACAAGCACAGTGGTACACACCTATAACCCCAACACTCAAGAGATGAAGGCAGAGTATTGGAAGTTCAGGGTCATCTTTGACTACATAGGGCATTCTGGCCAGCCTCAGATATGTAAGAACTACATCAAAAAATACAGCACAAAGGGAAAGAAAATAACATATGCTGACAAAGATGTTGGTGTTGGCCTCATACACTTCTAGTAGTGGCAGTTAAATTGGTATGGACGTCAATGTAGGGGTTACTTAAGAAAACTAACTGGGGCTAGGCAGTGGTGGTGCACACTGTTAGTGCCAGCACTCAGGAAGCAGAGGCAGGCAGATTTCTAAGTTCCAGGACAATTAGGGCTACATAGAGAAACCTTATCTCAAAAGGGAAGGAGAAGGAGGAGAGGAGGAAGAAGAGGAGGGGAGTGAGAAGGAAGGAAGGAAGAAAGGAAGGGAGGGAGGGAGGAAGAAAGAAAGGAATGAAGGAAGAGAAAGGAAGAATGCTAACTAGGATCAAGCTTTACCCATCCAGGACTATACACAAAGGATCTAAGTCAGCATATTCTATAGAGGGATACTTACAGAGCCATAGTTAGAATTGCAGCACTGTTCACAACAGACATGTTACAGAATCATCCTAGGTGCCCACCAACAGATTAATGGATTAACAAACACTCCACTGTGATAGGTATACACAGTGGAGTCCTACTCAGCCATAAAGAAGAGCAAGTTTGCAGTAAAATGGATGGAAATGGAGGCAACTGCATAAATGGAATACCAGACTCAGAATGGCATTACCATGTTTTCTTTCATATGTAGATCCTAGATTTCAGTGTGTGTGTGTGTGTGTGTGTGTGTGTGTGTGTGTGTGTGTGTGTGATGAAAGTACAAACGAAAGTGGGAGATGAAAGGGGACTGGGGGAGGGAAAGAAAAAGTAGGGCATGGGTTGAATATGAATGAAAAAAAAGTATATAAACCCATCACCTTGTGTAGTGAATATCTGTCTATAGAGCTATCTATACCTATATATTTACAATGGCTTGGATGTTTCCCTGGGATTGAATGTCTAACCTGAAATAGCTGGTCAAAATTCATATCTTTTTTTGTAACTCTTAATACTTATTGACAAACTGCTTATCAAAAGGATTATACCCATTTAAAGCCTTCATTCACCATTCCAATTCAGACTCCAACTTTATTTTAGTGAATGAGATTTAAATTCAGTTGTGTTGACCTGCTCATATTTGCTGACCACTACTCCTCCACTGAGGACAAATAGGCATGGTATCAAACTGTGCCCTGACTCAACTAGGCATAAACATGGGCAGTCATTATCTTGCATTACAGTAAATTCAGAAGTGGGACAGCAGTTGGCCCAGTGATGTCACAGCACACCTGTGCTCTTCAAGTTTGGCCATTATGGACTTAACCCTGGTGGTGACTTCCTTTGTGTTTCCAAAGGCTGTACTAGCTTCAGGCATCATATCAAATGCAGACTCCACAAGATTAGGAGACCACCCCCTCCTAGTGTGTCTCCTCAGAAGTGAAGAAGTTATTCCTCAAAGTTCCAGTTGGCACTTCCTCTACTCTCACCATGAAGTCTGAGTCTTATGTCAGCTCTTACACTAAACACTGTCACAGGAAATGGTAGTGCCATTAACCAA
Source organism: Phodopus roborovskii (assembly GCF_943737965.1). Lineage (NCBI taxonomy): Eukaryota > Metazoa > Chordata > Mammalia > Rodentia > Cricetidae > Phodopus > Phodopus roborovskii. The sequence goes on along the minus strand of NW_026125859.1, from coordinate 281,630 downwards.
GAAGTTTATCTGGATTATTATTAACCAAGAAGTTCATCTGGATTCAACAATGAAGTCAACATACTCTTGAGTATTCAGAGAGAGTGGGGGGGGTACCTGTCACAGGTACCATGAGTATTTCCTTCCATTTTTGCCACAACTTTAAAATCCCTAAGTAACCATTATGAATTCAAGGAGTCTTTGCAAAAGCAGCTGGCTCTCAGCAGAATTGGGCCTTGCCCTGCATAGATGGTTCTTGTGGCCGGGCACATGCTTTAATTTAAAGACATTGCTTTAATGTCTTCCCAAAACCTCCCTTGGTGTTTCAGCACACAGATCTCATATGAGAAACAGATTGGATCTCCACCTTTCCCTTTGGAGGATTCTAACTGCTGGTGCCATAAAGCTGTCCAGCTTCCACTGGATAGTAGTTTGCAGCCTCATGAACAGGTCTTGCTCTGCAGTTTGGATCACACAGGCTCCAGGCATCTTACTCCATTTGCACAGCCTAAGCTTTGGTCCTGGTATCACTCATTATCACCTCCAGTGAAAGGCCAGGAAAGCAGGAAAAGGAGTGGTTGAAGAACTTAGAACAGTAAGTCCTTGCTTCATCTAATTGAAGAAATGGCTGAAATTGCCATCTCAAAGATATTAGGAAACTATCAGATATATCTTCATACACATTTGCCACCAATGTGTACAAGTTAGTATTACATTTTAGAGTAAATTGCATAGACAACAACAAATGGAGGAGGAGGAAGGGCCTATTCCTGGCCTGGATAAAACTATCAGAGATGTTGTATGTCTTAGTTTGCATTCTGCATTCATGACTTGTAGAGAAACTGTGTCTTCCTGACTTACAATATGATTTGGCACTAGAATTCCTAAGGAGTTTTAGACCAGAGTGATCCACTCCTTTACCTTGTAAAACTCAGCCCCAAATGTTCCCATTTCCTCTCACACTAAAGAAAGTCATTGCTTTTTGTAGGTAGAGATTGGGGGGGTGGGAGGCAGGGAGGCTACCTACTGTACAGACAAACCTTCTGTTTTACAGTTTCACAAAAATTTTTACAACATGATTGCATGTTCTAATTATGAGATTACAGATATTTCCACCACTTAGATAATCAGGTGCAATTAGACTACCAGAATAGACAGTGGTAAATGTTACTTGAAGCAAAAATTACACTATGAAGCATTATTTCAGAAAGGCTTTTGGAATCAATGCACCACAGACCCCCACAAGGAGGTGATTATAATATTGTTCAAGTAGCTAGCCATAACTTGCCAGCTTGCCAAAGCAAGGATGCCTTTTTTATTGTGCAAGATCTGTTTTTGAAAGCTACTATCTAATTCCAGGCACATGCTTCCTGGTACACGCATATCACAGATCCTTGTGCAGATACTCCTTGAGACCTAACCTTCCCACTGTCTGTCTGTCTTTCCCATCTTACCTTTTTTTTTTTCATTTGAGAAAGTAGGTAATGGGAAGAAAAAGAGTTGATGCATTGCCCACTGAAGGATCTGTGGATCCAAATGTAAGGGGCTGCTGGTTTAAGAGTCCATGCACTCCTTAAAATTGCCTGACTCCTCAGAGAGTGGCCTAGAACATTGTCAAGGTCCAATAGGTCTTTGGGCCTTTAATAAAAACTATAAGGTGTTAAAATTGATATGTTAGAGAAAAAAAGAGGGTGTAAATAAACACAGAACATGGTGTATGAAAAATGAGGAGCCTTTCAAATGGGGAATGCATTTATAGACAGTCCTCAAAAACAACATGGTAGTTTATTGCAGCTGGGTTCCCATCCCCAGAATCAAAATAATCCTGAAAAGTCAGCCTCCCCTTGGATGCTTTAAGCGGACTCTAGTTATTTCCTTGTGCTATCCATAGGAGCTCACCAGATCCTTCCCGTTGCTTCATCTTCTGTGTTATCATTATTTAAAAGAGAGAGAGAGAGAGAGAGAGAAGACACCATAAGAACCCATTGGCTTCCTGATCACCTGTCCCAGAGTGTGTGGCGGGGTTAGTTGGCCTTCCCCTGAGTCCGGCGACTCTTTAGAGCTACTTATAGTCCATATGGAGCAAATTAAGAGAAAGCGAGAAGGACAGCCACTGGTTCTGATTGGGTACAGTAGTATTAAAAAAAAAAAAAAGTCAACGACATCCTTGCCCTGCCTTTGAGAAGATGGATAAAATACTCTTTGAACATACTAGTCTGTTTTTTTTTTTAATGTCAGTACAGAAGGGTTGTGTTTCTATTTGGCTTTCCAAACCCGTCTCTTGACCTTCTAATTACTTTATTTGAAACAGCACTGAGGGTATAATAAACCTGGAGGGTGCCTCTTCAAGTGACGGCTTGTCAATAGTGGTGCTTTTTAGTTTGTTCTAGTCAGCACTTGCTGTGCATTTTGTTGGGCCACTGGGAAATAAATACAACAAGATTATACATTTGGAATACCACAAGAGTTCAGGGGAAGAAAAAAAACCACAAATGATAAATCATGTGCTTGGTAGAAAGTGACATGCTATCTTGTGCTATTAACAACCAAAGATAATTGCAAGGAATTGTAATTGCAGTTTGCAACTTGCAGTACAGCGTATCCAACATCAATCTTAATAGTGAACAAAGCAGTTTATATTAAAACTTAATTCACCTGGTAACTTTCTGCTGTATACACAGGAGCTAACAGATGTAGCTTTTCAGAAAGTTCAAAGGCATTTGAAATGCGGCAAGCAATGCTAATACCGGAAGCCTTAGAGAAATGCTGCATTAGGACTTGTGATGAAAACAAATGTATGTCATTATCTCCGAGTTTGTGTTTATTTAATAAAATATGCAGTTTGCACATTGGTGAATTCGGTGTTTCTGAATGGGTATGGAATGATGGTTTATTTGGAATCAAAGGCCAAACAGGCTGGCAATTATGCATCTTCAATGAGCCATCTGCATCCTGAGTATATACATTGGAACAGTGTGCACCCCAGTGCTTCAGGGGGGTTTGCATGAGGCAGAACAGCAAGCCGGGGTAACTTTATTCATGACTTTCCTTAGATTGGATGTCCTTGAAGCAAGAAGGGGAGAGCTCCTGGAATTACTTAGGAGAACAAGCGTATTTGTTTTGTGAGTTTGACTGATAGCCAGCAGAGCAGTTGAGTGAAATCTCTAAAGTGATTAGGGCTTTCGTTCATATAATCTTCTACCTTTTTCATTAATTTATTCCATAATGCTATTTTGCTGTTCTTCTACCAGGGATAATAATCTCACACTCTCTGACCTTCGTGAGTGGATGACCTGGAGCCCATAACTAATCTTATTTACTCTCCTGACTGGCCAAACTTCATTTTACCTTGTCTGGATAAAAAGCCAGGAGTTCCAAGCCACCCCTTCTTCCAGCCCTCAGCTCATCTGTACTGAAGGGCAAGCAGCAGGCTCTCCCAGCCATCATTCAGAGCATCCTCAGCAGTGTCCATTTCTCTTCTTAAGAGCATATTCTCCACCCTTTGAAATTTTGAAAATAATGGACAAATGGGAGGCACAGGACTCATTCACACCCCACATCCCACATCCCACATAGCCATTTTTGTTTTGAAAGTTACTTTCCAGCCTCTGCTATGTGAATATATATGACTTAACCTAGAGATGACCATTGAATGCATATGATTTTGTGTTCAGCTTTTATATATAATGACAACATGTTTCACATAGTATTTGATGGTGCATTAATTATGCATTGTAGTTACTGAATAATTTACTAAGTAAATATGCCCATTTTATCTTATTCCTCATTATTGAAAAGTTAGGTAGTTCTGTTTCATTTTGATAATATGAAGAATGCTGCGGTCAAAATCTGAGCTTTACCCATTTAGAGTCTTTCTGTGGAATTGCCATATCACTAAAATATATTCCTAGATACCTGTAGCCAGTTGCATGGCCACAAGCAATGTGGAAGTACAAATGTTTGTCCCTAGTCATTTTAGAGTTGGTCCTGATTCCTCCATTTTCAAACTAGATTGTATTGTGCAAACTACCTAGCTTCTCTGCCTCAGTTTCCCCATCCAAATGAGGGATTGGTGATGGCACTTAACCTCCTAAGCTATTGTATTACATCAGTTTATATATTCAAAGTTGGGGCAAAAATGCCTGCCACATAGGAATCACTGAAAATGAGTGCTTATTATTACTGAAATTCATTTTCTCTTCATTTCATATCCCCCCCTCGATTAAGTTACAGCTTTTGGAGGAAACCTTGTGTAGAACACTGAAGCTAAGAAGCCAGTACATTTGTACATTTTCAGTGAGTCATCATCTAAGGACCTAGACAGTGAAGGCTGTTGCACCTATAAGGGACAGGCTTTGCGATGACCCACTTTGGCATTAGCAACATACAATAGCTACAACTGCAGAACCACCCAAATGGCCTTGAAGCCTGAATTGAAGGCTGGTGGGCCTAATCCTAGAACTTGTGTCTGTTCTGAGCTGTGAGGGCAGCTCCACTCAGACTCTCCTGGGGGAAGAATTCCTCCAAAGAAACTTAGGGTCCTATTGGCACTGAGGTGACTCCCACGCTAGTGCTTGCAGAAACAACTGAGTGCTGCTCATAGACAACTTGGCGAATTTGGGTGGCCCAGGAATCTCATTAGTTGGTATAGTGATGAGGACCATACAACAGGGACTTTTTTTTTTCTTTTTGTAAGAAAGGAATACACAAAAAGTGAGGCAGTCTTTCTGCTCTCTCGGGCTGGGCTCTGCACTAGTGTGGACATGTTTTTTTTTTTTTTTTTTTTTTTTTTTTTTTTTTAGCTTCAGCACCTCCTGACCATAGAACTGCTGTTTCCCTGGCCAGAGTCTCATCTGCCTTGTAGGGAGGAAGAAAAGGAAGGAAATGGGAAATGCTTATGACACTAGTCAGTCACCATCTATATACTTCAAGGCACTTCCCCAGAAGTCCCCGCCCACCAAATCACTCCATTTGCTACCACTCACCCTGGCTCCAGCTGCTAACTCCAGGAAGAGTCTGCAGCTGGGTACAGAGCTGCTGTCCCACAAAGGCTGGATTCTAGGAGGGAGGAAGAAGAGAACATGGTAGCTATTAGGGAAGGCACCCTGCAGCTGCTGGCAGAGCCTCCCTGTCTGAAGCCTCCTTTCTTCTGCTCTGTGAACTCTCCTGGAGCTTCTGCTGCAGACCAGTGTTGGAGACTAAAGGCCTGAGGTGAGTAATGAGTGCTTTGCAGAGGAGAGAAAGAAAAAAGAGGACTGAATGATGAGAACTTCAGGTCACTAAATGAAGTTCCACCATTTTTTCCTGCCTAAACATTTGCAACAAACACTGTGGAGTAGGAATCGAAAGGAAATGTGCCCTGCCATTTTTCTTCAGCCTTTTTGCAATGCAACAGAACAATCAATACAGATCTTTGCAGTAATCATACATTGGTTTTCCTAGAATATAACTCAATTTAAAGCACTTTTATCCCCAAGAGTAGAAACATTGGAGGCTATCAAAGGAGGAAGTAAGTTTCCTTGACCCCATCTGCAGAGCGCAATTGATTAGCACAGTATAGTTATGAGTGTCCAAGAGACGGAGGAGAGAAGTCACTGCAAGGTTAATATCAGCTAAAGAGAAACATGATTATAGGACATTAGGCTTTGTGTAAAATCATAAGGTCAGGGTAAGATGGACATACCATCCAAAGTGCCATAGGGGTGTGAGTGCCTGGCATCCTTAGAATATGCCACTTTAGCCCCCTGTAGCAGCTGAATTCAGGGGACTGAAAGAGACCTAAGTGTATATAGGCAAGGGGGGGTGATAAAGGAATAAGTAATACTATTTTAATTTTTCAGAGTGTGTATGAACTCAGAATATAAGCTTGTATCACATGGAATGTTTATTTCATATAGACAAAGAAGGTTTTAAAAAGATTTATGTGTTTTTAGTTTATGTATGTAAATGTTTGCCTACACACATATCTGCACCATGGTGCATGCATGCATGGTGCTCTTGGAGTCCAGAAGAAAGTGTCACATCCCTTGGAACTGAGATATAGATGTTTGTGAGCCACCAAGCGGGTGTTAGGAACTAGACTCAGGTTCTCTGGAAGAAGCCCAGTGGTGTTCTTAACCCCTGTGGACTTTTTCAGTGGAGGCTGGGGATATGCTTACCTGTTTAGTCTATAGCTCTTAAAAAAATAAACATCGGAAACTAGTTTTAATGCCTGACTGAACAACCTCACTCCCTCCCCCATGCTTTTTCTCTCTGTAGACTTTGCACAGATGCCATCATCCCACAGGCCAGGGTACTGGGCAGCACCAATAAGAAAGGCCTGCCTTTGTAGCTAAGATGTCACCAAAACCAGGCAGAGCGCCCCCTGCAACAATCTCAAGTTCCCATTTGTGACTGAAAAGGTGAGAGAGCCCTAGTGGGCTCCTAGTTACAGCATATTGTTTACCATATATTTCTCTAAGTCTCTTCCTCATTTTTTATAGGAAAGCTGGCTTCTCACATGCAAACTCTTTAATAAACTAAGAAATTTATGTAGCCTCCTCCTCCTCCTCAGTGTGCTGTGTTGGGTAGTGTTATTTTGCTAGTTCATATTTTGTAGTTTTTTTGTTGTGTTTGTTCCTTTTTGTTTGTTTGGGGGTATTTTTGGCTTTGGTCAGAGCAACTAGAACACATTGTCAGATAAAGTATCTTATCTGTCAGCTGCACCCTTGTGAACTAATCATAATTCAATAGGCTTACTAATCAAGATTTGAGATTAATGTTTTGATAGAGCAATCTGATTCTTCTAATCTGTCATTAGTTGACAGTTGCTGTGGGCAGAGTGCAGACTTGGCAATAGTCTGCCTGCTTCTGATAGCTTTGGCTGGGCCCCGAAGTTGGGTAGCAGAATTGACTGTAGCAGTGGGCCTGGGCCTTGCAGCGAATAAGGTCTACTCCTCTCTTCCACTCTCCCTCTCCCTCCAGAGTTGGTCAAGTAGAAATATCAGTTCTTGTGAAACCATGTGATCCACATATTGGGAAGTATGTGTCCTTTTGTCTCTTTCACCTGATAATAAATGTGTACCCAGCTAAGTGACAGATAGACCTCAGGGGGATCTGTTGTGACACTGGCAAACAGTGTACAGAGACAGAAGAGAGTTGGAAGTTATGGTTAAATGTTACTGGTTACAACTCCTTTCATGTGTTACTGAAACCCATGTTACTGAGTCTAGCATTCTTGTTCTTTATAGCATCATTTGTTACATTTGTTCTGTTTTCCTGGATAAATGAGAGCTTTAGCTATACTCAAGCTAATACACATATATTCATATAAAGCACATATATTGTATATATTATGTTTCTGATATAAAATCCTAAAATAAGATATTATGGATTGGGGATGTAGTTCAGTGATTAAAACCCTTGCCTGGGATGTACAAGGCCCTGGGTTCAGTCCCCAGCACCTATGACAATGATGATGATGACAATGAGGATGACGTTGATGACATATTATATCACATAGCTATCACAGCATTTCCTGAGGAGTTTATTACCAACTTTCATTCTTGCTTTTGTCTTGTTACTAGTGTAGGATACTTTCTCATTTTAGAAAGCTTGAAAAATTCTAGAAGAGTTAAGCAAAGCATTTTTTAATCTTATGTTTCTTTTATTTATCTATGCTGTTGGAGACATATGTATCATGTGGCAGTCAGAGGACAACTTGCAGGAATGTGGTCTCTCCTTCCATCCTATGAGTCTGGGGAATCAAACTCACCATGGCAGACTTGGCAGCAAGGGTCCCTCCTTGCTGAGTCATCTCTTAGCTCAAGAAAACAAGTTTAGTTGCCCCCAAATCTGACCAACTCGGTTACTAATGTTAACATCATATAGCCTTATTAAAATCAGAAACCCAAATAAATGAGTAATTGCTTGAAAGGGTTGCCAGTGAAGACCTCCTCCACCTGGCATGTGGCTTTGGACTCTGGAACACCAGGAAACAATCCAGAGGAGCCCAGGAAGAGCCACTCCCTCCCACGGTTTCCCTTTCTGCATGCAAATCACGTGGAGGAACCCTATTGAGGTTGGTGGTGGTTCTCCTGTGTTAGACGTCACACATGTCACTGCCCTAATACAGGTGCTAGCCACACTTTGAGAGATGTGTAGCGTGGGTGATTTAGACCAGGGGTAGTGGAGACTGACCTAATTAGACTCCAGGTGTAATTACGTAGGCAGTGTAGGCAGCAGTATGCTCTGTGTTAATTAACGTCTGTGCTGAATTTGCCATAGCACCTGAACAAAGAACAGTTCATGGAGGAAGCCTCCACCCTGCTCTGCCTTTAGAATATCTTTAGTCAAAGTTGTCTTCCTTGTTCCCCTCTTTATGTAGTTGAGACATGAGAAGTAAAGCTAGCTGTTTTCCAGAAACATTCACACTTTCTTCTCTGTGGACTGCTCTTTTATACAGTTACATGTGTCCTTCCTTGTGCCTATAAGGCCCATGTGCCTCTCGTCCTCATTCCTCTCCACTAAGCCCTGCAGTAGTTTCTGTGAAGAGGGACTGACCCTCAGAAGCAGCTAATAGCCCATCAACTCCTGTATGCTATAGACTTCCTTCAGTGACCCGGAACAGGAAAGGCAAGAGTATTTCAGGTAGTCGGTGAAATGCTGTATGGAAAGTGTGTGTTACCCTCACAATGCGTCCCTGGTTCCCAAGACAGAAAAACCCCATTTTTAGGTTCCACTCTCCTAACACTGTTTCCTTGGTAGCTTCCTCCAGCTTCATTTTTCTCCTAATGTGGCAAATTGTGATCACCTGGCTTACATGGTAAAATGAATGCTGTCATTCTCGCATTCTCTCTGTAAGAACATGCTCAGCTGCTGTAAGGACTCTTCAGATAAGAAGGACTTGCCAGAAGCCTTGGGAACTGGTGAACTGACAGATCACACCATTTTCATCCAGACCTCTCTTCAGCTAAGGGGAAGAAAAGCGCTGGGCTGTCTACTGAAAATCAGTCTCTGTTTGCTTATTTAAGCCCCATAAATATCCGGTGTGCTTGTATCATCTTTCACAGCAGTGGCTCTCAACCTTCCAATGCTGCGACCACTCAATACAGTTCTTCACATTTGACCCAGCCAAAAAATTATCTTTGCTGCTACTTCATAACTCTCAATTTGCTACTGTTGTGAATCTTTATGTAAATATCTGCTGTGCGGGGTATCTGACATATGACCCCTATAAAACGGTCATTTGACTCTCAGAGGGTCAAAGCCTATGGGTTGTTAGCACCACAGCAGTTGGTGTTGACCAAGCACCTTCTGACCTTCTGTACATCTCTTTGGAGCATTGAGAATCCAGAGGAACTAAGACATACCCCTTGTCCCCACAGTTTGCCGTCAGCCTAGGGGAATGAGACATAAAGCACATGCAAGTAAAACACTAGCAGAGGGGTTAAGAACAGCCTCAGAGACCCCAGGAGAGAGATAGCACATGATATTGCATGGTTATCAAAGGCACTCTTGGTGTCATTGAAAAGAAAAGGATGATTTTGGATCAGTCTAATAGTAGGAACTCATAAGTACCATCATAGTTTCCAACATATTAAGAAACTGAAATATTCCATAAGCAAAGGCTTTTGGGGCACTGAGGAGCTACTCAAAAGAAAGAGCACTGTGTCCTGTGTCAAAAGTCTTTTAAGCTAGAGCCCACATTAAAAAAAAAAAGCCAAGTGGTTGTGGCACACACCTTTAATCTAGCAATGAGGAGGCAGAAGTAGGTGAATCTCTGAGTTCGAAGATAGCCTGGTCTACAAATAGAGTTCTAGGGCAGCCAGGGCTACAAAAAGAAACCATTTCTTGGGGTGAAAAATGGGCATAATGCCTTAGAATCCTAACACTAGAAAAGTGGCGGCTGGGAGACCCTTTGGGCTCAATGACCAGGAAGCCTAGCATAACTACAAACTTTCCAGGATAATGAAATACTCTGTCTTGGAAAACAAGACAGTAAACTGTCCTGAGGAACAGTAGCCAAGGCTGACCTCTGGCCTGTATATGAAAGTGCAAATATATGTACCTACAAGTACACACAATGTGCCTTACCAAAAAAAAAATGCCAATACCCAAGGAGCCTATATAACTGATACAGATGCATTATTCTGGATCATTGCTGCAATGAAAATCCAGACATTTTAAATTCTCTTAATACTATTGGTTGTCGCAGAGCCAGGTTAGATAACCATATCATTCTCAAGTTCTGTTTATTCAAGTCCCCTCAGTACACTTGAGGTAAATTTGGACTTGGAGTTGTGTAAGACTTAGGCAGGCACGTCCAATAGGTCTTTGCTATAAGGTGGCATGTGTTATGATAGTGGGCTCATTGTATCAGGAAATCTAGACAATTTTGAGGAGGGACTAAAAAGTGGCTGAGTTCCAGAATCCTCCCAATGTGTCTGATGAGATATAATTCTAAAAACACAGGAAAGCTAGGGTTGCTCTTGTTCTAGGCAAATGAAGTACATGTAGAGAAAACCATTGCACTTGAAATAGAGGGATGTGAGAACACATTAGATGGGTACAGGGTAGCAGAGGTATGAAGTTCCTAAGACTTCCAAGGTGAGAAAGATTTATAATAAACAGGTTATGGCAATAAAGAGGAAGGTGGAGTCAAGGGTGAGTCTGTGATTTCAAATGTAGACATAAGGTATATTTGGGGAAGTAGCTGCATGTTCCAGTATAGTTTGATCCTGGGAAGGAGTTTTTAAAATGACAGCCATGTAAATTGGCTACTGAGAAAACCTAAAATGCAAGGAAGAGTGGCATTCTCTGGGTCTTCAAGAAATGATTCCCTAACTTTATGTCCATGCAGTTATTGATGTCCAGGGTACAAATAGGTAATGAAAGAAAATGATCCACTTGTGATTTTGATACATATTCCCTGACCTAATATCTGTTCAACTTAGCACTTTCAGTGTTAGAGTGATGATGCAAAGGGGATCTGTGTTCATAGGAACTACATTTTGATATGTAGAGTTTGACCCTTTTATGGACCAGTAGTAATTGTGGCAGGATAACAATGAACTGCTAAGCATTGGCGATGAACTGCAGCTACTGTTTCATCTCTGGATTACCTAGGGAGCCAGCATGCTCTGCAGTGCACTGAGTAGCTGCCAGCATGCTCTACAGGGGACTGTGTGGGGAGCAAGCGTTCAGCAGGCCAGTTGATGTCCAAGCATTTTCAGCATAGAAAACAGGTTTAAAATACTCATCATTGTACTTGAATGGCACAATGATGCTTTAGTTTTCAAGCTTATGTCACTATAGGCAATTTGTAGCTTGAGAGACTGGTAAATATGTAGAACTCAAAAGAAAGAGCCCTGCTTTGTTTTTGTGAGAAACTTAGTGAGGCTGTAAGGTTAGCTCATCGGTGGGTATACTCCTTTAAGCATGTGGGAGGGCCACTAGAATGTGACAGAATGTTGGATCATAAAGGTTGCCTGGCAAATCTGCTTGCATTCTGTATCCTGATATTATGGGCCAAGGACCAGAGAGAAGCTTCGAGAATGGGTTAACATGGGCATTACAGTCTCCCAAGGTAACTATCTCCTAAAACTTTAATGACAACATTTGATTTGCCTAAACAAGTCATAGCCACACCTCTGGAGGTGTGCCTACAGCTTTTACTGGTTACCAAATTCAAGATTACCTAATCATCAGAGAATGTAGTCTGTGGGGAAACAATTCAAAGTCTTCAGTTTATGAATACTCTCTATCCTAAGAAGAAAAACTATGAAACAAAAGATAATAAGACTCACAATTATTCATGAAAAGGTGAGTTTGCCATTGTTAACTTCCTTCAGGATGGTGATAATCCATTTGTTAGAGTAGACTTTGTGATGATTGGATTTCAGTCCATCTCTTTTGAGGCAGCCGCCCAACATTAAATATGTGATATCTTCTAAAAACCCTGCATACACAATGACATTTCAGCATTTAAACATTTTACTACTCTGTTCTGCGATTAAATAAGTGATGAACCTGGGAGTTTCCCACAATCATGTGGGAGTCAACTGAGAGTCAATTGCGTGGAGTATGGCAGATCATTTCATCCTCTGATTATGTTGTTATTTGATTATTAAAATAGGACATTCGATAATCCATGATCAGTGGATTGTGGTGACACGATGTGGGAGGCAATTATTATAGACCATCTTAATATCAATTATGTAGTTAAAATATTTAAATTTATCACTACAGCATCGTTCATGAGCTTGGTTTGGAGCCACCTTAGGGAACTGGATGATGTTACATGAACTCATTATTTGATTATTCAATTATATAAAACAATGATTATGTCCTCTGTTACACCTGGAATCTGGTGCCACAGATCATCTAATTACATAATTAATGACTTTAAATTGACATTCTGTTTTAATCCCCAAGATAATTAAAATATGTGTATAGTTATGTAAATAGCAATCATCCATTCCATGAAGAGACCTCTAACGCTCCCTCTTGTGGAGTTAATGTGCAATGTCATCACATTTTATGATTCATTGACTCAATTGATGATGATGATATCCTTCATGACTGGAGTCTGGACATGCTTCCCTGCCAGCAAAATGCTATATCCCCTATTTATTGTTACAGTTAGCTTTTACTGACTTACTTAATTCTTTAAATTATGTAAACGACAGACAGTGCCATCACTGATTACAGTTAGGGTGCAAAAATCTGTCAGAGACAAGGTTAGGAAAGTTGTAGTCATGGGCAGAGCATTTTCGGAATGATGTATGAATCTCCCAGAGCAAGACGGATGCTGGATGATTGAGTCCAGGAGGTGTCACGGTGCCCTCCTAGAAGAACATGGACTTCACTAAGGCCGGAATGGTGGTCTGGGTGTTGACTACCTGCTCTTCCTCCACATCTTCACATCGGTTGTGATCTACCATGAGAGGAAGGAGTGGCACTAGGATGTCGGCACCATCACTGAGACCTGGCAAATGGATAACGACTCAGAACACGGAAGAACAACTCTCTCTCTCAGCTATGCTGGTGATGCCCCTGCTGCAGCCATCTTTTCAGCTGTTATCAACATTGTGGCTACTACTGCTACGCCAGGATTGGGCCCACTATCTCACACCATGCTGCCCCTCAACAGAGATTCAGGCGCTTGTGATGATGTCAGGACAACAGAATTCATCAGGCAAGACAGTATGATTATCTGACGATCAACTGATGTCATTTTAAAAATCGTTGATGACAGCATACATTTCCATATCTGACACTTCTGCCCAGGAATTGATGATACAAAAAGAGGTCAATGGCTTACATATTTAAAGATGTAATTATTAAATTCTTTCATTATATAATCTGTGATCCCTGAAGTTTGATGCCACCTTGTGTGACTCAAGTGTGACAGATCATCTAACTATCTGATTATTTCATTTTTCAAATCTGTCTTTTTCTACTCCAGGAAGAGTGGAGTCTGGATCCACCTTGTTGGTGTTAAATTGTATGTTGTGAATTCTTTCTTTCTTTCTTTCTTTCTTTCTTTCTTTTCACAAGAGCAAGCTTTACAGGTCTCTTCACAGAATGGAGGATTTTTGGTTTACATAACTTTATAAATATTTACGTTATCTTGGGTATTAACACAGACTGTCAATTTAAATACTTTAATTATTTAATTAGATGATCTGTGGCACCAGATTCCAGGTTTCATGGATGATATAATCATTGTCTTATATAGTTAAATAATCTAACAATGTGTTCATGAAACATCATCCACTTCCCTAAGGTGGCTCCAAACCAGGCTCTTGAAAGATGCTGTCATGATTAATTTAAATATTTTAACTAAAAAATTGATATTTAGATTGTCCATAATAATTGTTTCCCACATCGTGGAATCCACTGATCATGGATTATCTCATATCCTATTTTAATAATCAAATAACAACATAATGAGATGATGAAATGGTCTGCCGTACTTGACACAATTGACTCTCATTGACTCCCACATGATTGTGGGAAACTCCCAGGTTCATCCCTTATTTAATCGGAGAGCAGAGTCATGAAATGTTTAAATGCTGAAATGTCATTGTGTATGCAGGGTTTTTAGACGATCCTACATATTTCATTTTGGACGGCTGCCTCAAAAGACATGGACTTCAATACAATAATCCCTAAGTCTACTCTAACAAATGGATTATCACCATCCTGAAGGAAGTTAACAATGACAAACTCACCTTTTCATGAATAATTGTGAGTCTTATTATCTTTGTTTCCTTAGTATTAATTCTTAGGTGAGAGAGAATTCATAAACAGAAGAAATTGAATGTTCTCTGATAATTAGGTAATCTAGAATTTCATGACCAGTAAAAGCTGTAGGCAAACTTCCAGAGATTTGGCTCTGCCTTGCTTAGGGGAATCAAATGCTATAATTGAAAGATTTAGGAGATAGTTATATTGGGAGACTGTAATGTCCCATGATAACACTTACTTGAAGCTGCTCTCTGGTACTTGGCCCATGATAACAGAAAACAGACTGCAAGCAGCGTTGCCAGGCAACATTTATGAACCAGTATTCTGTCATATTCCATTGCCCCTCCCACATGCTAAAAGGAGAATACCTAAAGAAGAAGAAACCCTACAGCCTCACTGAGTTTCTCACAAAAACATAGCAGGGCTCTTTCTTTTGGGTTCTACATATTTACCCGTCTCTCAAGCTACAACATGTCTATAATGCCATAAGCATGAAAACGAAAGCATCATCATTCCATTCATGTACAATGATGAGTATTTTAAACCGTTTTTCTATGCTTCAATTTTCTAATACTTAGAATGGATACAATACAATTAATCACCTCTACCATAAACCTTTTCTCTTTTTTGATAATAAAATAATCCCTCTTCATTCTCTGCCCTTTAGAGGAGATTTATCCCATGGTTTCTCGGCATTGTTTAGGTTTGCATTGGTACAGAACAGCCAGGGCCAGGGCCAGGGCCCAGGGCCAGGGCCACGGCCCAGGGCCAGGGCCAGGGCCAAGGAAAAAATAATGACAACAAGAATTTCTGCCAATAGATAAATCCCTGACTACAGAGTACAGTACCCACATCCTATTCTCAGGAGAAGAATTAAAAACAAAGAAAAAACACCAACCTTTCAGGTGTGCTTATCAATCTTGCCTAAACAAATGATGGATTCTATTAACTTAGATCCATGAAGACCTTGTAAATAAATTTGTACTCTATGAACTGTCTGTATCTTGCAAACCTTATGAACTGAGAATAGTGATCTCAAGCTTCACTTTCTGTTTACCCTGTTATAAACCCCTCAGAATTTTAAGCCACTACCTTACTTTTCTGACAGAGTGAGGTCCCAGCTGGTTTGATTTTTACCAGTAAAAACCTTTTGCTTTTGCAGCCAGGAGTCACTTCCTTGGAAGTTGAGGAAACCAGTAGGCATAATATGTGCCATAGTCTAAAACTCCACATACAAATGGGATTAATCTCTTGCTTTGCTACTGCAAACTCTCATGTCCCCTGGTGGTTTAAGGTAAACATGGACCTGTTGATGCCCAGATGGAACATAACATAGAAGAATAATTTAATATCTGTTCCTGCCACATGTATCATGAAACAGCATGAGGCATCCACACAATCCACACATTCAACATCATTCACACCCAGAAAGTTCTGTAGATCAGAAATTCCATTTGTTCCCAGAAACTCAACTTTCCTAAATTGTTGTGGGAGGTAGGAAAATCTTATCTCGTATTACTGAAGGAAGATCCCCATCACCTCTTTTTAGCAGTTTCTGAACTTTGAGTAAATCATGTAAGAAAACCTGAATGTTGAATGAGATTTTCATAAATTCCAGAAGCCAAACTTACCGTTTACCTGTGAATGTTCCCACAAAAGAAAGCAAAAACTAATTGCATTATTCCAGGTTCTGTGCATGGACAGGGATGGTAGGATGAATTTCTCCATATATGTAATACTTGGATTTATTATAATGTCTCATAGGCTTTAGTCCAGGTAGTCCAAACATGGCTGCTTAACAATGGGCACCTGAAGACTACAGCAGTTGTTTAGTTCTCCATGATACATGTCTCAGGCTGGTCATCATTATACTTGTCAAGTCCAAAGAAGAAAGCTCTAAAGCTAGTAAGTAATAAACTTGGTAGCCATAGCTAGGGGAAGCAGCAACAGAAGAGGCTTCCTCCTTCAATTCCCTTTAGACATACAGTAGACCACCAGATGGTGTGACTCATATAAAGGTGTATCTGATTCTTCCTTACATGTTTTGTTTTATTTTTGATTACTGACAGCCTCCTTAGTTGTGATATTAAACACGTGCACTGCCACCAAGATGGATCTCATCATCTAATTCCATATAAAGCTTCCCTGAGTGGCTTTGACAGTTCTGGAACACATTCTGCCTGCCTGTCCCATCTGAAATCCTATATGGGAACCCATTCCAAGTTGTCATGGGTACAGAGAGCTCAAATGACAACTATGGTCCATAAGATATTATCTTTCCTACCATAGGTTGTCTGGGCCTTTATGGTTATTTATCTCCTATCTAAAAGCAATATATTTGGGCCCATAAAGGCTTATAGACACCCTTTAGGCAGGGAATACATGCAAGTATGGGGTTTCTTAACATAGATAATATGTGGAGTTATGGAGTGTCTTTAGTACTAGGTGAAATAAATCCTATTTGCTCTTTATATATATTCACAGAACACCTCTGCCATTGACCGACCATTGGTTGACTAAATTCTTACATGAATGAAATGGAGCATTCATTATCTGTAGTGAGATAAGCACCTTGGCCTGGCCTGTGGCATAGACCACGCCCATTGGAGACAGGGCCGGATGTGACCCGGGGGAACGAATTTTGATGATGATACTGGGAGAGCTCTCTTTCCTGCAGAACAGGAACAGCTTCCTGGGACCAGGAACCTGCTGGTGTTCGTCTTTCTATAATGTAAGTTATTTCTCCCTGAATATACATCTATTTAGCCTAGTTTTTCTCCTGATCCTTATCGAACATCAATATCTGGTGTCAGAAACAGAATCTGGATTTTTACCGGACCTGGTTTTCACCAAGGAGGCAGACACTGCTCGCTTCCCACACCATCCCCGAATTGGCAGGGTTCCTTGCCTAACCAGGTGGATATACCACACCTTGTGGGACATTTGGCTCTGCCCTACAACTTTACATCCACTGTGGCACCGAGAAAGCTCTCACTGCTTCTCATCTTTTGCCTATTCCCCACTATGCATTTGCAGCTGTGGCCCACATGGCGCCTGCCCAGCTGGTGTGTTTTCTGTGGCCCAAAGGCGCCAGTAAGTGGCAACACCTGTTAGCCCTGGGGGTCCTAGAAATTTGCACAAAACTCCTTTCACTCATGAGTTTAACAAAATTTTGCTTGCCTTAGTTTGTTAAGAGCCATTCTACAGGGACAATGATCAGAAGGATTGTCTGCTGCTGGATGCAATTTTGTGGGACACCGCCAGGCACTACCACCACAAATTGAGATCAACAACTAAAACCATCAAAGTTTGAGGACAGCAGAATTATACCTAAGGTAATTGCAACATTCTTCGCCATTTAAGATGATATAATATGAGATCAATTTTTCCATACCTAGGGTGGATAATCTTATGATGTAAGACTTTAGAAATTCTTTTACTTCAAATATAGAATGAATTTTAACATAAGAAAAATCATGGCTTAACCAATATATACATTTTTTTTTGTAATAGCAATGGGTATCAACATTAAGATATTCTAAATTGTTTGAGCTTAAAGCAAACAATAAGAAAATTTTAAAAACCAACAGAGACTTAGTAACAGGGGTTCAAAATATGGAAAATAACAATAGAGAGCTAAAAAACCAAATGCAGAATAATGAAAATGACAATTGAGAGCTGACAATTAGAATGAAAACCTAGAAGTTTAAAAAAAGGTTTAGAATATTGAAAATGACAATATTAGAAGGCAAAACATAGAATGCTTAGAAAAACAGTTCAGTCTATTGAAAATGGCAATAGAAGGATGAAAAACAGAACAGAAAACATACAATGTTTGGAAACAATTGTTTAGAATATTGAAAATGAAAATGGAGAGCTTAAAATTAGAAGACAAACATACAATACTTAGAGAAAAAGATTGAGAATATTAGACATGCAAATAGAGAGCTGACAGGTAGAATATAAAACATGGAACATAAAAATGACCCACTAGAAAACAGAATTTTTTTTTATGTCTAATGCTTCAAAAATCAAAACAGAAACAATGCAATGCATTAACATGCTGACAGGAACAGCTGATTCCTGGTTGAACAGAGCTGCTAATAAAGTTAAAACCTGGAACATCAGATGCAAAGACTAGCAGAATCTGTTCCATGTCTTAGGATTAATTGAAAGCTAGCAGATAGAACTTTGTGTCTGGAAGGCAGTTTACATTTCATTCAGATTTTATCTAAGAATGAGAATATTAAAAATATGGACTCTTTAGTAGTTGGCGAAAGCAAGGGACTTACTGATTCAATGAAGTCTCTAGAAAGTTATGTGATGCATTATCATACACTCAAAGACAAAATGCTGAATAGATTTCAGGCCTTAGAAGACTGCTGAGCCCTGACAAATCAGGGTAAGACAGCCTTTTTACCTCCCTGCCTTTGTTGTGGTCTGTCAAGTACTCTAGGCCTTAGCCAAAACTGGCTGTACCAACCTTGCAGTGAGACCTTTGGTGACTGTCCAGGTAGCATGCTGTTTCTGTCCTTGCTGCACCATTTGGAAGTTGCCCATCCACACTTCCTGCCTCCCCCTAGTATTGTTATTTTCCTTCTCAGGTCTATGATGAGGTTGAAGATTAAATTATTACAACTAATATTCTCTCTTCCTAGTTAGAAATAACAGGTTCTAGACTTATTCTTTCCAGCTTAGGACAACTCTATTGTAAACACTGTTTTGACTTCACCCAAGACTAGATAGTTAGGTCTTAAGATTGTATATTCTCAATTTTCCCTTTGTTAGAGCACAATTTCTTTTTATTTAATTTATTATTTTACATGTTGATCTCAGTTCCCTTTTCTTCCCTCTCTCCCTCCTTCCCTCCCTCCCTCCCTTTTACCCCCTCTGCCCTCTCACATGCACCCTAACCACCCTCCCATCCTATCCCCCCACCCCAATTCCATATGTAGAGCAATGGCATCCAGTTTGGGTCATGTGGATCTGACAGGTTATTTGAAATATGAACTAGGGCTTCTCACCTATATCTAGGTGAAGGCAGTTATCCCTCCATGGGGGATGTGTTCGCAAGGTCCTTTTGTGCACCAGGGATATATCCTGGCTCCACTGCCTGAGGTCCCTTAGACTGCTCAGTCCATCTGGCAGAGACCCATATTCAGGTGGTCCTGAGTCAGTCCTATGCTGGCTTCCCAGTTCTCAGTCAGTTGTTAGAGCACAATTGTTATTCACTGTTTTTTATATAGTTTTTGTATCAAGCCTAAATCTTTTCTTAGACTAAAAGGGGAACTGTAGTGAGGTATTCACTTTGTTCACATGCACATTGTTGTGGAGACAGAGCAGGAGATTACCTGGGGGAACTAAGTCTGAGGAGGGGGCTCAGAGAGATCTATTGCTTGCAGCATGGGGGCAGGAGTACATCTGGAGGCATCCTTGGGACCAGGAAGAAACCTGCTCATATTCTTCTTTGTATGTTGTACGATGTTTCTCCAGAATAAACATCTATTCAGCCTATTTGTTTCTCCTGATCATTAATAAACATCAATAAAGGAGAGCTGGTGTACGCACATGAGCAGAAACAGGAACCAAGAGTTAAGAGTGCAGAGGGTGCAGAGAAATTCAGGGGAAGGCACCACACTGAGAAGGTACACTCAGGATTTAAATAAATAAATACGATATTCACTTCAGCCACACACCTCTGAGTAAGAGTCACTGATAAGAGGAAAAAAGGAAAATAGAAAAGGAGAGTATTGTCTATGATAACGATGTTTGAGAAAATCAGAGAAAGACACTAAAGGTAATGTAAAAAGATATAGAGGTTCAAAGAAAAGTAGAAGAAAGTTCATAGGAAGATGTAAACTGTTGTGTGCTCTGATATCTACAAATATAAATTTACAATTAGTAATATGTGTTAAAAATTTTGACCATACCAGGTTAATTGTTTAAACATTCCTTTTATTTCTCTAAAGAAAACTATATGTACTTGTTAAAAATTTCTAGAGTTTGCCTCTAATATAGCAAGACCAGCCATTTGGGCAACATACTGTTCTTGTCTGTACTGTTTGACTTTATGCTTTATGAACTGGACATGCAACACCACAGGAAAGTGACTCTGATACAAGATGGACATTGCTATAGAGTTCCTTCTTCATGAAAGAGTCTGCTAGACATTCTGCAGGATGTGGAGAAAAGTGACTGACAAACTGCCAACACAGGTGGGACATTTTTAAATGTTTTGCTTTGCTGAGAAGTCTGCCAGACACACTATGATCTATAGACTGGAGATGGAACATCACAGAAGAATGTTGGAACTGACCCAGTGAGTTGTCTCTTTCAATTCTAGAGTTTATATATTATCCTTCTATGTACTTTGATGGACTTGAAGACTGATATTTAAGCTTATAGTTTTCCTTAGTTAGAATTAAAGTTACATATAGGACTTTAGACTCATAAAGATAGGATAGATAAAAGAATATTTTCTTTAAATATTACTAAATGTTAAAGGACTGAAAAAAAAGTTCTATCTGTGATTCCTGTTACAAGAATAAAGTGAACACAAAAAGGGTTTAAATGTTTTTGGGGTCTAATGCTAACAGCCCTCAGGTCAAAATTCATCTCTGAGCTCTGGTCATCTGATTAAGATGATGAGAAAATCAGATGTTCTTTTAATGTATATGATATTAATAGTTTTTTGGCTAACAGTGTTAAAAATTGAAACTAATTAAAAGGTTACAATTAGTCACACTAGAAATTAACATAAATTTAACAGTCACCCAGGTCATAATGTGTTTGAAGACATAAAGGGCACTTTATTCTTGATATCACAAAAAGACATTTTCAGATGTGTAATTTTTTTATGAAAACATATTTAAATGTTTAAATCTATAAGGTTACAGTATATTTGTGCTTTTAATATATTGTTAATGTTTGTGCTTATATCAAAGGGCTAAAATATAAGATCACAGCTGTAAGCTCTATATACTAACCAAAAGTTGAGATGCTCATTTTTTATGATACAGAAGGCAATGCATCCTTGTTTTTTGCTAAAATTGTTAAGTTTAAAATATTTAGATAAATTGAGTCACATAGATGTTTCATGTTTCCCTAAAAGGAGTTCCAAATTAAAATCAGTATTTTTAAAGCTAAACCTGACAATACAAAGTTCTAGTTTTTTAAAAGCTGTTTAATCTATTATAAAATGTTAAGAAACACAAGTTACTAGCCATTCTTATAAATTAACTGTTGATTATAATCAAACTAAATGTTAATGAATAATAACAGGGATAAACCTCACTCTGTTGCCTATACATGTTCTAAATGATTAAGGTTAAAACAAGAACCTGAAACAAAGTTGTCTGTTCAGATACACGTAGAAAGGCTTCAAATACTATAGAGATCTGTATAGAATAAGGCATTTAAAAGTTAACTAAACAGCTGTAATAATATCAGACAAAGAATCACAGATCCTAACAATGACCCTAGGCCTCTAAAGAAGATTATGAGGCAGCATGGATGGTTATGACACTGACCAGGGAGCAAGATGCTCAAATAAAATATCTACTGCCAGGCAGGACCCAGCTTAGTCTTTGTTGATGCTAAAAACTTATTTGCACCACCTTTGCCTAGACAAAAGTAGGTCAGTCTTTTCCATATCTCTCTTCCACAGAGAAAAGGCAAACAAACAAAAAGCCTCTCATATTATGCATTTGGTGAAGAAATCCTCCCTCAATCCCATACACAATTGGTTATGGCTAGGAATATAAGGAATGGTTCCTGTCAGATTTTTTAGTAGATTGAACAGTTAATTAACTATATCCTTCTCAGCCATATGATAGTTTTGATGGCTGTGCTAACCATAACTTTGTCAGCTTAGCAGTATTAGGCAGCATTAATATGGCTCCTAAATAAGGATCTAAAATCATAAAAGTCATTTTTGAACATTTATTTATTAATTATGCATACAGTATTCTGCCTTCATATGTCTGCAGGCGAGAAGAGGTAGTCACATCTCATTACTGATGTTTGTGAGCCACAATGTAGTTGCTGGGGATTGAACTCTGGACTTCTAGAAGAGCAGCCAGTACTCTTAACCAATGAACCATCTCTCTAGCCCAAGACATATACGTCTTAAAATATATAAAATTTATTTATGATATAAAAATTCAGAGCTTAACTTTTAATCAAGTTCTGATAAGCTAATCTAGCAGGGACTCCCAGCTGTTTAGTCACAAACTCAATGTTTTATGATTTATGTTGTGTGTCATCGAAGTGTAAATATGAAGGATATTTCATCAGGCCTAAGGCACCACTGACCAATCTATACATGGATCTCTCTTGACAGAAGAAAAATGTACAAGTTTGTAACCCAAATCTGTAGTTTTTGCTAGGACTGAAAGGCATAAGTACATTCCTGCTGTTTTACAGATACCCAATATCAACTTTTTCTACAATATAGATTTCAGTACAGAGTGGTGATGATAATATATCTCAAACTTATGTTCCCAATTTAACCATGTCTCAGCAGATTTGTGCTTCTGGCAGATGAGCATCAGTTACTGACTACATTCTGATCCTAAATACTGCTCTGGACTTACTGTGAACCAGTACAGACAATGTGAATCTTCAACAGGGTCTATACACTAATGCCTCTGATAAATGTGCAATTTGCTAATTTGCTGAATCCACCCTCCTTTTTCTCTTTTTTTTTTTTTCCGTTTGGTTTTATATAGCATTTTAGCCATTTCACGCCCAAGAAAACACTGCAAAGGTAAGCAGGAAGTAGTACAGGAAAGAATACATTTCACCTTTTCCCTGGTTGAGATGCTATATCAAAAGTAAACCAAAGTAAAGTCTTATACATAGGGGGGCAATGTGAGTAACCTGTACCAGAAGTCTTTTACCTATTGGAGGCCCAAAATTTGGGCATCTAAGGTTTGTGTTAAAGAGGCAATGTGATGGAAAAATTAATAACTAAAAGTTATAAAATTAGGGCTTATTGGAAGAAGGAAAAATTAATGAGAACAAGAATTTCTGCCAATAGGTAAGTCCCTGAATCAGGAGAAGAAGTAAAATCAAAGAAAAAACCCCAAACTTTCAGGTGTGCTTATCAATCTTGCCTAAACAAATGATGGATTCTATTAACTTAGATCCATGAAGACCTTGTAAATAAATTTGTACTCTATGAACTGTCTGTATCTTGCAAACCTTGTGAACTGAGAATGGTGATCTCAAGCTTCACTTTCTGTTTACCCTGTTATAAACCCCTCAGAATTTTAAGCCACTACCTTACTTTTCTGACAGAGTAAGTTCCCAGCTGGTTTGATTTTTACCAGTAAAAACCTTTTGCTTTTGCAGCCAGGAGTCACTTCCTTGGAAGTTGAGGAAACCAGTAGGCAAAATAGTAACAAGCTGCTCAAGGAGGCTTTATAGGCTATAGAACTTGAGGTGACAACTATTTGAAAATCAAAACACTGTTGTGCCAGCGACATGCCTGTACTACTTCCTGCTTACTTTTGCAGTGTTTTCTGAGTTGCAAGTAGGTTAAAATGCTAGACAATACCAACAAAAGGAAGTGGGGTTCAGGAAATGGACCATTTATCAGAGGCAGTTTGTAGACCCTATTGAAGATTCACCTTGGCTGGGCTTGTTCATAGTAAGTAGGGAGAGCACTATAGAGGAGCAGGCTGTAGTCAGCAACTGATACTCATCTGCCAGAAGTACAAATCGTCTGAGACATGTTTAAACTGGGAACAAAGGTAAAAATGTATATATTTAATTGGGACTCTTAGTTCCTTACCTTTGGTGATCAAGAAAGACAGCAAGACCAGGGTGAAAATTCCATCCTCAGGAAAGCTGTGTTTATCTGCAGTCCTTTTGTCCTGTAAGAAGTGGATAAAAGGTTTATGACATTTGACTCTCTGAAGCCTATATGGACTGTGTTATATAAAAGGACATAAAAGTTTTAGATATATTATCATCACCAATCTGTGCTGAAATCCAAATTGTAGAAAAAGTAGATTTTGGGTATCTATAAAACAACAGGAATGAACTTATGCCTTTGAGTCCTAGCAAAATTTACAGATTTGGGTTAGAAGCTTTTTCTTCTGTCAAGAGCGATCCATGTATAGATTGGTCAGTGGTGCCTTAGGCCTAATGAAACATCCTTCGTATTTACACTTCGATGACACCCAATATAAATCATAAAACTTTGAGTTTGTGACTAAACAGCTGGGAGTCCCTGCCAGATTAACTTATCAGAACTTGATTAAAAGTTAAGCTCTGAATTTTTATATTGTAAATTAATTTTTTATATCTTTAAGAAGTATATGTCTTGGGCTAGAGAGATGTGGCAGAGGTTAAGAGTACTGGCTGCTCTTCTAGAAGTCCAGAGTTCAATCCCCAGCAACTACATTGTGGCTCACAAACATTTATAATGTGATGTGGTATCCTCTTTGTGTGTGCAGACATGTATGCAGGCAGAACACTGTATGCATAATTAATAAATAAATGTTCAAAAAAGACTTATATATCTTTATATTTTTAGATCTTTATTTAGGAGCCATATTAAGGCTGCCTTTACTGCCAAGCTCACAAAGTTTTGGTTAGCCAAGCCATCAATAGAATTAGAGATCTGAGAAGGATAAATTATATGTTATAAATTATATGTTACTTTTGAATCTATTAAAAAAATCACAGGGACCATTCCTTATATTCTTAGCCATAACCAATTTTCTATGGCATTGAGGTACATAATGTGAGAGGTGGGTTTTTTTTGTGTGTTTTTTGTTTTTTATTTATTTATTTATTTTTTTCTTTTCTATGGAACCTGGAATTGGAAAAGTCTGAACTTATATTGTCTAGGCAAAGGTGCAGACAATTTTCCAGTACCCTGCAGCCTCTACACAGTCTGAGCTGGGTCCTATCATGCTGCAGGCATTGTGTTTCAGCATCTTGCTCCCTGGTCAGTGTCATCACAATCCATGCTGCCCCACAATGTTCTTTAGAGACCTTTGGTCATTGTTAGGTTCGGTGATTCTTTGTCTGAAATTATTACAGCTATTTAGTTAATATTTAAATGCCTTATTCTACAGATCTCTGTAGTATTAGAAGTATTTCTAGGTAGATCTTAATGGACAACTTGGTTTTGAGTTACTCGATTTAAGCTTAAACTTTTAGAATATGTATAGGAGACAGAGTGAGTTTTATTCCTGTTATTAATCATTACTACTTAGTTTGACTATAACCAACAGTTAATATATAAGGATGGCTGGTAACTTGTGTTTCTTAACATTTTATAATAGTTACCAGATTTTATAAAACTAGAACTTTGCATTGTCAGTTTTAGCTTTAAAAATACTGATTTTAATTTCAAACTCCTTTTAGGGAAACATAAAACAGCTATGTGATTCAGTTTATCTAAATAACTTATGCTTACCAAATTTAGCAAAATCAAGGATGGATTGCCCTCTGTATCATAAAAAAAAATGAGCTTCTCAACTTTTGGTTAGTATATACAGTATATGGCTATGATCTTAAATTTTAGCCCTTTAAGTACAAATATCAACAATGTAATAAAGCACAAATATAATGTAACCTTCTGAATTTAAACATTTCAAAACTGTTTTATAAAACAATTAAACATCCTATAATGGCTTCTTATAATATCAAATAATTTTAGCAACCTTTATGTCTTTAAACCCATTGTCACCTTGGTGCCTGTTAAGTTTATGTTAATTTCCAGTGTTAATAATTGTAACTTTTTAATTAGTTTCAATTTTTAACAGCTTTCGACATAAACAGAATTAATGTCATCTACATTAGAAGGACAACCGATTTTCTGATAATCTGAATTTAATGACCAGTGCTCAGAGGTAAATTTTGAGCTGAGGGCTGTTACTAGACAGCAAAAATGTTTAAACCATTTTTTTTTTAGATCTAATCTTGCAATAAACAGATTTCTAAAAAAAAAAAAAAAGAACACAGATAGAACTTTTTAGCATGTACATATATTTTTGTTGAGAGAAATAAACAGAACTTATAAACTATTAACCTGGTATGGTCAAAATTTTTAACTCATATTACTAATCTTAAATTAATATTTGTAGATATGAGAGCCCACAGCAATCAGTTTACATATTTCTTCGACATTTGTTGTCTTTTCTTTGAACCTCCATAACTTTTTACATTACCTTTAGTCTCTCTCTGATTTACTCAGACATCCCTAGCATAGAAATGTCTCTGTTTTTCTCTTTTTCTTTTTTCTTATCAGTGACTCTTACCCAGATATGCATGCCTGAAGTGAAATCTTATTTGTTTAATTCCTGACTCTACCTTCTTAACATTGGTGCTTTCCCCTGAGCCTCTCTGCACCCTCTGCTCTCTTAACTGTTGTCTCCTTTTATGGATTTTGTGGGGTACACCAGATCTTTTTAATGTCATTTTTCAGTATTATAATTTAATTTTTATCTCTTTTCAACTTTTCTGGATCTTGCCAATCCTTTTTCCTGTTCTACCTTTTATTGCCCAGAGATGTGGAATCATACTCGTAACACCTGAACTTCCTTCTGATGTTCTCTGTTCTCCTTTGATGAGTTGCATTGACCTATAAATCCCCAGGCCACTTGACCTGTCTACTAGACCACTGTTATCTTATTTTGTCTTCTTTGCTACAGACTGATTGTAACAAGTCTGCACATAGCCATCACATCTAATTACCATATATTTTGTTATTTGTATTTTTTTTAGTTGACACAAAAATCTTTACCAAATTTGTTCTCCCCAACACCCTCTCATCCTGCACCTCCCCACTCTCACCCCTACCCCTTTCCCTATGGTCACAATCACTGCCACCTGAGGAGAGGAGGGCTGGGCGAGGGGATGCTTCTGTTATTAGCACCTAGGGATTCAGAACTCCTCTCCTCTCTGACTGCCCACCTGGTGGCCCAATGCACCTAGTCCATCAGCAACACAGCTTGGATCCTGGATGAGCATGGCTTAGGACTTCTGTACCAAGGAGAACCTGGTGCTGTTTACACTGGTGTTCTATATTACCATCAACCTGTAAGATTCTGCCTGGGAGTATTTATTTTTTAATTTACTTATTTATTTTTTATTTCACATGTCGATCCCAGTTCCCTGTCCTTCCCTCCATCCCTCCCTCCCTCCCACCCACTTACATGCTATGCCCCCTCACATGCACCCTGACCACCCTCCACTCCCAGCTCCCAACCCAATTCCACATGTATGACAATGCCATCCATGTGTAGTCATGTAGATCTGTCAAGTTATTTGAAGTAGGGAACAGGGCTTCTCTCCTGTTTCTAGGTTAAGGGAGTACCCTCCATGGGGGATGTGTGTACAATGACCTTTTGTGCATGAGGAACACATCCTGGTTCTACTGTCTGCAGTCCCTAGGACTGCTCAGTCATTCTGGCTGAGACCCATATTTAGAGAAAACATAGTCAGTACCATGCTGGATTCCAAGCTATCAGTCTGGGTGCCTGTTATTTGCTCCTTGTTCAGGTCAGCTGTCTCTGTGTGTTTCTACAACCTGGTCTTGTTCTGTCCATCTGCATCTGGATTCTAGTTAAACTCAGTGTTTAGGTTTGAGTGTTTGCTTCTGTTTCCAACAGCACTATAGGAGGGCTCCATGATGGTGAACAAGTTAGTTGTTGATCTCACTATCCAGGAAGGGCGTTTATGGTAGCCTTTTCACAGTTGCTCAAATTGTTAGTTGGCAACAGTCTTGTAGGTCTCTAGACCTTTCTTTAGATTCACTTTTCTCTTCAAACCTATACTGGCTCCATCTTTTATTCTCTCTCTCTCTCTTTCTGTCTCCCTCTCTCTCTCTCTTTCACTCACTTTCAATCTCTCTCTCTCTCTCTCTCTCTCTCTCTTCTGTCTTGTATTCCACACCTGACTGAATCTTCCTAGTCACAATTATTTTCCTCTCCTTCCCTTCTCTTTCTCCTAGTTCTCTCTTCATTCATTGACCCCCCCCACCTCCCATGTGCTCTGGGGGCCTTGTCCCATCAACCTTCTTTGAGCGACTTTAAATGAATCTCTTAGAATACACCTTGTATCCTAGTTCCTCTGGTGGTGTGAATTATAGGCTGGTGATCCTTTGCTCTAGGTCTAAAACCCATATATGAGCAAGTACATCCTATGTTTATCTTTTTGTGACTGGGTTACCTCATTCAGGATGGTTGTTTCAAGAGCCATTCACTTGCCTGCGAATTTCAAGATTCCATTATTTTTTTTTCTGCAGAGTAGCATTCCATTGTGTAGATGTGCCATATCAATTGAGGATCATCTAGGTTGTTTACAGTCTCTTGCTATTACAAATAATGCTGCTATCAACATAGTTGTGCAGATGTCTTTGTTGCTGGGATGTGGATCATTTGGGTATATGTCTAAGGGGGGATTGCTGGGTCGCGTGGTAAACTAATTCCCATTATCCTGAGGAAACAACATACTTATCTCCAAAATGGCTGTACGAGTTTGCACTCCCACCAGCAGTGGAGGAATGTTCCCTTTCTCCACATCTTCTTTGTTATAAGTTGTCATTTGGTGTTTTTAATTTTAGCAATCCTGGCAGGAGTAAGATGGTATCTCAAAGTTGTTTTGATTTGCATTTCCCTGATAGCTAAAGATGGTGAACATTTTCTTAAGTGTTTTTCTGCTTATTTTGGTTTCCTCTATTGAGAATTATTTCTTCTGTTCTGTACCCCATTTTTATTTTTCATTTTATAATTTTTTTTCAATCAACGCTTCCATTCCTTTTTTTTTTCATTTTGTATAACCAAGACCATTTAAATAGTAACAAGCATTTATAGACAATATTTGGGGATTTGGGTGTCGTTCTTTCCAACCTACTTCCTGCTGGTAAGAGGTGCTGTCATGGGGGATTCTATGAAGATGCAGAAATCCTGCCTGTAGTCTGTAAGGCTGCTTTGTCCACCTGTTTTGAATATAGGATCACCTGGTATTCTCTATCAGGTGGTCTGGCTTGATCAAAGCACATTAGTCTGGAAGGAATGCACATCTTTTCATTTTCTGTGGAAACAATAATAGAAATCATTTTCCCAGTAACATGTCCTTGAACTTCATTTTGGAGTCAAAGCATTTTTTTTAATTTATTATTTTACATGTCGATCCCAGTTCCCTCTTCCTCCTTCCCTCCATCCCTTCCTTCCCCCTTCCTCCTTCCATCCCTTGTACTCTCTCTGCCCTCTCACATGCACTCTAACCACCCTCCCCTCCCATCCCCCCACCCCAATTCCATATGTAGGGGAATGCCATCTAGTTGGGGTCATGTAGATTTGACAGGTCATGTGAAGTAGGGACTAGGGCTTCTCTCCTGTCTCTAGATTAAGGCAGTTATCCCTCCATGGGGAATGTGTTCGCAAAGTCCTTTTGTGTAACAGGGATACATCCTGGGTCCACTGTCTGAGGTTCCTTAGACTGCTCAGTCCTTCTGGCTGAGACCCATTTTCAGGGGAGGGGTCTGAGTCAGTCCCCTGCTGGCTTCCCAGCTATCAGTCTGGAGGCCTATTAGCTGCTCCTTGTTCAGGTAAGCTGTCTCTATGTGTTTCCGCCACCTGGTCTTGTCCTCTCGACATGCATCTAGGTTCTACTTCGACTTAGTTTTTATGTATGGGTATTTGCTCCTGTTTCAAACAGGCATTAATTGAGGGCTCCATGTATAAGTTAGTGGTTGATCTCACTCTCCAGGAAGGACATTTATGGTAGCCTTTCCACGGAAGCTCAAATTGTTAGTTGGGAGAAGTCTTGTAGTTCTCTAGACCTTTCTTTGTGTTCAATTTTATCTTCAAACCAATATTGGCTCCCTCTTTTATGTTCTCTCTCTCTCTTTGCATCTCTCTTTCCTGTCTTCTATTCCTAACCAGTCTCAATCTTCCTGGTCGCACATGTTTTCCTTTCCTCCCCCTCGTTTTCTCCTACTACACTCCCCATTTGCTGCCCCCCCACACTTCCCCTGAGCTCTGGGGGACTTGTCCCTTCCTGGTTCTTTGAGGGACTTTATATGAATCTCTTAGAATACACCTTGTATCCTAGTTCCTCTGCTAGTCAATACCCCATTTTTAATAGGGTTGTTGGGTGTTTTGTTGATTAGTTTTTTGAGTTGTTTGTATATTTGGGAGATCAGCCCATTGTCTGATATAGTATTGGTGAAAATTGATGGGAGATGCCCTTCTGTAAATGTTGGGCAATAAGAAAGGAAGATAAGAGGGACTAAGAGACAAGGAGGAAAGAGGAAGTTGGAAGGAGGAGTCAGCATGGAGAGTCTGGAGAAAGCAGAATGCCGGTATGCTCCTCAGTAAGAAGACCACATGAACATACATAGATCAGCAGAAATGGGTTAATACTTAAGACAGAGCTAGCAGATAAGAAACTAGTACCAGGCCAATAGCATTATGTCAAATATAGAGTCTCTGTGTGTTAATTGGGGCTGGCGTGATGGCAGGACCAGACCCATGGCGGGCGGAAAACCTTACTCCTTACATAAAATCTTTTCCCAGTCTGTGGGCTGCCATTTTGTCTTTCCACTGTGTCCTTTGCCTTGCTGACCCTTCTAAGTTTGAAGAGGTCCCATTTATTAATTGTTTCTCTCAGAGTCTGTGCCCCTGGAGTTATGTTCAGGAAGTGGTCTCCTATACCAATTTGTTCAAGGGTATCTCCTACTTTCTCTTCTAAGAGGTTCAGTGTGGGTGGATTGATGTTGAGGTCTTTGATCCATTTGGACCATAGTTTTGTGTATGACTACACACTTGGGTCTATCTGCAGTCTTCTAAACACCATCATCCAAATGTGCCAGCACCATTTGTTGAAGGTGATTTCCTCATCCCATTGTATTTTTTATATGTTTTGTAGAAAATCAGGTTTTCATACATATGTGTGTTTGTATCAGGTTTTTGAAATCCATTCCATGTTCTCCCTGTTTTGTTTTGTTTTGTTTTGATTTTTGTTTGTTTGTTTTGTTTTTGTTTTTGTTGAAATTCCAGGCTGTTTTCAGGCGTATAGCTCTGTAGTAGAGCTTAAAGTTAGGGATGGTGATGCCTTTCAAGTTCTTTTATTGTACAGAGCTGTTTTGGCTATGCTGGTTCTTTTGTTTTTCAATAAAAAGTTGATTATTATCCTTTCAAGTTCAGTGATGAATTGGGGTGGTTTTTAATGGAGATCGCATTGAATATCTAGATTGCCTTTGGCAAGATTGTCATTTTTACTATATTTATCCCACATATTCAAGAGTATGGTAGATCTTTCCATAGTTTGGTATCTTCTTTAATTTCTTTCTTTAGAGCCACAAATTTTTATTATATAGGTCTTTCATTTGTTTGGGAAGTTTCCTCCAAGATGCTTTATGTTCTTTCTGGCTATTGTAAAGTGTTATGTTTCTCTGATTTATTTCTCAATCTCATTGTTGTCTGAAAAAAGTAGGGCTACTGATTATATTGAGTTTATCTTGTACCCTGCTAGTTTGCTGAAGGTGTATATCAGCTATTGGAGTTCCTTGGTAGAGTTTATTGGGTTGCTTATTAAGCTGTCATATCATCTTCAAATAGTGATAGTTTGACTTCTTCCTTTCCAATATGGATCCCTTTTATCTTCTTTTCTTGTCTTATAGCTTTAGCTAGAACTTCATGTACAATATTGAAGAGATATTGAGAGAGAGGGCAGCCTTGTCTTGTTCGTGATTTTAGGGAATCACCTTAGGCTTCTCTCCTTTCAGTTTGATGTTGGCAGTTGGTTTACTCTGGGTTCCTTTGTATTTTGGGCATAAATTTTCAGAATTGAGACTTTGTGTTGAAGGATTTCTCCTGCAAAGAATACTGAATGAGCATCTTCAACTCTTTTGATTAATTTTGGTTTGAAGTCTAACTTGTTAGATATTAGGATAGCCATGCCTGCTTGCGTCTTGTGTACATTTGAATGGAAGATATTCCCCAACCTTTTACCCTGAAGTAATGTCTAACTTTGAAACTTAGATGTGTTTCTTGTATGCAGCAGAAGAATACATTCTTTCTTCGTATCCATTCTGTTAGCCTGTGTCTTTTTATAGGTGAGTTAAGACCATTAATATTGGGGGTGAGTAAAGGCCATTGATTTTTGATGCTTGTTTGTTTTAGATTTGATGTTGGCAGTGGTATTGTGAATATATTTGACCTCCATCACCCTTGGTTTCTTGAATAGGGAGATTATCTGTTGCCTACATTTTGTGTGCATAGTTAACTTCCGTGGGTGGGAGTTTTCCTTCCAAATCTTTCTGTAGTGCTGGATTTGTAGGTAAGTATTGGAAAAAAATCTGTCTTTGTCATTAAATATCTTGTTTTCTCCATCTATAATGATTTAATGTTTTGCTGGATATAGTAGCCTAGGCTAGCATCTGTGGACTCTTAGTATTTGTGAAACATCTATCCTGGACCTTTTGAGCTTGAGGGATTCCATGGAAAAGTCATTTGTAATTTTGATCGGTTTGCCTTTATATGTTACCCTTCCTTTCTCCTTTGTTGCACTTAGTATTCTTTATTCTGTATTTTAGGTGTTTTCCTTATTATATTTCTAGGCTTTTCTTTTCTTTTTTATTTTTTATTTTTAATTTGGTCCAGCCTAATTGGTGTTCAGTATACTTCTTATACTTTCATGTGCGTGTCATTCTTCAGATTGGGAAAGTTGTCCTCGATGATTTTGTTTAGTATGTTTTTGACACCTTTGAGCTGGTCTTCCTCATCTTCCTCGCTGCCTATTATTCCTAGGTTTGGCCATTTCATGGTGTCCCAGATTTCTTGGATGTTTTGTGTTAAGGATTTGTTGGATTTATGATTTTCTTTGGTAAATGAATCTATTTCCTCTAGTTTATCTTCCATGCCTGAGATTCTCTCTTCCATCTCTTTTTTTCTGTTGGTCATTTTGTGTCTGTAGTTCACAATCATTTGCACAGTTTTTCTATTTCCAGCATTCCTCTGGTTTTTGTTGTCTTTACTTTCTCTATTTCAATCTTTCAGCGTTAAAGGTCCTGGGTGGTTGGAAAATCTGGGATGAGCCCACAAACTTTGTACCTCCTGGGTTTCCTCAAGTCCAATGAAGTTATTCCCAAATGTGAAAGCAAAAGGTTTTAATTGGGAAGAACAAAACTGTCTGGGAGTTCACTCTATTGGAAGGCTAAGTTACCTAGCAACAAAAGTGAAATGGAGGCTTGACACCACTAGTCTCAGCTCATAGGGTTTTCAAGGTTACAGCATTTCATAGAGTACAAAGTTTGATTGCAAGGGCATCAAGATTGATTAGCACACCTGCAAGGTTTTCTTTTTCTTTTTTTTCCTGTATCTCATGAAAATAACATGTGGGGTCTGTACTCTGAAATCAGGAAGTTATCCACTAGAAGAGATTCTTGTTCTTTGTAGTTTTTCCTTCTTGCCATTAACCCTAATTTTTAATTTTTCCATCACATCACATAAAGTAAAGTATAAATTGTTAAATGTCTCCAAGAAATGTAGTCTTTCCAAGGATGCAAAAAAAGCTCATTGAAGTTGACTAAAAAGATGTTTTTACACAGGGCTCCCTGCTCCCAATACTCTGAAGAGATTCAACCCACAAAGTTTTAGTCAGAGTGATATCATTGATTCCAGTTAGATTCACGTATCTCATGAAAACCCACAGGAACTAAAATCTGACTTCCTGTTCCCACTCAGATGTTGGGAGGACCCAACACATGATTCATATACTACACAATGTTCTCCTCCATCCTGGGGACAGCGGCCTCTCACTCACCATGTGATTACTGAGCTCTCCCAAGCTCTCCATTGAACTTACTGCAGCAATAATCGAAGAACAGCACACACAAAAAAAGGTGCCAGCTCTCGTTTTAGAGAAAAGCCTTAATCTGGCACTAAGAAGGTCCCTGTACCTTTTATTATTGACAGATCATGTGGAGGGTCTGGTTGGCTAGTGATGACTGAGTAACAAGATCACCTTTTTAAAGACAAAGCGCAATGAATCCTGACCTGGCCTTCCAACCCAGACAAAAACCTTTTCTAGGTCAGCAGAGATAAACATTTCTACTGCACTGGCTTTGACTCCAATAGCAAATAATGCTCTCTTCCTGCACCCACTCCTTTCTCCTGAAAACAAGGTGGCTCTCTAGCTTTCACAGGCCACTACACAATCACATGATGTGATTATTCCCTGTCCTAACTACTAATGAGAGAGATTTTGGCACAGAAAATGAGATGTTCTGTAGTTTCCCACTGATGTCAGATGAACTGAAACCACTTATTTCAAGGTTGTCACTGGGAATTCAGAAAAGCAGGGGGAAAAAAGTAAAGAACACAGGAACCAGATCTCAAACAAGAAAATAAGTCTTCCTGCAATTTCAAGGCTGGATGATGGATCCACTGATTTAGAAACCTGACAACAGTCCTGTTCAAGAAGAGAACATTGAATAATGCAGTTATTTTCTCACTGTACCCTGAGGAAGCTCTGCTCGGTCACCACAGTGCTTGTAGAAGCAAGCTTCCCAGCCCAATTCTCTCAAAGTATTCAAATTACCCTGAAGACAACAGTATTTATTATTATACATTTTTCAAAAATTTCAGGAATAAAACTCCCAATGCATTGGAGCTATCACCAAAGCATCTGACAGGACAAAGATATATCATGTTCTTTCTGATATTGCTCCTTACCTTCTCTCATTGTTTCTAAATTGTCTGTGACCACTAGATAAAATGTACACCCATTTCCCCTGACCTCAGCAAAATACACAGAACAAACATCTTCTTTTTTGCCATATGCCCTAAAATCTCTCTCAAGTTTTTAATATTCTAGGTGCCCTTCCCTGTGTTGAATAAAAAATTCATTCCAATCTGCATTTTGTAATTGTATTTGCAACATCTGTACATTTTTTCGAGGAAGGAGGGGATGATCTTTCGCACATCTGAAACAGAGTGGGTTGTCTACTTTAGACAGGGTAAGTTACATTGAAATTTCTGTCTGACTATGTAGTGTTGGCTGTCGTCTTTGATTCTAACACTCAGGAAGTAGAGGCAAGTAGATTTCTCTGAGTAGACTAGGGTCTACAGAGTAAA
This sequence comes from Phodopus roborovskii, assembly GCF_943737965.1. Lineage (NCBI taxonomy): Eukaryota > Metazoa > Chordata > Mammalia > Rodentia > Cricetidae > Phodopus > Phodopus roborovskii. The sequence continues at coordinate 246,315 of NW_026125859.1, read as the reverse complement.
TTCCAGGATAGCAGGACCACACAGGGAAACTCTGTTTCAAACATCAAAAGAAATGAATTAATCAAATAATCAAATAGTTAATTAATATTAAACAATTAATGAGAAAAATCTACTAGAAAGCAACAACAACAAGGTTAATAATAATAATTAGGAAGAAATTGACCAGCTCAGTTTAATGAGCAAGTTCTAGGAGAACAGGCACAACACAGGGAAATTCTGTCTCAAAAAAAAGCAGATCTCTAAAATTCCTAGGTCTGGAGTAGAAGCCAGGCCCAAAGGAGGTGCAGGGCTTGCTGTGTCTTTAAGAACACTCTAACCCTTGAGGAACTGCTCTTGTCACTGAAGCCTTATTAGCCAATCAGGGACATTGAGCCAACCCTCCAGTATGAAGTCTGGAAGGAGACTTCCTTGAGCTATGCTGCAGGCTTGGTTTTGTATCAGAACAGTAGCCAGAGGATTGATTGCTGCTCTATGAGTGGTGCTGTGGGGAATTGTGAGGGGATCATGGATGAATAGAGAAGCTGAAGCATGGTGAGTGATGGGATGTGGGAGGGTGGGATGGGGAGTCATGGAATTCTGTTTGGCAGGCCCTCCAGGAGGAGGCTGGACTGGAATGTGCTGCCACATTCAGTGTTCAGTTAGGCCCATTGTGGTCCAGCAGCTTCCCAGACCACTGTGTGGCCTATGAATACTTCTCCATGTGGTCTGCTTCTGAGGAAAGGATTTTGATGCGGTAGAATTGTGAATAAACTTCTGTATAGTAAGCCCCATTATGGTTTTGGTGCACAGGGATGGCTATTTACCAAAGAAGGAGAGGTTCGTTTACTTCAGTGCCTTCCAGAAGTCCTGCTCTTACCATCTAAAGTTTAGGGGTCACATCCATTCAGAGTTATTCTTGTTTTGTTTTTTGCCATCAAAATAAATTTTCTTCTTTTGGGAAAATATAAAGAAAAAGACTTTACTTTACATATTGAGCCCAGTTGTCTCTCCCTGCCATCCTTGTATTTCCCCCAGTGACCTCCCTATACCACCCCCCATAAATTCCTCTGGGAGACTCAGGTCTTCCAAGAGGGATCATCAAAATCTGTCAAGTCATTTGAGTTTTGTCCCAAGCTCTCCTCCTTGTCTTTAGGCTAAGGGATTATCCAAATTGGGAGTTAATTTTGTGCATGCTCTAAATGATATTATTTAATTATTTTTCATATATATATATATATATATATGCATGCACATAAAGGTTATATATATATATATATATATATATATATGTGTATATAATTTTTTAAAATAGAATTTCTCCTTGTAGCTTTGCAGCCTGACTTAGAATTTTCTGTGTGGTGCAGGCTATACCCAATCTCATAGAGATCTGCCTGCCTCTGCCTCCCCATTGCTAGGTTATAGTCAAACGCATGTATAAATGGCATTCTTGTTTTGGACCACACTCCACCATTCAGCTGTTTTGTCGAAGAGTGGAGTTGTTGATATAAAGATTTACCAATTCTTGGTGTATAGTTAGTCTCTCAAAATAGAATTTAGCTGAGGGAGTGCTGCACCTAAAATTAAATAAAAAAATAAATAAATAAAATGAGTTTCATGCTAACCACTCATGTTAGAGATTATGATTCTAAAATATATTTGCTCTCCAGGATAGTCCAGACATATGTCTCCAAACCATGGCAATAGACTAACCACTGATTTCAATGGAGCAGGGCTTTTACAAGCTGTTCAAGGTTTCCTTACTGGGTCACAATGAACATTAAGTCATGGTGTGCCATAAACATCCATTTTCTTCTGGAGAAAAATCATGGCTCTGTCATATGGGCAAGATGAGCCCAGGTGACAAAAGTTTGAAAAGGAAAACATTGAGGTGTTGAGGGCTGGACTGAGCAAGCAAAACTTTTTGTGTAGATCCCCACTCATGGAGAAGTAACATTGTTCCTTCTGAAACACAGGAAAGTTCTTGGCAGAACAAATAAGAGCTTCAGGGTTGTAGCCTTAGGTGATTTCCATCAGATTTTGAGCTATTGAGAATAAAATAGAGCTCATCCCTTGAAACAAGGAAGATGCTTGGGAAAGAATGCAATTGTCTATGGCCAGGGCCTTTGTGGAGGGGCTAATTCACATCCCAATTACACAACTCTTCACACTACAGGGAACTGTGGTTATTGGGCCTCTGACCACTCAGGGATTAGTCGGTAATGTTATTGGGATTCCCTGTTTTCCGCCTGCACTATTTGGGTAGCATTTTCCTGAGTTTGCCCCATTAAATGTTAACTCTGTTGACTTCCTAGATGTCCCTACTTCCAATCCCCAATGAAAGTAGTATACAAGACACTATTCCTTTGATGATTTTAGTTGTAGATCTCAGCTTGTGGGAGTTATGCCTGGAGGTGTGCCAGCAAATAGTGCGTAGCCGCCAAGGCCCATCTGATCCCAGTTCTGCCTAGAAGTATACCGCCAAATATCGCCCAGTAGCAGACAATCCTTCTGATTCTGTTCCCTATAGAATAGCTCTTAACAAACTATGGCAAGCGAGGGGAGGGAGAGTTAGGAGAAAGGGAAGGGGAGAAGAGAATGGGACAAAACAAGAGGCATCAAGAAGACTGAGTTTTGGAAAGAATAGACGAGAGCAACAAAAGAGATACCATATTAGATGGAGATATAATAGGTGGTAAGAGAAATCTGGCACTAGGAAAATGTCCAGAGATCTACAAGGATCACCCCAAATAAAAATATAAGAAATAGTGGAGAGACTACCTTAAATGCCCTTCCATATAATGATATTGATATCTACCTCATAGGATATTCTAGAGCCTTCTTCCAGTCGTTGAAAGGAACAGAAGCAGACACCCACAGCTAAACACTAAGTGGGACTCCTGGAATCCAGTTGCAGAGACAGAGGAGTGGTAAGTACAGGGTTCAAGACCAGGTTCGAGATACCCACAGAATCACCTAAGCAAAACAATGCAGAACTCATACATCCCAGTCTGACAGTTGGGAATCCATAATATGACTGACCTAAAACCCCTAAATGTGCATCTCATTTAGAAGGCATAGTAAGTCTAAGGGACCTCTGGCAGTGGAATCAGGATGTATCCCTGATGTATGAAAGGCTTCAGGAGCCCATTCCCCATGGATAGATACTCAGCCTAGACACATGGGGTTGGGCCTTGTCCCTGCCCCAAATGACATTGGGGATGGTGCAGACATAAGAGGGATAGGAAACAGAGATGGATATGGTAAAATAACTTTGATTCTATTTTAACAGAATTCATTATAAGTAAGAATAGGTAATAAGGTGGGGTCAATACATTACCTAACATTTGCTGGTGTCATGGCCCTGAAGACCCAGAGCTTTGGGAAAGTTTATGGACATTGTCCTGAAGCAGTCACAGACTAACTTTGACTGTGGTATGAACACCATACCCCAGGGACCACTTTCATCTTTGGTGACTGGAAAATCCTGAAATTCCTACCTCCGCTCTCTAAGAACCATTACTAAAGGCTTCTGCCACCATGCCTGGCTTCATGGCTTCAAGTTTACTTAGTGAGACATTAGAATGATGGGATGAACAACATGAAGAATTACACTGAACTGTACAGAAAACCTCTTACATCTGTGAACCTGGCTGTCTCCATTACTAGTAATAGACAGAACCCTTCCAAGACATTCGGTGAGTTTTAAAAGAGTAAATGATAAGGGAAAATAATATTTCCCATATTTGGAAGACAATGGACTTTGAGGCAGAAAACCTGCATTTGATGGGAATCATCTTCTGTTACTGGAGTTTAGTACCAGAGCCTGTCTGGCTACACTAACAACCAGGCTCAGTCATTCATCATAAGTGAGCCAAGCTAATGAACTAACATCTGTTGACAAGCAAAACTACAATGCCAGCACTCTGGATTCAAGGGGGACAGATATCTCTCATGTCCTAGGACAGACTAATCTATAATGTAAGTTCTATATAAGACAGGATGTCACAGTAATACTATTCTTAAAAAGAAGAGAAAAAATACAAAAGTAAAATTAACGAAAATTTAAAGCATATATATATTCAGTTTGAACACTTATGAAAACAAAAAATAAAACAGGAAATAATCTATACCAAGGGCCATAAAAGGCTTAGAATGCAGATATATGCAAAACAAAATAAGAAAGCTAAATATGGAATTTTTCCCATCTCTAAAGCACTCCCATATACTCGGTTCCTCTTTCTGCTATAAGGTGGTTATATAAGAAGTCAATGTTTTTTTCATAGAGACATTTTCATTTGAAAGACTCAATACTTTTTCTACAATGTGACTCCCTGGAAAATGAAAATTTTATGAGTCTATACTTGCCGTGGTGGTAGGGCAAAAGTGGACCCCACAAAGTTGACTTATGATCTCCACACAAATGCAATTGTCTAAAAACTGGTTATAAATATACGGACAAACACATACAACAGAATTTGTTCTGTTACTTTTTCTGGTAAAAATGTCTTTGCCATGGTATTTTATAGCATCTTTGCATAATACGTTTTGAAGGCAGTACTTCAAGTTGAAGCACCCATGGGCAAATAGTGAGGACATGAAGAAGCATGGAATTTGAAGTAATAATTACTTATATATATATACACAGCACAATAAGCTATATTGTGGAATAATGACATATGCCACAGGGTTGCTCATGCTGCCTGAGTGAGTTCCAGCATTTTTAAGTTGGACATCAAACTCAATTCTCCAGCACGTGTGGAACAAATTGTTGTGGACTGGAGTTTGTAGGACTGTAATCAGAAACAGCAGCTCAGTCCCATGTCCATTCCTCAATCAGTGAGTGTGAACAAATGGAAGACAATCTATCTTTGATGAAAGGAAGAAAGAGACATAATATGATGTCAGGCAGAAAGATTCAGTCAGTACTAAAAGCTCCATTTTATTCATACACCAAACTTAAGTAGTCAAACAAAGGTGTGCCAATGGAAGGGGATATATATTAATATGTATAAAGGGAAAACAGAAATTGCTTACACTAATGCTAAATGCACTCCATAATTGACATACTACTTGCCTTCAGGCACCCCATTGCTGCACTTATTCCTTCAGGGTGGTTAAACTGTCTACTCCCAAATCATTGCTATTTAGATAGGAGACATAGATCATCAAGGCACAGGTGTCCTGTTGCAGGAAAGATAATGTCTTAAGGACAATAGGAGTTATTGGAGCACTTTGAACTCATGACAAGTTGGAATGGATTCCCATTTATGAGTTGAGAAACTTCAGACTGGCAGAATATATTCCATGGCTGCCAAAGCCATACAGAAGCCTTGTATGCAAACAGATGATGAGATCTACCTTTAACTGCTTGGTGGCAGTGCAAATGTTTAATCCCAGGACACAGGAGGCTGCCTGATTTTCCTTAGGTAGAGGCCAGCCAAATGCACAGAATGAGTTTAAGTCCTGCACAGATAAACCCTGTTTTGAAAACAAAAAACAAAACAGAACAAAGTCACATAAAGGAAAAATCAGGTCAACCTTCTGGTGGTAGACTACATGTATAAATGGTATTGAAGGAGGAAGATTTCCCTCTTTGGCTACTTACCCTTGCTCTGGGTACGAAGTGTATTCTTTCACTACCACTAGAGTCTACTTTTTTGGAATTTTGATGTATAATGACCAGCTGACACTTCCATCCCGATAAACTAAAAAACTGCTGTACTCTTCAGATTCCCATTGGTAGGCAACCATTGTTGGATGAAATATATCACAGCTTGTGAGACATAGTAATAAATCCACTTTCTACATATATGGAGAGATTCATCCTACATTCCTTTTCATGCAGAGAACCTTGATTACTGCAGTTGGTTTTTGTTTTGTTTTATTTTTTATATGCTTACAGAAGATATATTCCTCTGTAAATATTCAATTTTCTATGAAGACTACTTATCTCATTATGATGCCTTTGCCAAGTGTTTGCTCTGAATTTCAGGGATAAAATTCTACATTCATGGAGCCATCATCAGGCATTCTGCCACGAGAAAGATCATTTTTCGTTTTTTGATATGTGGTCCCTGCTTTTCTTTCCTGATTATCTGAAATTCCTGTGACAAACAGGTAAAAAGCAAATTTAGTTCAACTAAACTCAGTGTTTAACCAAATAACAAATAACACATTTTGCATTCCTAAATCTCTTGGTGGTAGTTAACGAATATTTGGAGCTCCCTTCCAAGTTTTTCACCAAGAAAGACTCAATCCATTTAAATAATTATATTTAGCTAGCAACACTGTGTCTAGGAGGAAGAAAGGTAAATACCTGTGTACTACAGAATGATAGCACAGTTCAGCTATAGGACAATTGCTATAGAAATACACATCACTACTGATGTAGAAAAGTCTTAGTGCTAGAAGGCAATCAGTAAACATTGCAATTAGCCCTTAAGCACTCTGCAACCACCTGGGAGGTGCTTTTATCACTCAGGCCTTAATAGCTAATCAGGCCCCTTTGTGATGTGCCTGTCAAAAGAAGTGCAGGGCCCTTCTGGTCTGGATTTGAAGAGAAACTACAGCCAGTGGTTTTGAGTGATGTGCTTTGAGGAAGGGGAAACTGGAAAACCACAGCATGGTGAGTGAGGTGCTGCCGTCCTCGGATCAGTGGTGGGAGATAGTGAGGTTTTGGGTCCATTGTGATGGATATTCCCTGGATGTGGGTGGGAAGCTGCAAGGAGACAATCTGTCCCCTGAATTCTCATGTAGTTCTTGAAATTCCCAGAAGCTAGAGGCAATCTACCAAATAACTGTTCTGTGGGCTGTATCTGCTTTGAGTACTGTGAGCAGGGAGGTGTCTATGGAAACCTTTTTTAAGTCAACTTCTACATAATTCAGGTGCACCCACTGAAAGCAAGGCAACAAACTTCCAGAGGCCTTTTAGTTAAGTACCTTTTATAAGTTCAGCTGTTTGCATTTTAATTTTATGTGTAAGATCCATGTATTGTTAATTTTCTGCAATAACTCTGTTTGTGTGCCTGAATGGCTGATTCTCCATAAGAGGACGTAAGGTGATTGTAACAGCCAGAAAGACGGTCCGATGGGTCTTCAAAAAACTACCCATCCTGATGCCTGCAGGTCTGAGTAGCTATATGTGGCCTTTTATCCTAACCACTAGTTTTAGTTTGAATCAAGAGGCTATACATTTACACTTTTATCCAAAGGACAAAATTTTCACCTTCATCTCAGGCACTGTACTCTGGTTCCATTCTTATTGTTGTAAACAATGCTAATAATTTTGGAAAAAGTTTCAATTGTTCTCAGCAGGTCTGCCGACTGTAACAGCTGTCTTGGGGATGTACCCAGGTGTGTAGCAGAGAGGAAAGGAGATTTTGGTATCATGGCTGCCAGGGCTGCCTTCACCTCTGAAGCTACAGTTTCTATCATAGCCCTCTCCCAATCGGTAAATACTGCAAGAACAGTGGATCAATTATCAGGTGATTTGGCTTAAGCCTTAGCTACCCAAAGCACACTTTATTATCTAGTACAAATTGGCATTTTTAAACTAAATTTACAAATTAATCTCCTATAGGAACACTTGAATTTTTGTGAGAAACTCATATGGCTTCTTATTCTGTCTTTCACACATATCTGTGTTAATTCATTCACCAGAAGTGGCCCTGGCAGCACAGGAAGCTCATGGCGTCACAGAAGCCATCATGGTACAGCGACTCCAGGCTTCCACCGGACTGGAACACCAGGCAGTTCTGGAATGTGTTCACTGCAGTCAAGGACACAGCGCCGGCCCTGCACCAGGACATGAGCATGGGCTGGGAGGATCCGGTCCAGGCTGTCCCTGATGGTGTGGGGGAAGGGGGGGCACATGTGACCTGTGACCCCTGACATGGGATCCACATGCGTGACCCATGACATGTAACATGTACCATGTGACGTGTGCCCCACCCCATCCCCCTTACACCCCCATGCACCTCAGCCGCTCCAGGAGGTGGAAGCTGGGTGTGGCCGCGCCCAGTGGTTGCTGCCTGGCATCCTCAGCCAGGCTGTGTGCGAAAGCCTGTGCAGGCCTGTGGGAAGGGTAGGAAGTACACACGTGACCCCTGACATGTAACATGTCACATGTAACATGTCACATGTAACATGTCACATGTGCCCTGCCCACACTCACCTACAGCTGCTCAGGGGAAGTAAGCAGCACTGCTCCTACCAGGGCCCCGCCCGACGCCCCTGCATAGCCGTTGACATCACCCAGCATCCCCGCCCCATGTGCCTACAGCCCAGCAGCCATGCCCAGGTGGTAAATGCCCAGGAAGCCACAGGCCCTGAAAGACAGGTGCAAGGGCGGGGCCATCCGGGGCGGGGCGGAGCGTATTGGGCGTGTGGGTGGAGTTTCCGGGGGATGGATGGGGTCACGTGAGGAAAGGTAGCCACGCCTCCTCACAAAAAGAATGACAGAAATGGCGCCTCTGTCTTCACTGCTGCTCTCCAGGACTATGTTTCCTAGGAGGCTGCGCGCTGGACCTTGCTCCCTGTGACATCACTGGCCGACAACATCCCCTCCCCTTCCCACACTGTGGAATTTCCCCTGCAGTCTCAGAGCCCCGCCCATCTCAGGGTGGAAGGGGACTATGATTCCCAGCATCCTTTGCTACGCCTACAGTGGTCACTGATTGTGTCCTCACTGGTGCGCCGGCGCCCTTCAGTGTCCTACCTAGATGGCGGCTTCTCTGTATGAAGCCTCTGTTCCCAAGGCCACTGCCAGGGACTATTACTCCCTGCATGCACTGAAGGGCTGGGCTGGGCAGTCACTCTGTGTGTGATGGCACAGGGCAGGGCCTTCTCCCTCCAAGTCTGAAGCAATGGCGTCATTGCATTCTTTCTCACAGATTTGAGGAATAAAATGAATGAATAAAGAGATAATTTCTCATAATTCATCCCTAGAGAGATAACAAAATGATATCAACATTGATGTCAAGAAATAAATAAATAAATTATGAAATCACAAGAGACAGTTTCACACCAGCATGGTGGATGCAGACTCCACTCTTCCTGGAGTAGAAAAAGACAGATTTGAATAATGAAATAATCAGATAGTTAGATCGTCCATTTCACTTGAATCACACAAGGTGGCGCCAAACTTCAGGGATCACAGATTACATAGTGAAAGAATTTAATAATTACATCTTTAAATATGTAAGCAGTTGAACTTTTTTGTATCATCAATACCTGGGCAGACTTGCCAGGTATGAAAATGTATGCTGTCATCATGCATTTTTAAAATGCCATCAGTTAATCATCAGATAATCATACTGTCTTGCCTGATGAATTCTGTTGGCCTAACATCATCACAAGCACCTGAATCTCTGTCTTGGTTGCAAACAGGACGTGAGATAATGGGCCCAATCCTGGTGTAGCAGTAGTAGCCACAATGTTGATAACAGCTTCCCTGCCAGTAAAATGCTACATCACCTATTTATTGTGACAGTTAGGTATTACTGACTGATTAAATTTTTTAAATTATGTAAACCACCGACAATTATATCACCGTTTACGGTTAGGGTGCAAATATCTGTCAGCGACAAGGTTAGGAAAGATGTAGACATGGGCAGAGCATTTTCTGAATGATCTATGCATCTCCCAGTGTACAAGGGATGCTGGGTGATTGAGTCCAGAAGGTTGCATGGTGCCAACCGAGAAGTACAATGACTTCACCAAGGCCGGCACAGTGGTCTGGGTATTGACTACCTGTTCTTCCTCCACATCTTCACATCGGTTGTGATATACCATGAGAAGAAGGAGTGGCACTAGGGGGTCGGCACCATCACCGAGACCTGGCAAAATGATGACGACTCAGAACACAGAAGAACTTCTCTCTCTCTCTCAGCTATGCTATTGATGCCCCTGCTGCAGCCATCTTGTCAGCTGTTATCAACATTGTGGCTACTACTGCTATGCCAGGATTGGGCCCACTATCTCACCTTCTGCCGCACCAAAACAGACATTCAGGCGCTTGTGATGATGTCAGGCCAACAGAATTCATCAGGCAAGACAGTATGATTATCTGACGATTAACTGATGGCATGTTAAAAATGTGTGATGACAGCATACAGTTTCATACCTGGCAAGTCAGCCCTGGAATTGATGATACAAAAAAAATGTCATCGGCTTACATATTTAAAGATGTTATTATTAAATTATTTCATTATATAATCTATGATCCCTGAAGTTTGGAGCCACCTTGTGTGACTAAAGTGTGACAGACCATCTAACTATCTGATTATTTCATTATTCAAATCTGTCTTTTTCTACTCCAGGAAGAGTGGAGTCTGTATCCACCTTGTTGGTGTTAAATTGTATCTTCTGAATTCTTTCGTTCTTCCTTTCTTTATTTAAATCATTGTTGACATCATTTTGTTACCTCTCTAGGGGTGAATTATGAGAAACTATCTCTTTATTAATTCAGTTTTTATGTTCAAATCTATGAATAAGAACTTAATGTCTCTTCAGTATTGAGCAGTCATTTAGGCTTCACGTATAAAACACCATCCACTTGTTTAATGTTCATTCATTTAATTATGAAAATCTGTCATTATGTATTCAGTGATCACTGGAGTTTTGAGCCTCCATAGGGGGACTGTTGTGCCAGTCATGTCATCTAATTCTACACTTAGTTCTTTAACTTTTAAACTAGGAAATTAATTAATAATTCATCATTTAAATTACATATTTAAAATAGAGGTAATGTTATGCACCATAAGTCCCTTTTGGAATCAGATTTTGGTAGTAGATGCTGTAATATCATCTCATTACTTCAACATTTATCTATGTAAATAGAACTTTACATCAGCGATAGGTTTAGGACTTTGGTGCCATCTCCTCAGTGTTAATATAAAAGGACCACTAATTAAGTATCAATTTAAATTTTTAAATTCCTCATTATTCCAGGAAGAGATCAGTCTGACAACTTCATGTGAGATTTAAGTATGCACCACCATGACATCATTCAATCATTTTTCATTATATATTCATTATTTAAATCGATGAAAATGTTGTTCTTCTTGACTAGAGTCAGGCCATTCCTCCATGGGAGTTAATCACGTGGCATTACGTAATTATCTAAGTACTACTTTCTTGGCAATCACTGAAGTTGGGTTCCATCTTATGAAAGTTAATTATGGAGGACTATCCAATTATTAACTCATTTGTTTGCATAAGTAATGATGCTGTCATCAGACATTTGGCAGGAGATCTGTACCAGAAGCAGTTCCCAGGGGATGGGGGACACTGCCTTATACAGTGATTACTGATTATGTAATAGTAGATTTTTAACAATCGAATGATTACACGATTTTTAAAAAAATGTAGTGTTTCGCATCATCGGTTTCTGTGAGGTTGCAAAAGAACTGACCCATGAAGAACACAGTGGACACCGATTTTAAAAATGGAATAACTGAATAATCTCCTGATCAGGAAATCTCATCTATTGAACTCTGTCTGGCTGTTAACATGACACACCACCATCAATAAATCACTCTAAATAACCATATTAGAAAGCAGGGAACAGGACTTAATAGAGAACAGTCAATTGAGGAATCCAAAATGACTGATAGAATCAGAAGACACTGCTCAAAATCCTTAATCATCAGCCTAATGCAAATCTAAACAACTCTGGGAAACCATGGGATCAAGCTCCTCTAAAGGAAAGAGGATGAGAGGAGTTAATTTTTTTTCAATAAAGGGAAAGGGATTATTGTACAGGCGATTAATTGTATTGTTTCCATTCTAGAAATTAGAAAACTTTAGCATAGAAAACAGGTTTAAAATACTCATCATTGTACTTGAATGGCACAATGATGCTTTCGTTTTCATGCTTATGTCACTATAGGCAAGTTGTAGCTTGAGAGACTGGTAAATATGTAGAACTCAAAAGAAAGAACCCTGCTTTGTTTTTGTGAGAAACTCAGAGAGGTTGTAGGTTAGCTCATCGGTGGGTATACTCCTTTAAGCATGTGGGAGGGACACTAGAATGTGGCAGAATGTTGGTTCATAAATGTTGCCTGGCAACCCTGTTGCATTCTGTATCCTGGTATCATGGGCCAAGGACCAGATAGCAGCTTCGAGAAAGTGTTATCATGGGACATTACAGTATCCCAAGGTAACTATATCCTAAAACTTTTAATGACAATATTTGATTTGCCTAAACAAGTCATAGCCACACCTCTGGAGGTGTGCCTACAGCTTCTACTGGTTACCAAATTCAAGATTACCTAATCATCAGAGAACGTCGTCTGTGGAGAAACAGTTCAATGTCTTCCCTTTATGAGTACTCTCTCTCCTAAGATGTCACACTATGGAACAAAAGACAAATAAGACTCACAATTATTCATCAAAAGGTGAGTTTGCTATTGATGACTTCCTTCAGGAAGGTGATAATCCATTTGTTAGAGTAGACTTAGGGATTGTTTTATTTAAGTCCATCTCTTTTGAGGCAGCCGTCCAACATTAAATATGTGATATCTTCTAAAAACCCTGCATACACAATGAGAGTTCAGCATTTAAACATGTTATTACCCAACTCTGTGATTAAATAAGGGATGAACCTGGGAGTTTCCCACAATCATGTGGGAGTCAACTGAGAGGCAATTGTGTGGAGTATGGCAGACCATTTCATCCTCTGATTATGTTGTTATTTGATTATTAAAATAGGACATTAGATAATCCATGATCAGTGGATTGTGGTGATATGATGTGGGAGGCAATGATTATAGACCATCTTAATGTCAATTATGTAGTTAAAATATTTAAATTAATCATGACAGCATCGTTCATGAGCCTGGTTTGGAGCCACTTTAGGGAAGTAGATGATGTTACAAGAACTAATTATTTGATTATTTAATTATATAAAACAATGATTATATCGTCAATGACACCTGGAATCTGGTGCCATAGATCATCTAAATACATAATTAATGTATTTCAATTGACAACCTGTGTTAATCCCCAAGATAATGTAAATATGTGTGTAATTATGAAAACCAAAATTTGTCCATTCCATGAAGCGACCCGTAAAGCTCCCTCTTGTGCCATTGATGTGCAATATCATCACAGTTTATGATTCATGGTTTCAATGGATGATGACATTCTTCATGACTGGAGTCTGGCCATACTTCCCTGCCAGTTAAATGCTACATTACCTCTTTATTGGGACAGTTAGCTATCATTGACTTATTTAGATCTTTAAATTACTTAAATGGCAGACAATGCCAACACCGATTATTTTTAGGTTGCAAATATCTGTCAGCGACAAATTAGGAAACTTGTAGACATGGGCAGAGCATGTTCTGAATGTCTATGCGTCTTCCAGACCACTAGGAATGCTGGAGAATAGAGTCCAGAAGATTGCATGGTGCCCTCCGAGAAGTAAAAGAACTTTACCAAGGTCTGCATGGTGGTCTCGGTGTTGACTACTTACTCTTCCTCCACATCTTCACATCGGTTTTGGTCTATGTCTAGAAGATGTAGTGGCACTAGGAGGTTGGCACCATCACTGAGACCTGGCAAAAGGATGACGACTCAGAACACGGAAGAACATCTCTCCCTCAGCTATGCTGTTGATGCCCCTGCTGCAGCCACCTTTTCAGCTGATATCAACATTTTGGCAACTACTGGTATGCCAGGAATGGGCCAATTACCTCAGGTCCTGCCACAACACAACAGAGATTCAGGCACCGGTGAGGTTGTCAGGCCAACAGAATTCACCAGGCAAGAAAGTATCATTATCTGACGAATAACTGATGGAATATTAAAAATCCGTGATGACAGCATCCGCTTTCATATCTGGCAAGACTGCCCAGGTATTGATGATACAAAAAAGTTCAACGACTTAAATATGTAAAGATGTAATTATTAAATTGTTTCATTATATAATCTGTGAACCCTGAAGTGTGTTGCCACCTTGTGTGACTCAAGTGTGACAGACGATCTAACAATCTGATGATTTCATTATTTAAATCTGTCTTTTTCTACTCCAGGAAGAGTGGAGTCTGGAGCCCCCTTGTTGGTGTTAAAATGTCTCTTGTGGTTTCATTATTTATTTATTTAAATCAATGTTGATATCATTTTGTTATCTGTCTAGGGGTGAATTATGAGAAACTATCTCTTCATTCATTCATTTTATTGTTCAAATCTATGGTTAAGAACTCAATGACTCTTCAGTATTGATCAATCTTTAGGTTTCGTGCATATAACACCATCCACTAGATTAATATTTATTCATTGAATTATGAAAATCTGTCATTATGTATTCAGTGACCGCTAAAGATTTCAGCCTCCTTAGGGGAGTCCATCGTGCAAGAACATCGCATCATCTAATAGTATACTTACTTATTTACCGGTTAAACTAGGAAATTAAATAATAATTCATCATTTAATTAACGTATTTGAAATACAGGTAATATTATGGACCCTAAGTCCCTTTTGGAGTCAGATTTTGTGAGTAGGCGAAGTAATATCATCTCATTACTTCATCATTTAGCTCTGTAAATAGGTCATTACATCAGCGATAGTTTTAGGACTTTGGTGCCATCTCGTCAGTGTTAGTATAAAACGCCAGCTAATTAATTATCAATTTAATTTCATAAAAAAAAATCATTATTCCAGAAAGAGACCAGTCTGACTACTCCATGTGGGATTTAAGTATGCACCACCATGATATTACTCAATCATTTTTCATTATATATTCCTTATTTGAATCGATGAAGATGTTGTTCTTCTTGACTGGAGTAGGGCCATTACTCCATGGGAGTTAATCATGTGGCAGTATTTAATCATCTATGTACTCCTTCCTTGACAATCATTGGAGTTTGGTTCCATCTTATGAAAGTTAAGTATGGAGGACTATCCCATTATTAACTTACTTGATTGCGTAAGTAATGATGGTGTCATCTGTCATTTGGCTGCTGTGGGACTGACATAGCAGCAGATTGGTACCAGAAGCAGTGCCCAGAAAATGGGAGACACTGCCTCATACAGTGATTACTGATTACGTAGTAGTACGTTTTTAACAATTGGATGATTACACGATTTTAAAAAACTGTACTATTTCGCATCATCAGTTTCTGCGAGTATGCAACATAACTGACCCATGAAGGACACAGTGACCACCGATTTTAAAAATGGAATAACTGTATAATCTCCAGATCAGGGAATCTCATCTCATGAACTCTGTCGGACTGATAACATGACACACAACCAACAATAAATAACTCTAAATAACCATCTTAGAAAGCGGGGAACAGGACTTAATAGAGAACAATCAATTGAGGAATCCAAAATGAATGAAAGGAACATAAGACACTGCTCAAAATCCTTAATCATCAGCCTAATGCAAATCTAAACAACTCTGAGAAACCATGGGATCAAGCTCCTCTAATGGTAAGAGGATGAAGAGGAGTTTATTTTATTTTCAATAAAGAGAAAAGGATTATGGTAGAGGCGATCAACTGTATTGTTTCCATTCTAGAAATTAGCAAATTGAAGAATTGAAAACAAGAGTAAAATACTCATCATTGTACTTGAATGGCACAATGATGCTTTCCTTTTCATGCTTATGTCACTATAGGCATGTTGTAGCTTGAGAGACGGGTAAATATGTAGAACTCAAAAGAAAGAGCCCTGCTTTGTTTTTGTGAGAAACTCAGTGAGGCTGTAGGGTTAGTTCACCGGTGGGTATACTCCTTTTAGCATGTGGGAGGGGCACTAGAATGTGGCAGAATGTTGGTTCATAAATGTTGCCTGGCAACCCTCCTTGCATTCTGTATCCTGGTATCATGGGCCAAGGACAAGGGAGCAGCTTTGAGAAAGTGTTCTCATGGGACATTACAGTCTGCCAAGATAACTATCCTCTAAACCTTTTCATGACAGCATTTGATTCGCCTAACCAAGTCAGAGCCACACCTCTGGAAGTGTGCCTACAGCTTTTCCTGGTTAGCAAATTCAAGATTACCTAATCATCAGAGAACATAGTCTGTGGAGAAACAGTTCAGAGTCTTCTGTTTATGAATACTCTCTCTCCTAAGAAGTAAAACTATGGAGCAAAAGATAATAAGACTACGATTATTCATCAAAAAGGTGAGTTTGACATTGTTGACTTCCTTCAGGAAGGTGATAATCCGTTTGTTAGAATAGACTTAGCGATTATTAGATTTCAGTCCATCTCTTTTGAGGCAGCCATCCAACATTAAATATGTGATATCTTCTAAAAACCCTGCATACACAAAGAGAGTTCAGCATTTAAACATGGTACTACTCTGCTCTGTGATTAAATAAGGGATGAACCTGGGAGTTTCCCACAATCATGGGGGAGTCAACTGAGACTCAATTGTGTGGAGAATAGCAGACCATTTCATCCTCTGATTAAGTTGTTAATTGATTATTAAAATAGGACATTAGATAATCCATGATCAGTGGATTGTGGTGACGCGATGTGGGAGGCAATTATTATAGACCATCTTAATATTAATTATGTAGTTAAAATATTTAAATTAATCACGACAGCTTTGTTCATGAGCCTGGCTTGGAGCCACCTTAAGGAAGTGGATGATGTTACATGAACTCATTATTTGATTATTTAGTTATATAAAACAATGATTATATCGTACATGACA
Source organism: Phodopus roborovskii (assembly GCF_943737965.1). Classification (NCBI taxonomy): domain Eukaryota; kingdom Metazoa; phylum Chordata; class Mammalia; order Rodentia; family Cricetidae; genus Phodopus; species Phodopus roborovskii. Next base: position 229,666 of record NW_026125859.1, on the reverse strand, counting down.
CTTGGAATCTGGTGCCACAGATCACCTAATTACATAATTGATGTATTTAAATTGACAATCTGTGTTAATCCCCAAGATAATGTAAATATGAGTGTAATTATGTAAACCAAAAATTGTCAATTCCATGAAGAGACCCGTAAAGCTCCCTCTTGTGGCGTTAATGTGCAATATCATCACAGTTTATGATTCATGGTTTTAAAGGATGATGATGACATTCTTCATACTGGAGTCTGGACATACCTCCCTGCAAGTTAAATGCTACATCACCTCTTTATTGGGACAGTTAGCTATCACTGACTTATTTAGTTCTTTAAATTACTTAAACGACAGTCAATGCCATCACCGATTATTTTTAGGTTGCAAATATCTTTCAGCGACAAATTAGGAAACTTGTAGACATGGGCAGAGCATGTAATGAATGTCTATGCGTCTTCCAGACCACTAGGAATGCTGGAGAATAGAGTCCAGAAGATTGCATGGTGCCCTCTGAGAAGTAAAAGTACTTTACCAAGGTCTGCATGGTGGTCTCGGTGTTGAATACTTGCTCTTCCTCCACATCTTCACATCGGTTGTGGTCTATGTCTAGAAGATGTAGTGGCACTAGGAGGTTGGCACCATCACCGCGACCTGGCAAAGGATGACGACTCAGATCACAGAAGAACATCTCTCTCTCAGCTATGCTGTTGATGCCCCTGCTGCAGCCACCTTTTCAGCTGATATCAACATTTTGGCTACTACTGGTATGCCAGGAATGGGCCAATTACCTCAGGTCCTGCCGCAACACAACAGAGATTCAGGCACCGGTGAGGATGTCAGGCCAACAGAATTCACCAGGCAAGAAAGTATGATTGTCTGACGAATAACTGATGGAATATTAAAAATCCGTGATGACAGCATCCGTTTTCATATCTGGCAAGTCTGCCCAGGTATTGATGATACGAAAAAGTTCAACGACTTAGATATGTAAAGATGTAATCATTAAATTGTTTCATTATATAATCTGTGAACCCTGAAGTGTGGTGCCACCTTGTGTGACTCAAGTGTGACAGACGATCTAACAATCTCATGCTTTCATTATTTAAATCTGCCTTCTTCTACTCCAGGAAGAGTGGAGTCTGGAGCCCCCTTGTTGGTGTTAAAATGTCTCTTGTGGTTTCATTATTTATTTATTGAAATCAATGTTGATATCATTTTGTTATCTCTCTAGGGGTGAATTATGAGAAATTATCTTTTCATTCATTCATTTTATTGTTCAAATGTATGATTAAGAACTCAATGACTCTTCAGTATTGATCAATCTTTAGGTTTCACACATAAAACACCATCCACTAGTTTAATGTTTATTCATTGAATTATGAAAATCTGTCCTTATGTATTCAGTTACCAGGGAAGATTTTAGCCTACTGAGGGGAGTCCATCGTGCCAGAACATAGCATCATCTAATAGTACACTTACTTATTTACCTGTTAAACTAGGAAATTAAATAATAATTCATCATTTAATTAACGTATTTGATAAACAGGTAATGTTATGGACCCTAAGTCCCTTTTGGAGTCAGATTTTGTGAGTAGACGATGTAACATCATCTCATTACTTCATCATTTAGCTCTGTAAGTAGGTCATTACATCAGCGATAGTTTTAGGTCTTTGGTGCCATCTCGTCAGTGTTACTATAAAACGCCAGCTAATTAATTATCAATTTAATTTTATAAATAAATCATTATTCCAGGAAGAGGTCAGTCTAACTACTCCATGTGGGATTTAAATATGCACCACCATGACATTATTCAATCATTTTTCATTATATATTAATTATTTGAATCGATGAAGATGTTGTTCTTCTTGACTGGAGTAGGGCCATTCCTCCATGGGTCTTAATCACGTGGCAGTATTTAATCATCTAAGTACTCCTTCCTTGACAATCACTGGAGTTTGGTTCCATCTTATGAAACTTAAGTATGGAGGACTATCCAATTATTAACTTACTTGATTGTGTAAGTAATGATGGTCATGTGGGATTGACAGAGCAGGAGATCGGTAACAGAAGCAGTGCCCAGAGAATGGGGGACACTGCCTCGTAGAGTGATTACTGATTACGTAGTAGTACATTTTTAACAATCAAATGATTACACGATTTTTAAAAACTGTACTGTTTTGTATCATCAGTTTCTGAGAGGTTGCAAGAGAACTGACCCATGAAGGACACAGTGACCACCGATTTTAAAAATGGAATAACTGTATAATCTCCTGATCAGGGAATCTCATCTAATGAACTCTGTCTGGCTGATAACCTGACACACCACCAACAATAAATAACTCTAAATAACCATCTTAGAAAGAGGGGTACAGGACTTAATAGAGAACAGTCAATTGAGGAATCCTAAATGACTTAAGGAAACATAAGACACTGCTCAAAATCCTTAATCATCAGCCTAATGCAAATCTACACAACTCTGAGAAACCATGGGGTCAAGCTCCTCTAATGGTAAGAGGATGAAGAGGAGTTTATTTTATTTTCAATAAAGAGAAAAGGATTATGGTAGAGATGATTAACTGTATTCTTTACATTCTAGAAATTAGCAAATTGAAGCTTAGAAAACAGGTTTAAAATACTCATCATTGTACTTGAATGGCACAATGATGCTTTCGTTTTCATGCTTATGTCACTATAGGCAAGTTGTAGCTTGAGAGACTGGTAAATATGTAGAACTCAAAAGAAAGAGCCCTGCTTGGTTTTTGTGAGAAACTCAGTGAGGCTGTAAGGTTAGCTCATCGGTGGGTATACTCCTTTAAGCATGTGGGTGGGGCACTAGAATGTGTCAGAATGTTGCTTCATAAATGTTGCCTGGCAACCCTGTTGCATTCTCTATCCTGGTAGCACGGGCCAAGGACGAGAGAGCAGCTTCGAGAAAGTTTTACCATGGGACATTACATTCTCCCAAGGTAACTATCTAATAAAACTTTTAATGACAACATTTGATTCGCCTCAACAAGTCATAGCAACACCTCTGGAAGTGTGCCTACACCTTTTACTGGTTACCAAATTCAAGATTACCTAATCATCAGAGAACGTAGTCTGTGAAGAAACAGTTCAAAGTCTTCTGTTTATGAATACTCTCTCTCCTAAGAAGTCACACTATGGAACAAAAGACAAATAAGACTCACAATTATTCATCAAAAGGTGAGTTTGCCATTGATGACTTCCTTCATGAAGGTGATAATCCATTTGTTAGAGTTGACTTTGTGATTATTGAATTTCAGTCCATCTCTTTTGAGGCAGCCACCTAACATTAAACATGTGATATCTTTTAAAAAGCCTGCATCCACAATGACAGTTCACCATTTAAACATGTTACTACTCTGCTCTGTGCTTAAATAACTGATGAACCTGGGAGTTTCCCACAATCATGTGGGAGTCAACAGAGAGTCAATTGTGTGGAGTATGGCAGACCATTTCATCCTCTGATTATGTTGTTATTTGATTATCAAAATAGGACATTAGATAATCCATGATCAGTGGATTCCACGATGTCGGAAACAATTATTATGGACAATCTAAATATCAATTTTGATGATTAAGGATTTTGAGCAGTGTCTTCTGTTTCTTTCAGTCATTTTGGATTCCTCAATTGACTGTTCTCTATTAAGTCCTGTACACTGCGTTCTAATATGGTTATTTAGAGTTATTTATTGTTGATGGTGTACCATGTTAATGCCCCAACAGAGTTCATTAGATGAGATTCCATGATCAGGTGATTATTCAGTTATTCCATTTTTAAAATCGGTGGTCAGTGTCCTTCATGGGTCAGTTCTGTTGCAACCTCTCAGAAACTGATGATGCGAAACAGTACAGTTTTTTTTTAAAATCGTGTAATCATTCGATGGTTAAAAACCTACTATTGCGTAATCAATAATCACTGTATAAGGCAGTGTCTCCCATTCTCTGGCCACTGCTTCTGGTACTGATCTCATGCTGTGTCAATGCCACAGCACCCAAATGATGGATGACACCATCATTACTTACGCAATCAAATAAGTTAATAATTGGATAGTCCTCCATATATAACTTTCAAAAGATGGTACCAAACTCCAGTGATTGTCATGGAAGTAGTACTTAGATAATTAAATAATGCCACGTGATTAAATCCCGTGGAGGTTTGGCCTGACTCCAGTCAAGAAGAACAACATCTTCATCGATTTTAGTAATTAATATATAATGAAAAATGATTAAAAATGACATGAATAAACATTAAACAAGTGGATGGTGTTTTATGCCTGAAGCCTAAAGGACTGCTCAATACTGAAGAGACATTGAGTTCTTAATCATAGATTTGAACAAAAAAATGAATGAATAGAGATAATTTCTCATAATTCACCCCTACAGAGATAAGGAAATGATATCAACATAGATTTAAATGAAGGAAGGAAGAAAGAAAGAAAGAAAGGAAGGAAGGATGGAAGGAAGGAAGGAAGACAGAAAGAAAGAGAGAGAGAGAGAGAGAGAAAGAAAGAAAGAAAGAAAGAATTCACAAGATACAATTTAACACCAACAAGGTGGATCCCAGACTCCACTCTTCCTGGAGTAGAAAAAGACAGATTTGAATAATGAAATATTCAGATAGTTAGATGGTCTGTCACACTTGAGTCACACAAGGTTGCGCCAAACTTCAGGGATCACAGATTATATAATGAAAGAATTTAATAATTACATCTTTAAATAAGTAAGCCATTGACCTTTTTTTTTGTATCATCAATTCGTGGGCAGACTTGCCAGGTATGAAACTGTATGCTGTCATCACGCATTTTTAACATGCCATCAGTTAATCGTCAGATAACCATACTGTCTTGCCTGATGAATTCTGTTTGCCTGACATCATCACAAGGACCTGAATCTCTGTTGTGGTGTGGCAGGATGTGAGATAATGGGCCCAATCCTGGTGTAGCAGTAGTAGCCACAATGTTGACAACAGCTGAAAAGATGGCTACAGCAGGGGCATCACCAGCATAGCTGAGAGAGAGATGTTCTTCCGAGTTCTGAGTCGTCATCCTTTTGCCAGTTCTCAGTGATGGTGCCGACCTCCTAGTGCCACTCCTTCTTCTCATGGTAGAACACAACCGATGTGAAGATGTGGAGGAAGTGCAGATAGTCAACACCCAGACCACCATTCCGGTCTTGGTGACATCTTTGCACTTCTCGGTTGGCACCGTGCAACCTTCAGGACTCAATCAGTAATACCTAACTGTCACAATAAATAGGTGATGTAGCATTTTACTGGCAGGAAAGCATGTTCAAAATCCAGGCATGAAGGATGTCATCATCATCAGTTGAAAAAATGAATTCTAAAATGTGATGATATTGCACATTAATTCCACAAGAGGAAGCTTTACAGGTCTCTTCATGGAATGGTGGATTATTGTTTACATTACTATACAAATATTTTCATTATCTCGGGGATTGAAACAGACTGTCAATTTATATACATTAATTATGTAATTAGGTGATCTGTGGCACCAGATTCCAGGTGTCATGGACGATATAATCATTGTTTTATATAATTAAATAATCAAATGAGTTCATGTAACATCATCCACTTCCCTGAGGTGGCTCCAAACCAGGCTCATGAACGATGCTGTCGTGGTTAATTTAAATATTTAAACTACATAATTGACATTAAGATGGTCTATAATAATTGCCTCCCACATCACGTCACCACAATCCACTGATGATGGATTATCTAATGTCCTATTTTAATAATCAAATAACAATAAAATCAGAGGATGAAATGGTCTGCCATACTCCACACAATTGAGTCTCAGTTGACTCCCACATGATTGTGGGAAACTCCCAGGTTCATCCCTTATTTAATTGCAGAGTTGGGTAGTAACATGTTTAAATGCTGAACTGTCATTGTGTATGCAGAGTTTTTAGAAGATATCACATATTTAATGTTGGGCGGCTGCCTCAAAAGAGATGGACTGAAATCCAATAATCCCTAAGTCTAATGTAACAAATGGATTATCACCTTCCTGAAGGAAGTCAACAATGGCAAACTCACCTTTTGATGAATAATTGTGAGTCTTATTATCTTTTGTTCCATAGTTTCACTTCTTAGGAGGGTGAGTATTCATAAACAGAAGACTTTGAACTGTTTCTCCACAGACTACGTTCTCTGATGATTAGGTAACCTTGAATTTGGTTATCATGGTAAATAAAGATCAGGATAAACAAATAGGCCGAATAGATGTTTATTCAGGGAGAAATAACTTACAACCTAGACAGATAAACACCAGGAAATTCAACCTGATCCTCTCCTGTCCGAGTCACACCAGAAAGAGAGCCCCTTCCTGACCCCCTCTGACCTCCTTCCACAGGTCACTTTGCCCATGGCTCCACCCACAAAGGGTGTGCTCAGTACCACAGGACTATCTCACTACAATTCCCCTTTTAGTCTAAAGAAAAGATTAAGGTTGTTAGTTGGGAGCAGCCTTGTAGTTCTCTCAACCTTTCTTTGTGTTCATCTTTATCTTCAAATCAATATTGGCTCACTCTTTTATGTTCTCTCTCTGTCTCTCTCTCTCTTTCTTATCTTCCATTCCTAACCAGGCTCAATCCTCCTGGTCGCACATGCCTTCCTTTCCTCCCCCTCATTTTCTCCTACTTCTCTCTCCATTCGCTGTCCTCACCCACTTCATCTGAACTCTGGGGGACTTGTGCCTTCCCAGTTCTGTGAGGGACTTTATATGAATCTCTTAGAATACACCTTGTATCCTACTTCCTCTGGTGATGTGAATTATAGGCTGGTGATCATTTGATCTATTTCTAAAATCCATATATGAGGGAGTACATAATGTGTTCCTATTTTTGTGACTGGGTTACCACATTCAGGATGGTTTCTTTAAGTGCCATCCACTTGCCTGCGAATTTCAAGATACCATTATTTTTTTCTGCAGATTAGTATTCCATTGTGTAAATGTGCCACATTTTCATTAACCATTCTTCAATTGAGGGGCATCTAGGTTGCTTCCAGGTTCTTGCTATTACAAATAGTGCTGCTATGAACATAGTTGAACAGATGTCTTTGTTGTATGGATGTGAATCCTTTGGGTATATGCCTAAGAGGGGGATTGCCGGGTCCTGTGGTAAACTAATTCCCATTTTCCTGAGGAACCGCCATACTGATCTCCAACATGGCTGTATGGGTTTGCACTCCCACCAGCAGTGGAGGAGTGTTCCCCTTTCTCCACATCCTCTCCAACATAAGGCATCACTGGTGTTTCTAATTTTAGCCATTCTGGCAGGGGTAAGATGGTATCTCAAAGTTGTTTTGATTTGCATTTCCCTGATAGCTAAGGATGTGGAGCATTTTCTTAAGTGTCTTTCAGCCTTTTTGATTTCCTCCATTGAGAATTCTTTCTTTAGTTCTGTACCCCATTTTTAATAGGGTTATTTGGAGTTTTGTTGACTAGTTTCCTGAGTTCTTTGTGTATTTTGGAGATCAGCCCTTTGTCGTATATAGGATTAGTGAAAATCCTTTCCCAGTCTGCGGGCTGCTGTTTGGTCTTGTCCACTGTGTCCTTTGCCTTACAGAAGCTTCTAAGTTTAAAGAGGTCCCATTTATTAATTGTTTCTTTCAGCGTCTGTGCCCCTGGAGTTATATTCAAGAAGCGGTCTCCTATATCAATTTGTTCAAGGGTACCTTCTACTTTCTCTTCTAAGAGGTTCAATGTGGCTGGATTGATGTTGAGGTCTTTGATCCATTTGGACTTGAGTTTTGTGCATGGCGACAGACATGGGTCTATCTGCAGTCTTCTACACACCCTCATCCAATTGTGCCAGCACCATTTGTTGAAGATGCTATCTTTGCCCCATTGTATAATTTTAGCTGTTTTGTCGAAAATCAGGTGTTCATAGGTGCGTGGATTAATATCAGGATTTTCAAATCGATTCCATTTGTCTACAAAATTCCATTGGCTTAATACAAAACTATATACAAAACAGTGAATAACAAGTGTGCTCTAAGAAAAGGAAAATCAAGAACAAAATGACCTACATATCTAGTCCTAGGGTGAGGGCATAATGGAGTTTACAATAGAGTTGTCCTACGCTGGAAAACATAAGTCTAGTACCTAATATATCTAACTAGGAAGAGAGAATAATAGTTGTGATAGTTTAATCTTCAACCTCATCAAGACCTGAGAAGGAAATTAACAATACTAGAGTAGACTGGAAATGTGGATGGACAACTTCCAAAAGGGGCAGCAAGGACAGAAACAGCAAGCCACCTGAAAAGTCACCCTAGTACTCACAGCCACGTTGGTACACCCGGATTTGGCTAAGGCCAAGAGAACTTGACAGACCACAACAACAACAGGGAGGTAGAATGGCTATCTTACCCTGACTTGGCAAGGTCAAGCAGTCTTCTATATTTGTCTCCTGCAAGCACATAGGACTGAATTTCCAAATCAGTGGTCAAGGTGGGGGCAATTCTTTGCCCAACAGGCCATTAGCTGAGGCGAGATTGAACTCCAGCAGGAGCAACAACAGTGTCCAACATATTTTCCGGAAAGTCCACGGTGCTGTCAGGAGCAACAGTGTCTCATGTCAATGGAGTAGTAATATTAAAACATTTAAATGCCATGTTCTGCATGTCTATGAAGTGATTGAAGTTTAAGCATCTATATCTGACTAATCTCACAGGTACAGGAAATATGAGTGAAGATAATCTGTAATACTCGGGAACTTAGCTAAAAAGACTGATTAAAACTTTCCTGAGTAAAGCAGGAACAAATACTCAAACAATATAACTATATACATATACATACATATAAATCCCTAAAATAAAGGTAGAGTAGAAATGTCAAGACAAGAGGTAGAACTATAAAGGGCAGCAAGATAAAAATCCCAAATTGTATCAATATACAAAATGTCTTGAATACAAGAAAAGTATACATACATAAAATATGGTAAAAAAAAATAATGTGCATAAAACATAATAAGTGGAAAGATTTCACACAATATAACAAAATATAAACTTAATTTTACATAGCTTACCACATATAATGTGGTAAATATATATATGTAAAATACTATCTCATTCTTACTCAAATTCTCAAGAAAATAGGCTAATCTACCTATATCCCATCTAAACCATACCTTTCCCAAACATTCCCTATTCCTGTCTAAAAGATAAACCCGAGTGTAAGCATCACCTTCCATACCCAACCCTAACTGACTAAAACCAATACAAAGTCAATGACTATTATCCCAAAATTCCAAGGGTATGGAAAGGGGTCCTCTTTATCTTAAGGTTACTTCCTGCTGAAATGGGACAATGATTGCTCCAATGGATCCTGTAGGAAGAAAATTTTTAGCAACCAAATTTCTCAACAGAGCTGGCTCTGGCATATGTAGCTAGTCACTGTTTGGCAGAAAATTCTTGACTGTAGTTCTATTAGAAACTCTGGCCAGGGTGTAATAAAAAGGTGCACCATTACAGCTAGCTAGTCATGAGTTGTCTCAAGCAAAACAGTCTCAAACTGGTTTTAGGGTGATGTTTGTAGTTCAGATGCATCAGGTTGAGTCAAGTGCAATGATGATGCGGGGCCCCATCTTCTTTCCGGAGAGTTCAAAGACTGCTGTTAGGAATCGTTATTATTCCTTGTGGAAAAGTTACACATCAATACTAAAGTAAAATTTTCAAGTTTTAAGGTATGCATTAGGGAAAGACAACAATAAGCATTAAAAGTATGTGAGAAAATTAGGATTTAAGAGAGAAAATTGCATTTAAAAAATTAGTCCCCAGATTTTGTTTTCTTCTGCCTTACACCAATTGGCTTCTTAATTTAAGGCAGAAACCATGAATTTAATCTTAACAACATGCTTGAATTTGGAGAAGGAAAGCCAAATCCAACTCCAAAGCCAGCTTTGGTTTATATAAATTGGGACTTCAGGAATACTAGATAGTAGAGAGAAATTGATTTCTGTATACAAATAGTTTACTACAATTAAATATATTTTTTTAACCATATATCAGATTCTGCTTCCTTAAGTGATTGTTTCTGAAGAGCTGTCTTCTCTTCTGTAGGCACCTACATGTTCAGTGTTTTTTGGCTGTTTGATGATAGGTTTTCTCTGTTTTCCTGTAAGAACAAGAAGAAAACACTTCCCCTACCTTTGAGAGGCCTCCGCACACCTTTTGCGACCTAATTTGTTGGATGACTTGTCATTTGTTTTCATTAAGATGCTTCTCTTGTTCAACTCGAATCTTGATTAACTTAGATGGTATCCATAGTTTTTCTTCTCCTGTAGATATAAAGGCAAAACCCCTACCCCAAAGTAACACATACCCTGCTTTCCATTCTGAGGTCAGTACATCCTTGAAGTACACTGGCTGATTTAGTTCAGAAGTTTTTTTCTATTGTTCTTTCTGCAGCTGTTTTTACTTTTTCATCAGCATTAAGAAAGTTTAATGTTAATAAAGCATTATGAACTCTGTGTTTGGGTGTTTTGGATCCTCCTGCCTGTTTATGGAGCATTTCTTTTAAAGTATGATTGGATCTCTCAACCACTGCTTGTCTTGTAGGATTGTGTGGTATAACAGTTATGTGCTTTATCTTGTAATGCATAACTCCAGGAGCATAGACACTGAGAGCAACAATTAATGAATGGAACCTCTTCAAACTTAGAAGCTTCCGTAAGGCAAAGGACACAGTGGAAAGACAAAATGGCAGCTCACAGACTTGGAAAATATTTTTACCAATACTACATCAAAGGGGTGATCTCCAAAATATACAAAGAACTCAAGAAACTATTCATCAAAACATCAAACAACCCTATTAAAAAATGGGGTACTGAACAGAAAAAAAAAATCTCAATAGAGGAAATCAAAAAAGCTGAAAAACACTTAAGAAAGTGTTCAACATCCTTAGCTATGAGGGATATGCAAATCAAAACAACTTTCAGATACCATCTTACTCATGCCAGTATGGCTAAAATTAAAAAAAAAAAAAAACAATGACAAGTTATACCAGAGAAGATGTGGAGAAAGGGAACATTCCTCTACTGCTGATGGGAGTGCAAACTTGTACAGCCATTTTGGAGATAAGTATGATGGTTCCTTAGGAAAATGGGAATTAGTTTACCATGGGACCCAGCAATCCCCCCTTAGATATATACCCAAATGATCCATATCCCTGCAACAAAGACATCTGCTCAACTATGTTAATAGCAACAATATTTGTAATAGCAAGAAACTGGGAGCAACCTAGATGATCCCCAGTTGAAGAATGGATAAGAAGATGTGGCACATCTACACAATGGAATACTACTCTGCGAAAAAAAAATAATGGAATCTTGAAATTCGCAGGCAAGTGAATGGCACTTGAAACAACAATCCTGAATGAGGTAACCCAGTCACAAAAAGATGAACATAGGATGTACTCACTCATATATGGATTTAGACCTAGAGCAAATGATCACCAGCCTATAATTCACACCACCAAAGGAACTAGGATACAAGATGTATTCTAAGAGATTTATATAAAGTCTCTCACAGAAGATTGATGGGACAAGTCCCCCAGAGCACATGGGAGGTGGGGGTTCAATGAATGTAGAGAGAACTAGGAGAAAGAGAAGGGGAGGAGAGGAAAGAAATTGTGACTAGGAAAATTGAGTCAGGGTAGGAATACAAGATAGGAGAGAGAGAGAGACAGTGACGGTGAGTGAGAGAGAGGGAGACAGAAAGAGAGAGATATTAAAAGAGGGAGCCATTATAGGTTTGAAGAGAAAACTGAATCTAAAGAAAGGTCTAGAGACCTAAAAGACTGTTGCCAACTAACAACTTGAGCATCTGTGGAAAGGCTACCAGGAATGTCCTTCCTGGATATTGAGATCAACAACAAAATTATTCACCATCATGGAGCCCTCCTATGGTGCTGTTGGAAACAGAAGCAAACACCCAAATCTAAACACTGAGTTTAACTAGAATCCAGATGCAGATAGACAGAACAAGACCAGACTGTAGAAACAAACATAGACAGCTGACCTGAACAAGGAACAGATAACAGGCACCCAGACTGATAGCTTGGAATCCAGCATGGTACTGACTCAGTCTTCTCTAAATATGGGTCTCAGCCAGATGGACTGAGAAGTCCTAGGGAACTCAGACAGTGGAACCAGGATGTATTCCTCATGAACAAAAGGTCTTTGCAGACACATCCCGCATGGAGGGTACTCCCTTAACCTAGAAACAGGAGAGAAGTCCTAGACCCTATTTCAAATGACTTGACAGATCCACATGACTACACCTGGATGGCATTGTCATACATGTGGAATTGTGTTGGGAGCTGGGAGCAGAGGGTGGTCAGGGTGCATGTGAGGGGGCATAGCGTGTAAGTGGGTGGGAGGGAGGGAGGAAGAGGGAACTGGGATCAACATGTGAAATAAAAAATAAATAAGTAAATTAAGAAAATAAAAAATAATAACTCCCAGGCCTGGATCTTACAGGCTGCGGGTAATACAGAACACCAGTGTAAACAGCACCAGGCTCCTCTTGGTACAGAAGTCCTAAGCTGTGCTCATCCCGGATCCATGCTGGGTTGCTGAAGGCCTAAGTGTATTGGGCCACCTGGTGGGCAGTCAGAGAGGAGAGGAATTCTGAATCCCTAGGGGCTAATGACTGAAACAGCCCCTTGCCCAGCCCTCCTCTCCTCAGGTAGCAGTGACTGTGACTGTAGGGACAGGAGTGGGGGTGAGAGTGGGAGGTGGAGGATGAGGGGGTGTTCGGGAGAACAACTTTGGTAAAGATTTTTATGTCAACTAAAATTACAACTAAAAAATATATGGTAATTAGATGTGATGGCTATGTGCAGACTTGTTACAATCAGTCTGAAGCAAAGAAGACAAAATAAGATAACAGTGGTCTAGTAGACAGGTCAAGTGGCCTGCAGATTTATAGGTCAATGCAACTCATCAAAGCAGCACAGAGAAATTCAAAAGGAAGTTCATGTGTTACAAGAATGATTCCACTTCTCTGGGCCATAAAAGGTAGATCAGGAAAAGGGATTATCCAGATCCAGAAGAGTGGAAAAGTGATAAAAATAAAATTATAATACTGAAAGATAACATTAAAACAGAGCTGGTGTACCCCACATAATCCATAAAGGGAGCCAACAGTTCAGAGAGCAGAGGGTACAGAGAGGCTCAGGGGACAGCACCAACATAAGAATGTACAGTCAGGAATTAAATAAATAAATAAGATGTTCACTTCAGGCTTGCACATCTGAGTAAGAGTCACTGATAAGAAAAAGGGAAAAGGAGAGACATTTCTACCCTAGGGATGTCTGAGAATATCAGACAGACTAAAGGTAATGTAAAAAGATATGGAGGTTCAAAGAAAATTCATCAAAAGGTCGAAGGAAGATGTAAAACTGTTTGCTGTGGGCTCTCATATCTACAAATATAAATTTAAGATTAGGAATATGAGTTAAACATTTTGACCATACCAGGTTAATTGTTTAAAAGTTCCGTTTATTTCTCTCAAAAAAAAACATATGTACTTTCTAAAAAGTTCTATATGTATTTCCTGTTAGAATCCTGTTTTATTACAAGAATATAGCTAAAACAAAAATGGATTAAAAGTTTTTGCTGTCTTAGGCTAACAGCCCTTAGCTCAAAATTTATCTCTGAGCACTGATCACTAAATTCAGATTATCAGAAAATCACATGTCCTTTTAATGTAGATGATATTAATTCTGTTTTATGTCTAAAGCTGTTAAAAATTGAAACTAGTTAAAAAGTTACAATTATTAACACTGGAAATTAACATAAATTTAACAGGCACCAAGGTGACAATGGGTTTAAAGATATAAAGGGTGCTAAAATTATTTGATATTATAAGAAGACATTACAGGATGTTTAATTCTTTTATAAAAACAGTTTTTAAATGTTTAAATGCAGAAGGTTACATTATATTCATGCTTTCTGACATTGTTAATGTTTGTAATTAAATCAAGGGCTAAAATTTAAGATCAGAGCCATACACTGTATATACTAACCAAAAGTAGAGATTCTCATTTTTTTTATGATACAGAGGGCAATCCATCCTTGTTTTTGCTAAATTTGGTAAGCGTAAATTATTTAGATAAATTGAGTCACATAGATGTTTCATGTTTCCCTAAATGGAGTTTCAAATTGAAATCCATATTTTTAAAGCTAAAACTGACAATAAAAAGTTCTACTTTTATAAAAGCCGGTAAACTATTATAAAATGTTAAGAAACACAAGTTACCAGGCATCCTTATAGATTAACTGTTGGTTATAGTGAAATTAAGTATTAATGATTAATAACAGGAATAAATTTCACTCTGTCTACTACACATGTTCTAAAACTTTAAGCTTAAATCAAGTAACTGAAAGCCAAGTTGTCTATTAAGATCTATCTAGAAAGACTTCTAATACTACAGAGATCTGTAGAATAAGACATTTAAATATTAACTAAAAAGCTGTAATAATTTCAGACAAAGAATCACAGAACCAACAATGACCCAAGGTCTGTAAAGAACATTGTGGGGCAGCATGGATTGTGATGGCACTGACCAGGGAGCATTATGCTGAAACACAATGCCTGCATCATGATAGGACCAAGCTCAGACTGTGTAGAGAGAGGTTACACGGTACTGGAAAATTGTCTGCACCTTTGCCTAGATAAAATAAGGTTAGACTTTTCCAAGTCCAGGTTCCACAGGGGAAAAAAAAAAAAACAAAAACAAAAAAACAAACAAACAAACAAAAAAAAACACCTCTCACATTATTTACTTGGTGAAAAAATTCTCCCCTCAATGCCATAGAAAATTGGTTATGGCTAGGAATATAAGGAATGGTCCCTGTGAATTTCTTAACAGATTCAAAAGTTTCATATAATTTATCCTTCTCAAATCTCTAATTCTATTGTTGGCTTGGCTAACCAAAACTTTGTGAGCTTGGCAGTAAAGACAGCCTTAATATGGCTCCTAAATAAGGATCTAAAAATATAAAGACATTTAAGTTTTTTTGAACATTTATTTATTAATTATGCATACAGTGTTCTGCCTGCATACATGGCTGCATGCCCAAAGAGGATACCAGATCTCATTATAGATGTTTGTGAGCCACAATGTTGTTGCTGGGGATTGAACTCAGGACTTCTAGAAGAGCAGCCAGTACTCTTAACCTCTGAGCCATCTCTCAAGCCCAAGACATATACATCTTTAAAAAAATATAAAATTAATTTACAATATAAAAATTCAGAGCTTAATTCTTAATCAAGTTTTGATAAGCTAATTGAGCAGTGACTCCCAGCTGTTTAGTCACAAACTCAGAGTTTTATGATATATGTTGGGTGCCATCTAAGTGTAAATATGAAAGATGTTTCATCAGGCCTAAGGAACCAGTGACCAATTTATACATGAATCTCTCTAGACAGAAGAAAATGGTTCTAAACCAAGTCTGTAGTTTTTGCTAGGACTCAAAGGCATAAGTCCATTCCTGCTGTTTTACAGATACATAAAATCTACTTTTTCTACAATTTGGATTTCAGCACAGATTGGTGATGATAATATATCTAAAACTTGCATTTCCTTTTATATAACATAGTTCATATAGTCTTCAGAGTATCAAATGTCATAAAGCTTTTATCAAATTCTTACAGGTCAAAAGGAGGGCAGATAAATACAGCAATCCTGAGGATGGAATTTTCTCTCTGGTCTTGCTGTCTTTCTTGATCTAATTGGAACTAAAAGTTCCAATTAAATACATATGTTTTAACCTTTATTCCCAGTTTAAACATGTCTCAAAGGATTTGTGCTTCTGACAGATGAGCATCAGTTCCTCTATAGCCTGTCCTCTCCCTGGAGTTACTATGAACCAGCCCAGCTGATGTGAATCTTCAACGGGGTCTACAAACTGATGACTCTGATAAATAGTTCATTTCCTGAATCCCCCTTCCTTTTGTTGGTATTGTCTAGCATTTTTGCCTACTTGCAACTCAGAAAACACTGCAAAAGTAAGCAGGAAGTAGTTCAGGCATGTTGCTGGCACACCAGTGTTTTGATTTTCAAATAGCTATCACCTGGAGTTCTATAGCCTATAAAGCCTCCTTGAGCAGCTTGTTACTATTATGCCTACAGGTTTCCTCAACTTCCAAGGAAGTGACTCCTGGGTGCAAAAGCAAAAGGTTTTTATTGCTAAAAATCAAACCAGATGGGACTTCACTCTGTCAGAAAAGTAAGGTAGTGGCTTAAAATTCTGAGGGGTTTATAACAGGGTAAACAGAAACTGAAGCTTGAGATCACTATTCTCAGTTCACAAGGTTTCCAAGATACAGACAGTCCATAGAGTACAAAGTTATTTACAAGGTCTTCACGGATCTAAGTTAATAGAATCCATCATTTGTTTAGACAAGATTGATAAGCACACCTGAAAGTTTGGGGTTTTTTCTTTGTTTTTACTTCTTCTCCTGAGTCAGGGACTTACCTATTGGCAGAAATTCTTGTTCTCATTAATTTTTCCTTGTTCCAATAAGCCCTAATTTTATAACTTTTAGTTATTAATTTTTCCATCACATTACCTCTTTGACACAAACCTTAGATGCCCAATTTTTGGGCCTCCAATAGGTAAAAGACTTCTGGTACAGGTTACTCACATTGCCCCCTATGTATAGGACTTTACTTTGGTTTACTTTTGATATAGCATCTCAACCAGGGAAAAGGTGAAATGTATTCTTTTCTGTACTACTTCCTGCTTACCTTTGCAGTGTTTTCTTGGGCGTGAAATGGCTAAAATGTTATATAAAACAAAACGGAAAAAAAAAGGAGAAAAAGGAGGGTGGATTCAGCAAATTAGCAAATTGCACATTTATCAGAGGCATTAGTATATAGACCCTATTGAAGATTCACATTGGCTGTGCTGGTTCACAGTAAGTCCAGAGCAGTATTTAGGAGCAGAATGTAGTCAGTAACTGATGCTCATCTGCCAGAAGCACAAATCTGCTGAGACATTGTTAAATTGGGAACATAAGTTTGAGATATATTATCATCACCACTCTGTACTGAAATCTATATTGTAGAAAAAGTAGATATTGGGTATCTGTAAAACAGAAGGAATGTACTTATGCCTTTGAGTCCTAGCAAAAAGTACAGATTTGGGTTGCAAACTTGTACAATTTTCTTCTGTCAAGAGAGATCCATGTATAGATTGGTCAGTGGTGCCTTAGGCCTGATAAAATATCCTTCATATTTACACTTTGATGACACCAAACATAAATCATAAAACATTGAATTTGTGACTAAACAGCTGGGAGTCCCTGCTAGATTAGCTTAACAGAACTTGATTAAAAGTTAAGCTCTGAATTTTTATATCGTAAATTAATTTTATATATTTTAAGAAGTATATGTCTTGGGCTAGAGAGATGGCTCATTGGTTAAGAGTATTGGCTGCTCTTCTAGAAATCCTGAGTTCAATCCCCAGCAACTACATTGTGGCTCACAAACATCAGTAATGAGATCTGACTACCTCTTCTCGCCTGCAGACATATGAAGGCAGAACACTGTATGCATAATTAATAAATAAATGTTCAAAAATGACTTTTATGATTTTAGATCCTTATTTAGGAGCCATATTAATGCTGCCTAATACTGCCAAGCTGACAAAGTTATGGTTAGCCCAGCCATCAAAACTATCAGATGTGAGAAAAATATAGTTAATTAACTGTTCAATCTACTAAAAAAACTGACAGGGACCATTCTTTATATTTCTAGCCATAACCAATTGTGTATGGGATTGAGGGAGGAGTTCTTCACTAAATGCAAAATACGAGAGGCTTTTTGTTTGTTTGTTTGTCTTTTCTCTGTGGAAGAGAGACATGGAAAAGACTGACCTTCTTTTGTCTAGGCAAAGGTGGTGCAAATAATTTTTCAGCATCTACAAAGACTAAGCTGGTTCCTGCCTGGCAGTAGACATGGTATTTGAGCATCTTGCTCCCTGGTCAGTGTCATAACAATCCATGCTGCCCCATAATCTTCTTTAGAGGCCTAGGGTCATTGTTAGGATCTGTGATTCTTTGTCTGATATTATTACAGCTGTTTAGTTAACATTTAAATGCCTTATTCTATACAGATCTCTGTAGTATTAGAAATCTTTCTACGTGTATCTGAACAGACAACTTTGTCTCAGGTACTTGTTTTAACCTTAATCATTTAGAACATGTATAGGCAACAGAGTGAGGTTTATCCCTGTTATTATTCATTAACTTTTAGTTTGATTATAATCAACAGTTAATTTATAAGAATGGCTAGTAACTTGTGTTTCGTAACATTTTATAATAGATTAAACAGCTTTTACAAAACTAGGACTTCGTATTGTCAGGTTTAGCTTTAAAAATACTGATTTTAATTTGGAACTCCTTTTAGGGAAACATGAAACATCTATGTGACTCAATTTATCTAAATATTTTACGCTTACCAAATTTAGCAAAAAACAAGGATGCATTGCCTTCTGTATCATAAAAAATGAGAATCTCAACTTTTGGTTAGTATATAGAGCTTACAGCTGTGATCTTATATTTTAGCCCTTTGATATAAGCACAAACATTAACAATATATTAAAAGCACAAATATCCTGTAACCTTATAAATTTAAACATTTAAATATGTTTTCATAAAAAATTACACATCTGATAATGTCTTTTTTGTGATATCAAAAATAAAGTGCCCTTTATATCTTCAAACACATTATGACCTGGGTGACTGTTAAATTTATGTTAATTTCTAGTGTGACTAATTGTAACCTTTTAATTAGTTTCAATTTTTAACACCATTAGCCAAAAAAACAGTATTAATATTGTCTACATTAAAAGGACATCTGATTTTCTCATCATCTTAATCAGATGACCAGAGCTCAGAGATGAATTTTGACCTGAGGGCTGTTAGCATTAGACCCCAAAAACATTTAAACCCTTTTTGTGTTCACTTTATTCTTGTAATAAAACTTAGGTTTATAACAGGAATCACAGATAGAACTTTTTTTTTCAGTCCTTTAACATTTAGTAATATTTAAAGAAAATATTCTTTTATCTATCCTATCTTTATGAGTCTAAAGTCCTATATGTAACTTTAATTCTAACTAAGGAAAACTATAACCTTAACTATCAGTCTTCAAGTCCATCAAAGAACATAGAAGGATAATATATAAACTCTAGAATTGAAAGAGACAACTCACCGGGTCAGTTCCAACATTCTTCTGTGATATTCAATCTCCAGTCTATAGGTCATAGTGTGTCTGGCAGACTTCTCAGCAAAGCAAAACATTTAAAAATGTCCCACCTGGGTTGGCAGTTTGTCAGTCACTTTTCTCCACATCCTGCAGAATGTCTAGCAGACTCTTTCATGAAGAAGGAACTCTGTAGCAATGTCCATCTTGTATCAGAGTCACTTTCCTGTGGGTCCTGCCTGTCCAGTTCTTAAAGCATAAAGTCAAACAGTACAGACAAGAACAGTATTTTGCCCAAATGGCTGGTCTTACTATATTAGAGGCAAACTCTAGAACTTTTTAACAAGTACATATAGTTTTCTTTAGAGAAATAAAAGGAACATTTAAACAATTAACCTGGCATGGTCAAAATTTTTAACACATATTACTAATCTTAAATTTATATTTGTAGATATCAGAGCACACAACAGTTTACCTCTTCCTATGAACTTTCTACTACTTTTCTTTGAACCTCGATATCTTTTTACATTACCTTTAGTGTCTTTCTGTGATTTTCTCAAACATCGTTATCATAGACAATACTCTCCTTTTCTATTTTCCTTTTTTCCTCTTATCAGTGACTCTTACTCAGAGGTGTGTGGCTGAAGTGAACATCTTATTTATTTATTTAAATCCTGAGTGTACCTTCTCAGTGTGGTGCCTTCCCCTGAATTTCTCTGCGCCCTCTGCACTCTTAACTCTTGGTTCCTGTTTCTGCTCATGTGTGTACACCAGCTCTCCTTTATTGCTGTTTAATAATGATCAGGAGAAACAAATAGGCTGAATAGATGTGTATTCTGGAGAAATAGCGTACAATATAGAAAGAGGAATATGAGCAGGTTCCTTCCTGGTCCCAAGGATACCTCCAGATGTACTCCTGTCCCCATGCTGCAAGCAATAGAGCTCTCTGAGCCCCCTCCTCAGACTTAGTTCCCCCAGGTAATCTCCTGCCCTGTCTCCACAACAATGTGCATGTGAACAAAGTGAATATCTCACTACAGTTCCCCTTTTAGTCTAAGAAAAGATTTAGGCTTGATACAAAAACTATATAAAAAACAGTGGATAACAATTGTGCTCTAATAACTGACTGAGAACTGGGAAGCCAGCATAGGACTGACTCAGGACCACCTGAATATGGGTCTCTGCCAGAAGGACTGAGCAGTCTAAGAGACCTCAGGCAGTGGAGCCAGGATATATCCCTAGTGCACACAAGGACCTTGCGAACACATCCCCCATGGAGGGATAACTGCCTTAACCTAGATATAGGTGAGAAGCCCTAGTTCCTATTTCAAATAACCTGTCAGATCCACATGATTCCAACTGGATGCCATTGCTCTACATATGGAATTGTGGTTGGGGGATAGGAGGAGGAGGGTGGTTAGGGTGCATGTGAGAGGGCAGAGGGGGTAAAAGGAAGGGAGAGAGGGGAGGAGGGAGAGAGGGAAGAAAAGGGAACTGAGATCAACATGTAAAATAATAAATTAAATAAAAAGAAATTGTGCTCTAACAAAAGGAAAATTGAGAATATACAATCTTAAGACCTAACTATCCAGTCCTAGGGTGAAGTCAAAACAGTGTTTACAATAGAGTTGTCCTAAGCTGGAAAGAATAAGTCTAGAACCTGTTATATCTAACTAGGAAGAGCGAATAATAGTTTTAATAATTTAATCTTCAACCTCATCAAAGACCTGAGAAGGAAAATAACAATACTAGGGGAGGCAGGAAGTGTGTATGGGCAACTTCCAAATGGTGCAGCAAGGACAGAAACAGCATGCTACCTGGACAGTCACCAAAAGGTCTCACAGCAAGGTTGGTACAGCCAGTTTTGGCTAAGGCCTAGAGTACTGGACAGACCACAGCAAAGGCAGGGAGGTAAAAAGGCTGTCTTACCCTGATTTGTCAGGGCTCAACAGTCTTCTAAGGCCTGAAATCTATTCAGCATTTTGTCTTTGAGTGTATGATAATGAATCACATAACTTTCATGAGACTTCATTGAATCAGTAAGTCCCTTGCTTTCTCCAACTACTAAAGATTCCATATTTTTAATATTCTCATTCTTTAGAAAAATCTGAATGAAATGTAAACTGCCTTCCAGACACAAAGTTCTATCTGCTAGCTTTCAATTAATCCTCAGACATGGAACAGATTCTGCTAGTCTTTGCATCTGATGTTCCAGGTTTTAACTGTATTAGCAGCTCTGTTCAACAAGGAATCAGCTGTTCCTTTCAGCATGTTAATGCATTGCATTGTTTCTGTTTTGATTTTTGAAGCATTAGACATAAAAAACAAATTCTGTTTTCTAGTTGGTCATTTTTATGTTCCATGTTTTGTATTCTGTCAGCTCTCTATTTGCATGTCTAATATTCTGAATCTTTTTCTCTAAGTATTCTATGTTTGTCTTCTATTTTTAAGCTCTCCATTTTCATTTTCAATATTCTAAACAATTGTTTCCAAACATTGTATGTTTTCTGTTCTGTTTTTCATCCTTCTATTATCATTTTCAATAGACTGAACTGTTTTTCTAAGCATTCTATGTTTTGCCTTCTAATATTGTCATTTTCAATATTCTAAACCTTTTTTTCACCTTCTATGTTTTCATTCTAATTGTCAGCTCTCCATTGTCATTTTCAATATTCTGCATTTGGTTTTTTAGCTCTCTATTGTTATTTTCCATATTTTGAACCCCTGTTACTAAGTCTCTGTTGGTTTTTAAAATTTTCTTATTGTTTGCTTTAAGCTCAAACCATTTAGAATATCTTAATGTTGATACCCATTGCTATTACAAAAACAAAATGTATATATTGGTTAAGCCATGATTTTTCTTATGTTAAAATTCCTTCTATATTTGAAGTAAAAGAATTTCTAAAGTCTTGAATCATAAGATTATCCACCCTAGGTATGGAACAATTGATCTCATATTATATCATCTTAAATGGTGAAGAAGTTTGCAATTACCTTAGGTATAATTCTGCTGTCCTCGAACTTTGATGGTTTTAGTTGTTGATCTCAATTTGTGGTGGAAGTGCCTGGCGGTGTCCCACCAAATTGCATCTGGCAGCAGACAATCCTTCTGATCGTTGTCCCTGTAGAATAGCTCTTAACAAACTAAGGCAAGCAAAATTTTGTTAAACTCATGAGTGAATGGAGCTTTGTGCAAATTTCTAGGACCCCCAGGGCTAACAGGTGTTGCCACTTACTGGCGCCTTTGGGCCACAGAAAACACACAAGCTGGGCAGGCGCCATGTGCACCACAGCTGCAAATGCAAAGTGAGGAATAGACAAAAAATGAGAAGCAGTGAGTGCTTTCTCAGTGCCACAGTGGATGTAAAGTTTTAGGGCAGTGGCAAATGTTCCACAAGCTGTGGTGTTTCCACCTGGTTACTCAAGGAACCCTGCCCATTCGGGGATGGTGTGAGAAGTGAGCGGAGTCTGCCACCTTGGTGTAAACCAGGTCCGGTAAAAATCCGGATTCCGCTTCTGACACCAGATATTGATGTTCGATAAGGATCAGGAGAAAAAAAATAGGCTGAATAGATGTTTATTCAGGGAGACATAACTTACAACATATACAGATGAACTCCAGCAGGTTCCTGGTCCCAGAAAGCTGTTCCTGTGCTGCCGGAAAGAGAGCTCTCTCAGTATCCTCCTCAAAATCAGTTCCCCCGGGTCACATCCGGCCCTGTCTCCACCCCCCAATGGGCGTGGTCTATGCCACAGGCTGGGACAAGGTGAATATCTCACTATGAATACTGAATGCTGCCTTAAATTCATATGTCAAAATTTAGTCAACCAATGGTGGGGCAATGGCAGAGGTGTTCTATTAATATGTACAAAGAGTAAATAGGAATTGCTTCCCCTAATACTAAAGACACTCCATAACTGCACATATTATCTGCCTTAAGGAATCACATATTTGCATATATTCTCTGCCTGAAGGGTGTCTATAAGCCTGTATGTGCCCACATATATTGCTTTTAGATAGGAGATATTCACCAAAAAAGGCCCAGACAACCTATGGTAAGAAAGGTAATATATTAGGGACAATAGATGTTATTTGTGCTCTCTGTACCCATGACAAGTTGGAATGGGTTCCCATATAGGATTTCAGACAGGACAGGCAGGCAGAGTGTGTTCCAGAACTGTCATAGCCACTCAGAGAAGCTTTACATGGAATTAGATGATGAGATCCATCTTCAACTACTTGGTGGCAGTGCACATGTTTAATATCAGAACTAAGGAGGCTGTCAGCAATCAAAAATTAAATACAATAATAAAACAAAACACATAAGGAAGAATCAGATTCACCTTAATATGAGTCACACCATCTGGTGGTATCCTGCATGTATAAAGGGAATTGAATGAGTAGGCTCTCCTTCAGTTGCTCCTTGCCCTATCTATGACTACCAAGTTTATAACTTTACTAGCTTTAGAGCTTTCTTCTTTGGACTTTAAGAGTATAACGATGACCAGGTGAGACATGCACCCTGGTGATTTAAACAACTGCTGTGGTCTTCAGATTCCCATTGCTGGCAGCCATTTTTGGACTACCTGGACCACAGCCTCTGAGACATTATAATAAATCCACATTATACATATATGGAGAGATTCATCCTACCATGCCTGTTCAAGCAGAGAACCTCGAAAAATGAAGTTACTTTTTGCTTTCTTTTGATTTTAACCTGCTACTGAACATGTGTCAACTAACAATATTGCTCACAAATGCAAACTTCCTAGTTCTGTTCCTCTCCAAGTATTCAATTTTCTAGGAAGACTACTTTTTCCATTACTATGCATTTTCCAAGCATTTACTCTGATTTTCAGTGATAAAACTCCTTCATTCGTAGAGCCATCATCCAGCTTTCTAGGAGGAAAAGGTGATACTATCTTGTTTGTCATCTGAATGCAGCTTCTCTTTCCTGATTTAAGTGCCAGTGGTGGTCCAGTTTTCTTCTAGAGAAACACATAGTTCAGCCAGTTGGGCAAGATTAGCCCAGATGACAACTGTTTGAAAAGGTAAACACTGTTGTGTTGAGAGGTTGACTGAGCAAGCAAGACATCTGTTTAGGTCCTGACTCATAAAGAAGGAACATAGCTCCTTCTCAAACAAATCAATGAGCTTAGGAGATTCATTATCAGCCTGGTGACCTAGACTTAGACCCTCAGGTATTGACAATGAAATAGATTCAGTCCTTTAACATAATGAAGATGCTTAGGAGAAAATGCAATTGTTTAAATCCAGGGCCTTGGTGGAGGTGTTGCTTCATATCTTGTGAACACTACTTTTCCCACCACATGGAGCTGGGGTTATCGGTCCCAAGGGCACTGAGGGCTTATTCAGTAAAGTTCCTCAGATGCACTGTGTTCTCCTCATGATACAATGCATGAGGAGCCTTCGCATGAGCTGGTCAAATTGAAAGATGACTCCTACTGACTTCCTAAAAGTCTCCCATTTCTTCCATCTCCCCCTGAAAGTAGGCAACTGGAAGATATTCCTGATAAGAAGCTTACTTAGAATAAGACATAAGTCAAGCAAGACATCCCTTCCCCAGGTTTAATCTTTTCTTTCTTCTGCCTTTCCTCTTTCACTCATCTTCACACACCTCTACCCCAAGACCTGTCAGTGAAGTGTGAACATCTCTTTCATGTTACTCATATACTATTAAATAATTATGGTACTAATTTTCTGTTGAAGAATTTAATTGCCTTCCTGGCCTTACTTGCTGTTTCTTATTAATATTTAAATTCTTCAAAGTTTCAGTTGTAATCTGACCCTGAAAGAATTTTAAAATGGCATTACCTATGTAATGCAAAAGTCTGCTTTATAAGCCAGGTTTGTGGCTGTGCTTTCCTTTAACCCCAGTACTCAGGAGACCCAGGCAGCCGATTTCTGTGAGATTGACACAAGTGTCATAAACACAGCTAGTCTCACTACAAACAGCCAGTTCATGCATCTGGGATAGCTCCTGGTTGCACTGCCAGGGTTCCTTGAATGGATCAATTCAAATAATTATCACAGACATTCACAGGGTTTAGTCTGATGAAAGGAAAGTCCTCCAACTCTCAGTCCACAGTCTGTGAGTGCTACTAAAAGAGGATTAGGGGATGGGGGATTGTGGGAGTGGGCTTTTCTAGTTAGAAGAAGTATGTCACTGGATGTGGGCAGAGACAGGCATTGATGTTTCTTATATACAGGATGCTGGCCAGTGTGTTGGTGAACATTCTGTTAGCTCTGAGTGAAGATTTAAGGACACTAACCCCCAGTACCACATTCACCTGCAGGCTGCCTTGCTCCACCCATAATGATTATTAACTGAATCTTTGAAATATTAAGTGAGACAACTCAAATAAATGTTTTCTTTTTAAGAGTTCCCATGGTATGTAGTATCTCTTCACAGCAATAAAATCCTAACAAAGACAGATGTGGGTACCAGGGGCTAGGATATTTCTGTGAGAGGCTGGCCCTATCATAAAATTTCTTTGATTATTTTTTTATGAGTATAGTTGATCTGCTAGCTTGTGTCTCCCGTTATGTCTATTCATTTTGATTTTTTTTTTCCGTCAGTGCTATAGGCTTTTTAAAGGGCCAAGGAAATGTCTATGTGAACTTCCAATTCAGTTTCCTTCTAAGGAAACTTGATGAATACATTATAATGTCCATGCAATGAAATAATGTGGGAAGCACCAGAATGATATGACTATATTGTCAAAGAAGCAGACATTTACAATGTGTTTATCACACTTCCTGTTTAACACAGTTATGATGTAGGACTCTGCATCGACCCCTGAGAGAACATGAGCAAGCCTGAAGCTGTTGGCTAGAACTCCTTGCCCCAAGGCTGTTTTGGTACTCCTCCTGTTTTGATAGCACACCTCATGACAGCACACCTCATGACAACACACAGCTCGTAGGGAGGAGCTAAGCCTAAAATTCCTGTAATTTTCCACTGTGCTATAAGTCAGTATTTAAGACCATTCTTTCCCCTCAGTAAACTGCATTTGGCATTTGGTGTTCCGTCATTGCCATTGAATGAATGACCCTCTGTCTTGTCTTTATTTCAATCTCTAGGCCTTCGCCCGATTTGTGGAACACTTCCTGGCACAGGTGCTACAAGTGTAGGTCCAACCAAGATTGGGAAAGAAAGGATCATCTATGAGATCACCCTTGAAGGCTGGCCTGCAAAAGTAAGTGAATGAGGGTGTATTGAAGGATGAGTGCCAGTAACTGTAAGGAAATGCTCAGTGGACTATGAGTGGCCCTATTGAAAAGACAGGGCAATAGGACTAAAACAAGACAGGTAAACAATTCATTGCAACAATTTAAAAGAAAAAATGGCAGAGATGAATAGGACTTTTGAGGAATTACAAGATTTAGAATCTGAACAATCTCTCAGGGGAAAAGAGGGATCCCAACTAAGAGATGATAGTCATGTTGTAACTGATGAAGGGGATACTTTGGAATCAGAAACTGAAGCTGGTGAGCGCATATGCCAACCACCAAGACACAACCCCTTTTGTGATTCTGATTCTTTTGTAGGTCCTCTGTCCCTCGAGTGTTAGAGGAAGAGGCCAAAAATTTAATAACCAAGGTAGAAGCATAAGAATAGGAAAGAAAAGTGTTTCCAGTGATTGAGACACTGAATCTGGAGGATACCATGGTAAGGGAGCACAGCCCATTAAATTTTAAGGATATAAAACAGGTTAAAGAGGCTTTCACTGTTTATGGGCCCCATGCTCCTTTTACTCAGAGAATTTTTGATTCTTTTGCAGCATTAAATTGCACCCTTAGTGATTGGATGCAGTTCTATAGACTTGTGCTGAGTGGGGGTGACTATTTGCTCTGGAGAGGCAAATTTCAAGAATTTTGCAAGGAAACCACACAAAGTAATGCTGCTACTGTATTTCCTGCTAGGAATTTAGATATGCTCACACGCACTAGGCAATATTCTACACTTGCAGCTAAAATTCTTTTTGACCCAAAAGTCCATGCACAAAATGCTGTTGCTGCTACTCAACCTTGCAAAGCCCTGCCTAATAAGGCTGCAGGAGATCAACTATCTAAGGTATGGCAGGGACTGTCTGAGCCCTATTCAGATTTTTCAGACCACCTCCTACAGCTGTCAGGCCACATATTTGGTGATGTTGGAAATGCCATGCCCATTGTTAAACAATTCACATTTGAAAATGCAAACAAGTTTTGTAAAGAGGCTTTAAGTCCCCATAAGGCCAAAAGTCTTAATGAGTATGTATGCATATGTTGGGACATAGATCGTCATCACATTATGGGCCAGGTTATAGCTTCAGTCATGCAAATAGGTGGGAAGGATGGAGGAGCCAGACAAAAGAATTGCTTTGTGTGTGGACAACCAGGATGTTTCAGAAGGAATTGCTGTGGCTCCAGCATGTAGTACTCAGTTTCCTGAAATGGTCAGCTGATAGACATACAAGTCTTTTTTCAACTTTTGTAATAACTCATAACTCTGTTAATCTTTGGGGAAGAGATGTGCTTTGGCCATGGGAGCAGTTCTTACTACTGAGCCTGTGAAAAATATGCTGGCTGACCAAGGTTATATACAAGGAAGAGGACTGGGTAAATTCCCCCAAGGTGACCCTCAGTCTGTTGTATCTAAAAATTTAATTATCAAAAGCGTGTGAGATCACTCTGAGCTGGGAAATTTTCCCTAGGGCCTATTGCTATGCAGCCTGGTCCCATTTCTATCATCTGAAAAACTGATGACCCAGTATGGGTGGAGCAATGGCCACTATCTATTGAGAAATTACAGGCTGCACATCAACTTCTAAAGGAACAATTAGAGGCAGGACATATTGTTCCTTCTACTTCCCCATTGAATACTCCAATCTTTGTTATAAAGAAAAAAATCTGGAAAATGGAGACTCCTACAAGATTTCTGAGCTGTTAATGATTGCATGCAAATTATGGGAGCCACATACCTGGCTTACCATCCCCTGTAGGTATCCTCAAGGTTATCATTTGTTATTTGTAGACCTAATAGATTACATTTTTAGCTTTGCCTTGCATCCTGAGGGTAGTTAGCGATTTGCATCTGGCATACCTTCTATTAATTTTAAAAAGCCTTATAAGAGATATCAATGGGTGGTGTTGCTTCAAGGAATGGCCAATGACCCACAATTTGTCAAATTTATGTATCATTGCCCATTGCCTCCATTACAGAGAAATTTCAATCCCTGTATATTTTACATTATATGGATGATATTCTTTTAGCCAGCCCGGATTCTAAGGAAATGAAAGAGGCTTTTGGAGAAATACAACATAATCTTCAACTAGCTGGCTTAAGAATAGCCCCAGAATTTCCCTATCAATACCTGGGTCACCAATTGTTATATTCTGGTATCAGTCCTCAAAAGATTACTTTAAGCCTGGATAAACTGACCAAAATTAATGATTTTCAAAAATTATTGGTAGATACAAATTGGGTTTGATCTAGTTTGGCCCTAACCACTGGACAGCTTAGACCCTTATCTGATATTTCACAAGGAGATTCTGATCCCACTTCTCCTCACTCCTGCTGCCTGCTGCATGAGAATACATACAATATTTGGCAATGGATGTCACTCATCTGCCTTAAGCTAGAAAATTAAAATATATGCAAGTTTCTGTGGATACATATTTTAAGGTGGTTTTTTGCATCTCTAACCTGGGGAGAAAAGATTAAAGATGTCATGTCTCATTGTTTACAGGCCTTTGCCTATATGGTGTTCCTGATATCTTAAAAACAGACAATGGTTCCACATATGCTAGTCATCGCTTCTTGGCCTTTTGCAAGGAACATCACATCAATCATGCATTTGGCATCCCACACAACTCTATGGGACAAGCCATCGTGAAAGACACTCATGCCACACTTAAACAATATTTTAATAAAATAAAAAAAGGGGGAATATAGGCTCTCCCCCAATTCTCAGTTATCCACTATACTTTTTAATTTAAATTTTTTGACTGTAGATAAAATTAACATGCCTGCCATGGAGAAACATTGGAACAAACCCTCCCAAACATTGGGATGGGTCAGATGGAAAGACATAATTACACGACTATGGCAACCGCCCACCCCCACTATTAGCTAGGGCCTGAGGGGCTGTTTGTGTTTTTCCCCCAGAAACAGAGAAACCTATTTGGATACCAGAACAACATGTTCGTCCTGTGGATCCTAATCAGGAACCTAATCCTGCTGTACTGGAATCCCTGGCCCATGGAGGAACAAGTGGTTTGGGCCTTGGTGAGGAACCCCACATCCTGATGCCAGTTAGTCAGGAGAGAACATTCCCTGCGACTACTGGTTGCCAATGTGCCAATAGAAACTTCATTACTGAGTAATTTGACCTTCCTGACTCAGGGGAGCCTTGGCTTCCAGAGAGTGCTTAATTTTTCTCAATTGCCCAATGGGTGATTCTTGGTTTTATGCATAGCTTTGAGTAATGACTCCCTTGCTGATTTTCACCCCAATGCAAGCATGAGCAATTGCTGGGGACTCAGAGAGGTCCTATAACATAAACTTCCAGCAGGAACAGGAAAATGCTGCTATGTGGCCCCTATATCAGGGACCCTATGCTGAAAGCACCCCAGGAAGTTATGACTTGCATAGGCACTTGTCTTGGAGACACTGTGCTCCACCTTTAAAGGATCCTTGGGGGAGGGAAAATCTTTCAATAGTTCTTCCACAACCTTCTTCCTGAGCAATTTATGGCCCCCATGAGACACCAGTGACCTCGTAGTTCGAGTTCCTGACCTCGCCCCAATGATAATGGAAGACCGAGTTGGGGGAGAAGAAATTATCCTCTACAGCCAAGAAGGGACTTTGATTTCACTGCTGCCATCATTCCTGTCATTGCTGTGTAGGTGACTGTCGCTGTCATTGCAGGGATTGCTGTCGCTCAGTTCGCTGCCAATGTAGAGACTGTTAACCAGCTGGCGGGCAGAATCAGTGAAGCCCTAACTGCAGAGAATGTCCTGCTTGAAAGCTCGTATTGGATTTGGACTCTCATATTCAGTTTTGACTTAAATCACCAAACTGCCTCACTTCAGGAACAATTAGGGAATTTGGGTTGGTATAGCAGGCCTCCTGCTTTCATTCTGTCATTCCTCTTGTATCACCTTGATTGGAATGCAAATGTCTCTGTAGGGGTCAACAGCCTCAATGCTGGCAGGGCCTTGTCTTTTGTAAATTTTACCAGTATTTTGGCTGACCAGAGAGTAGAGGTCAATAAGACCTGAATTACTCCTATTTCAGCAGATGGCAGGTGGAATGCCATGGCCCAGATTGGAGGTTGGTCACAGGTTTTGAATGGCACATTGTCTCTCAGCAAGTTGGAGCCAGTATTGGTTGGGGTAGGGATTCTTGTGCTATGCATGGTCTGACAGTTCTTTTCACAAAAGAAACACAGTCTGGCCCATGGCTCTCCCAATAATCATGAGGTCTGTTAACAGATGCTGCAGAAATGAGGTACCCCCATGACGGGCAACTTGCAGTGAAGCCCCCCAGCCTAAAACATGAGGTTGCTGGGGCCCCTGAAGACCGGTAAGGGGTGCCACACTCTGCGAGACCTAAGCTAGGGGGTCTCTCATAGAAAATAAAAAAGGGGGAATTGTAAGAATTAAGACCTAGACTAAGAATTTACTCCCCCTCCATCTGCCCTCAGGGCAGGCAGCTGTAACAGCTGGAAAACAGGAGACATGTTTTGTAATGCAAAATGCTATTGTTCCTTTGGCTTCTGCAACCCTGAATGCACACTAACCTGTTCTTGGAACCTGAGATGACTAACCAAAGGTCTGGTTCCCCCTCCTCCATCTAGTGCTGTGGTATATAAGCTAGCCCCCCAGACTAAAAGGGAAATACTGAAGAACCTTCTTAATATAAAGCAAGAGTCCTGTGTTCTTAACATCTACACAATCCCCAGCTTCTCGGGCTTTGACAGCAGCGCAGGCGCCACACAGAGATGTGTCATTAGATAGCTACACACGTGGTTAAGCGCCAAGTCACACAAATAAGCCTTTAGTTAGCCCACCCACACAAAGCCACTAGTTACTACATACACTCAATCACAAGTTAGTCACACACCTAAGACATTAGTTAGCCATACAGGCAGGAAATGAAGTATGCAAGGTCATCCATAAACAGGCAGCAGTGGGACACAGATTTAATCCCACCTTTTAGGAGAAAGATACATGTATCTATTAGCTCAGTGCCACTTTGGCCTATTAGAGAAAGAGTGATTGGAGAAAAAGGGAGAGAGTTAGGGAGATATCTACAGAGAAACATAGGGAGAGGAAGAGGGAAAGCCATTAATAAGGGGAGAGAGGGAGGGAGAGAGAAAGACTCCACCTAAAAGAGAAACTGCTAACAGAAATGTTATCCCAGCATTGAGATGGCATGCCTTTAATCCCAGCACTGTCTATGGTGAGATAGGAGGGATATGGCTGGACAGAGGGGAATATAATGTGGTAGGAGACAAGAGGGCTTGCAGTGAGGGTGTTCAGTCTGAGCAGTCATTCTGAGCTTTCATAAAGACAGCAGTCAATCGAGAAGGCCTTGTGACAACAGGATCGGTCCTTTGGTCTGAACACTGGTAGAGGTAAGAACTCTAGAGGCTCACATGGCTGTGCTTCTGAGATCCATCAGCTTTCACCCTCTGAGAGCTGACTCCAAATTTTATTATTAATATCTATCAGAACTTGTGCTGCAAATGTTGTTCTCTCTAGGGAAGTGTGAAGTTTTTTGAAGTCAGTATAGGCAAGTTTTCAACATATTAAAAATATGTTATTTTGATTTTCAAAACTATCAATTATCAGTATCTTTTTAATATCTGATTTAAGTGCATTATTGCTTTTATCTGTGATTGTTTAATGCTGTCCAATATTTGTAGGTTTTACGTGTTTCATTTCCTTTCTCTAATGTGATGTTGATTATTTATTTCTGTGTAGAAAATTCTCCTGTAGTTTAGACTTGCCTCATTAATGTAATTGATAATTGCATTAAACTTTTTTTTTTATTTTGGCAGAAAATTTTTTCTACAGATACTCAACCATTTATAGAATGTAACAAATAAGGATGATAAATATTGTATTCTCAAAGTAAGCTGCTTCCCTTTTTTAGAGAAATCTTGATCAAATATCAGTTCCCTTTAAGTTGGTTGCACTTTTTTGTGGGGGGAATATATGACAAGGGCAGGCAATAATTTTAGTCAATAGAAATGTAACATCTCAAGGGCAACAATTGAGGGAAATGTCATATATATATATATATATATATATATATATATATTTTTTCTACATGTTGATACCAGTTCCCACTCCCTCCCTCCCGCTGACACCCCCCCCAACTTGTACCCTGACCTCCCTCCCCTCCCATCGCACAATGCACATTCCACAGGTAGGGCTATGCTATCCAGGTGGGGTCATGTAGATCTGTCAAGTAATTTGAAGTAGGGACTAGGACTTCTCTCTCTAGGTTAAGGCCATATTGCTCCATGTGGGATGTGTCTGCAAGGTCATTTTGTGTACCATGAATACATCCCGGGCCCACTCTATCAGGTCCCTTAGACTGCTCAGTCCTTCTAGCTGAGAACCATATTCAGGGGGTTCTGAGTCAGTCCCATGCTGTATTCCCAGCTATAAATCTGGGGGGCCAATTAGCTCCTCCTAGTTCAGGTCAGCTGTCTCTAGGTGTTTGTGTAATCTGGTCTTGTTGTCACTCTCTGCATCTGGATTCTAGTATAACTCACTGTTTAGTTATGGGTGTTTTTTTCTGTTTCAAACAGTGTCTAGATCAGGACCCCATGATGGTGGATAAGTCAGTTGTTGATCACACTATTAGGGAAGGACATTTATGGTGGCCTTTTCATGGTTGCTCTAATTATTAGTTGGAATCAGCCTTGTAGGTCTCTAGAACTTTATTTTGGTTCAGTTTTCTCTTCAAACCAATAATGGCTGCCTCTTTTATGTTCCCTCTGTCTCTCTGTCTCACTGCCTCTCTCACTCTCTCTCTCTCTCTCTCTTCTGTCTTTATTCCTATGCAGACTGAATCTTCCTAGTCACACATGCTTTCCTCTCTTCCCTTTCACTTTCTCCTATTTCTTTCTCCATTCACTGCCCCCTACCAATTCCCATGTGCTCTGGGGATCTTCTCCTTTCCCCCATGTGTGAGGGACCTTATAGGAATCTCTGTAGTCTTCTACACACAGTCATCCAATTGTTCCAGCACCATTTGTTGAAGATGCTGTCCTCGCCCCCATTGTATAATTTTAGCTGTTTTGTCAAAAATCAGGTGTTCATGGGTGTGTGGGTAAATATCAGGATTTAAATTTGATTTCATTGGTCTACCTGTCTATTTTTTGCCAATACCAGGCTGTTTTCAGAACTATATCTCTGTAGTAGAGCTTAAAGTCAGGAATGGTGATGCCTCCTGAAGTTCTTTTATTGTAAAGGGTTGTTTTGGCTATCCTGGGTCTTTTGTTTTTCCATACAAAGTTGATTATTATCCTTTCAAGGTCAGTGAAGAATTGTGGTGGGATTTTAATGGGGATTGCATTGAATCTGTAGATTGCTTTTGGCAAGATTGCCATTTTTATTATGTTTATTCTACCTATCCAAGAACATGGGACATTTTTCCATTTTCTGGTATCTTCTTTAATTTCTTTCTTTAGAGCCACAACGTTCTTATTATATATGTCTTTTACTTGTTTTGTAAGCATTACACCAAGATACACCATTGTCCCATATATTAAGGGAGCATAGTTTAGTCTTATGTAGTTCCCCCGTTATCAAATCAGATTCTGTGATCTCTCACTAGCTTGGGTCAGCTTATTTGGCAGGTTTTGCCATCATAGTCTTGAGTGCTTTGTTTTTATTATTGCTCCTTCCTCCCTGTGATTGTACTCCAGGAGCTTGGCCAAATGATTACCTGTGCATTTATTCATATGTTTCTATCTGTTTCTGCAAGAGTGTAATTGATTCTCAGCGGTTTTAGATTGTTGGTTGGGTATTATCTACTTTATATCTTCTACACACTTATGATTACTGTATATATTATGTATCTTTCTGAATTTTGGGTACTTCTCTTGGTAGTTATTTTGGTTCTGTCCATGTACCTAGAAATTTTAGGATGTTACTGTTTTTGATCACTAAGGAGTATGCCATTGTGTACATACTCTACATTCTCTTTATCTGTTTTTCATTTGATAGTCATATAGGTTGTTTCCAAGATCTGGCTATTATGAAAAATGTGGCTATGAACATAGATAATCTGTGGTATAGTTGAGCATGCTTTGGGTATACTACTTCACATCCATATATTGTTTACCTAGTCTTGTCCCATTGCCACACAAGCCCCAAATAACACACAGAGACTTTGTATTTTATATAATACGGTTGGCCTGTTACTTGTTTTTTCTTGGCTAGCTCTGTCTTAATTATTAACCCATTTCTGTTTATTTAAATATTTCCACATGGTTATCTTACTGAGAGCCGGCTGGCGTCCTGCTCTCTCCCAACTCCATCTTGACTCCTCCTTCCTCCTTCCTCTTTCCTCTTTGTCTCCTAGTCCCGCCTCTCTTGCTTTCCTATTGGCCAACAGTGCTTGATTACTTAACCAGTATGAGAAACATGTTTACAGCATGACAGGTCCCATCACTGTTGATGCTTTATCTATGTCGAAAACCCATATATGAGTGAGTACATACCATGTTCCTCATTTTTTTTACAGGGTTACCTCATTCAGGATGGTTTTTTCAAATTCCCTCCATTTGCCTGTGAACTTCAAGCTTCCAATTTTTTCCCACACAGAGTAGTATTTCATTGTGTTAATGTGCCACGACTTTGTAATCCATTCTTCAGTTGACGGGCATCTAGGTTGTTTTCAGGTTCTTGCTACAAACATAGTTTAACAGATCTTTTTGT
The DNA here is from genome assembly GCF_943737965.1 of Phodopus roborovskii. Lineage (NCBI taxonomy): Eukaryota > Metazoa > Chordata > Mammalia > Rodentia > Cricetidae > Phodopus > Phodopus roborovskii. The sequence goes on along the minus strand of NW_026125859.1, from coordinate 194,454 downwards.
TGTATGGATGTGGTTCATTTAGATATATGCCAACTAGTGGGATTGCCTGATCCAGTAATTGACTGATTTTGATTTTACTGAGCAACCACCATAATTCTCTCCAAAATGGCTGTACAAGTTTGCACCCCAACAGCATTCAAGGAGGGTTCCCCTTTCTCCACATCCTCTCCATCATAAGTTGTCATTGGTGTTAATAATTTTAGCAATTCTACCAGGAGTAAGACATTATCTAAGAGTTGTTTTTATTTGCATTTCCCGGATAGCTAAGGATGATGAGCACTGTCTTAAGTGTCTTTCAGCCTTTTCTATTTCCTCTATTGATAATTTTTTATTCAGTTCTGTACCCCATTTTTTTTAAATGGTGATTTGGTGTTTTGGTGACTAGCTTCTTGTTTTCTCTATATATTTTTGAGATCATCTCTCTGTCAGATATAGGGTAATAGAAGACCATTTGCCAGTCTCTGGGCTGCTGTGTGATCTTACCAACTGTGTCCTTTGCCTTACATACGCTTCTCAGTCTTTCTGCAGTCTTATATACACACCAACAGCCAGTTATGCCAGCAAAATTTGTTAAAGATGTGATCCTCTTCCCATTGTATACTTTTAGCTGTATTGTTTTGTCAAAAATCAGATGATCGTAGGTGGGAGGGATATTATCAGGGTTTTTGATTTAATTCCTTTTGTCTACCTATATATTTTTGTGTCAATACAAAGCTGTTTTCAGAACTATAGTTCTATAGTACAGCTTCAAGTTGACAATGGTGATGCATCATGAAATTTGTTTATTGTACTTGGTTGTTTTGGCTATTCTCAGTCTTTTGTTTTTCCATTTAATATAGGTTATTATACTTTCAAGGTAAGTGGATAATTCTGCTGGGATTTTGGTGGGGATTGCAATGAATTTTTAGATTTCTTTTGGCAAGATTTCTATCTTTACTATATTTATCCTACATATCCATATGCATGGTAGATCTTTCTGTTTTATGGTATCTTCTTTAATTTACTTCTTTAAAGTGAAAGACCTAAAAAGTAATGTTAATGATGGACTAACCTAGAAACCAATATCTGTTCCTTGGAATTTGCTAGCTTCCTCTCACAAGGCACTGAGATAAGAAGAATTCACACTGCCCCTCCTTTCCTGTGAGTCAACAGGTGGTAAATAGTGTCAAGAGATAGCTGTAACTCTGGTTTGCCCAGACAAGATTAATTAGCACACCTGAGGCCCTAAGGTCTGCTGACCCTAATAGCACACCATCCGGCCTCCAAGGGTCAGGTACTCAATGGACAGAGGGTCCCACCCCCTCCCTAAGCTTGTGGGGTTGCTTTTAAAAACACCTGGGCCCAGGGGAGGGGGCTTCTCTCTAGCCTGCATGCTGGAGGAGCCCGTTTGTGCAAACGTTTCCTGTTCATTAAAGCCTCTTGCGTTTTGCAGCAACTGGACTGGACATTGACTTCTTGGGGTATCGACCGAACCTGGAAGACTCCTCATTCTGAGGGTCTTACAAAAGACCCAATATTCTTGCTATATAAATCTTTCACATGTTTGGTAAGCATTAGTCAAACATAATTTATGTTGTTTGTGGCTATTGTAATGGGTAATATTTCTCTGATTTCTATCTGAGCCCCTTTGTCATCTGTATATTGTAGTATATTGTAGGGCTACTGATTTTTTTGATCTTCTCTTGTATCTTGCTCGTTTGCAGAATGTTTATGTCAGCTGTAGCAGTTCCCTGGTAGAGCTTTTTGTGTCCTTTATGTAAACTATCATATCATGTGCAAATAATGATAGTTTGACTCTTACTTTCCAATTTGCATCCAGTTGATCTCTTATTGTTGTTTTACTCCTTTTGCAAGAACTTCAAGGACAATATTGAAGAACTATGGACAGAGAACAGACTTATCTTGTTCCTGATTTTAGAGGAATCACCTTAAGTTTCTCTGCATTCTGTTTGATGTTGGCTGTTGGTTTACTGATTATCCCTGTCTCTCCAAGACCTTTATCATGAAATGGGGTTGAACTTTATCAAAGGCTTTTTCAGCATCCAGTAAGATGATCACATGGTTTTTCTTTTTCAGTTTGTTTATATGGTTGATCACATTGATAGATTTTCAAATGATAATGTAGAGAGCTGCGAAGTGCCATGCTTTAAAGATGGCACTGGCTTCCCCCTTCCAACTTCCAGATGGTGAGCGCTCTCTGTCATAAACAAGTCCTTATTTGGCTAAGCCTGTTCAGCATGCCTGCTTCCCTATAAGAGCATCCTATCTGCAGGGTCCACATTGCTCACTAGCGTTGGTCTGCACAAGGGGATTTAACTCTGTTTCCCTGGAGTTAGAAGAAGAAGCATGTTCAAGGATCATGATTAAACTGCTAGAAGATCTCCCCTGAGTTGTGTCTTCCTTGTTGATTGAGGTTGGGTGTGACATGATAAACCATCCCTGCAATGCAGGAATGAAGCCTCCTTTGTCATTGTGGATGACTTCCCTCATGTGTGCCTGGATTTGATTTGCTAGTGTTTTATTGAGGCCTTTTTCATTCGTGTTCATGAGGGATATTAGTCTGTAGTTCTCTTTCTCGTTTGTATCTTTTTGTATCTTTGGTACCTAGGTACTTGTGGCCTCATAGAGTGTGGTAATATGCCTTCTGTTCCTATTGTGTGGAACTATTGAGGAATATTGGTATTTGCTTTTCTTTGGATTTCTAGTAGAAGTCTGCACTGCAGCCATCTTGCCCTGGGATTCTTTTGGTTGGGAGGGTTTTGATGACTGCCTCAATTGTGTTAGAGTCTATTGGTCTATTATCCAGAGGTTCCTCCTCCCACATCAGTTGGTGAGACATGGGGAGGCCTGGCTGGGACCCCAGGCCCTGTACCATAGTGCACTACAGGACAGCCCAATAGAAGGGACAATATGCCTTCTATCCAATCCACCAAAACCTTGGAGAAAGAGAATTTGAGAGAACGTGTGGGAGGGGCATAGAGAGCTTGAAGATTGCACTGAGCATGCCCTGTTCTAGGAGCCAGAAGTGGAGAGCAGGTCATGAGCAGTGTGCTCATGTTTGATTGGGGGTGGTACGTGGGGGAAGGGGTTGCAGCTAGGCAGGCGGGGATGGTGTGCATGGGCTAATGTGTTTATAGGGTTTTCTAAATGGCCTGTCAAAGTGCACTATTAATGGCGAAAGGCTACATTATCGGGCAGGGGAATATGAGTTGTGAGGTGTGTTGCACATGGCATGGGCCAGTCGGTAGCTCCAGGAGGGCATAAAGGGGGCTTTTAGAGACAAATCAGGTGAAAGGGGAAGCGGATGGAAAGGAAGATGCAGGGATGGGGGGGGAGCGATTGAAAGCATGCTTTGCCCATGCTAGCTAGGGCTAGCCACATCAGAGTCTCAAGGATGACAGTGTCTCTGCCCCTTGACATAATGATCTCAAGGCAGCTAGATATGGGGAGGCCCCCTGGGACCCTGGGCCCTGCACCACAGTGCACTACAGGGACAGCCCAAGTGAAGTGACAATGTGCCTTCTAACCAATCCACCAGAACCCATACAACCTAGGAGAGAGAGAATTTGAGAGCTCCTGGGGAAGGGGCAGAGAGAGCGTGAGGCTTGCACTAAGCATGCTCTGTTCTAGGATACCAGGTGGGCCTGAAGCACTGCACCATCCACCACAACCAGAGCAGTATGTGCCCAAATGAGGTAGAGCTGTGCATGAAGTGAAGGTGAGGGCAGCCAGGCCCAAGGGAGGGGACTGCAGAGGGCCTCTTTGCTAGGCTGTGGTGGTGGCCTGGAGCAGTGAACTCACCTAAGCCATAGCTCAGCAGGCAGTGGCAGTGGCAGTAGAGCTGGGATGAGTCATCAGTGCTGTGCTGAAAAGATGGCAGGGCTGTGAGTGGGCTGGGGCTGTGAATGGCCTGCAATTGTGATGGTGATCCTGAGTTTGGAACCTAGGAATAAGTGGTGGAGCCACTGCTAGCTGGGCCTGTTTTCTGCCCACTCATAGAACCTTGGGCCTGCACATTTTCTCCCTGGTCTCCCTTTTGGGCAGGGGCCTCTTTCCTCCTGCTTGAGGCACAGAATGGACCCAATATCTAGTATTGCAAGATTACAGCAGCCACACCCACCACTGCCTAAGCTTCTGGCACTCCACTCCTGCATGGTAGTCCTTGTCATACCACTGCCCCTTCACAGGCACTGCAATGGAGTAAGGGCCCCTGGCTGAAGATATGGGTGTTCACCTGGAACCCATCAGGTCCATACTGATGCTCTGCAGCTCCATCCAGAGGTGCATCTGCTGCCAGATATGCTGCTCGAGCCCAGGCCACCAGGAGAGCTACGGGGCTAAACCAAGTGCCATTCCAGGCCAGATCATACAATCTGTGGCCACCTTGGTTGAACTTGAAAGCTGGTTGCTCACTAGTTTCCTCTCTCTTTGGTCTGCAGGACTAAGGGACAGAGGAGGGGCACCGAGGCCCCATGTGTGGGAGGAAGCTTTAGCTTTGCACACTTGCATGGATTTTAGTTGTTTTTTTGGCCTGTGGTTCGGCTCAGATTTCTCCTAATAGTTGTAAACTCGCCATTGTTCCCTGGCTGCTTAGAAACTTGCATCCGGATTTTTTTTTCAACTGAGAGCCATTGGTGTTCAAGTTTTGGCAATGAACCCCGTGAATGCTACTGCTCTCTACATTTCCACCAACCGCCTAGTGCTCAACCATGACCCTGGAGACCCCAAGGCATTTCAAAAGATTATCAGGATCCTGCCTTACTTGCGACAGTCCCTCTCTTGCTGTGTTTGTGGACATTTGCTACAAGATCCTATTGCACCCACCAAATCCACCTGCCAACACTATGTCTGCAAAACTTGTAAAGGCAAGAAAATGATGATGAAAACTTCATGTAGCTGGTGCATAGACTATGAGCACTTTGAGGAAAACAAGCAGTTAAGCATCCTAGTAAACTGCTATAAGAAACTATGTGAATATATAACCCAGACAAGACTGGCACAGGACATAAGAGAAGCAGTTGACTGTTCTTCTTATATTTTAGCTTTACTCAATGAAGGATCATTGTTTTGTGAGGACACAGAGAAACCTTCAGACTCATCCTTCACTCTGTGTTTGACACATTCCCCTTTACCTTCAACCCTATAACCCACAGCAGATCCCCATGCTAATTTATCTCCAAAGTCTGAAATTGCCCTCAGCATTGCTATTGGCAGTTCTGTTGTCAATGATTTGCCTAATTACAAAGGAGTTTCAATAGATAGATTTGGTATAAATATCTCCTCACCCAAACATCCAAATATGATTGACATGTGTAATACTGTTGATATAAAAACTGAGGACCTGTCTGAGAGCCTGTCACCTGTCTGTGACATGGTAACCACTGACTTGTGCTCCACAGGTATTGATATCTGGAGTTTGAGTGAAGAGACAAAACCTGGTGACTCTTTTTTTTGCTGAGTGATGAGGAAGTAATCCGCAGTTTGGATGTCCTAATTTGTATACAAATTTGGAAGCCACTGTATCCAATGAAACTTTTTTGAAGCTTTCTTGCAAGTCTCTTAACCATAATATTTTTATGTCTACCAGCCCTACACCTCATGTGTTAGCAAGTACAGCAGCAACTCCAAAGGTAGCAAAGTTGAATCGAAAAAGAACCAGATCTGAAATTGACAGTGAAAAAGTTCAGCCACTTCCAATTTCTACCATTATCAGAGGCACAACACTTGGGGCTTCTGCTCTTGTGATGGTGAAGCATGAAAGGAAAATCGTCCTTCAACTTATAGCTACAGTTTCCAATGGAGGCATAACAACCAAGACCACCAAAAGTGTACTTTTATCTACTAAAAGCATGAAAAATAGTCATGAACATGGATCCTAGAAATCCCACTCTAAACCCAAGCCAGGTATTCTTAAAAAAGACAAGGCAGGAAAGGCAAAGATTCTTAGTCATCATGTCATGCCAGGAAGTCCTACCATGACTGTGTACAAAAAGCCTCAGGGAAAGAAAGGATGTAAATGTGGGCATGATATGCAAAATCCAAGTAATTTTACATGCAGCAGACAGTGCTGCCATTGTTACTCTAACCAGAGAGCCTGCGTACATTGCAGATGTTGTGTCTGTCAGAACTCCTACATGGCCAATGGGGAGAAGAAGCTGGAGGCATTTGCTGTGCCAGCAAAGGCCTTGGAGCAGAGCAGACTCACATTGGGCGTTAATGTGACCAGCAATGCTGTGCGCAACACAAGTACCAGTACCAGTGTACCAATGTCACAGGGACCCCAGTAATGACATTTGATGGGAGATGCCATTATGTAAATATGTTTCTCATACTGGTTAATGAATAAAGCACTGTTGGCCAATAGGGAAGGAAGATAGGAGGGACTAGGAGACAAGGAGGATAGAAGAAGTAGGAAGGAGGAGTCAAGATGGAGAGTCTGGAGAGAACAGAACCGCAGTTCCTCTGCTCTTGGTAAGACGACATGGAAATACATAGAAATGGGTTAACACTTAAGACAGAGCTAGCTGATAAGTAACTAGTAACTGGCCAACAACATAATATCAAATACCGAGTCTCAGTGTGTTAATTGGGGCTGGTGCGGCTGCAGGACAAGACTGGCAGCAGGAGAAAAAAAAAAACACACTCCTTACGTATGGTGCCCATTTAAAATTTAACAAAAGCTTAAAAAGGTTTTAGAACAGAGACAAGCAAGGTTTTTTGGTAGCAGTGTTTTTCTCGGTTGGACTCTGCTTTGTGAGAGACAATTAGATATTTGCGCGGCTCCTTTAAGGGACGGTTCCTGACTCAGCAAAAGCTGCAAAAAACTGCATGGCTTTATAGAATCACAGCTAACAATGTATTGGTGTGTATGAGAGATGGCAATGGCAGCGACCACATCTCCAAGCCGGCAGCATGCTTGCTGAATGGCAGTGCAGACCAAGGCCGTGGGCACAACTTTCAGTGCTGGCGGTAAAAACACCTGCCGCCATCTTTGGTAAACCACAGCAAGAACAAATATCACTTTCATTTCAGCAATATTGTTGTTTACCAGATAAAAGACTCATGGCCAGAAAAATATAAACATTTACAGTAAAGACAAAATCATATTAAGAAAAACCTCTAAAGGTTTTCATTGTGTTTTAAAATATACATAGACATAGTGAAAAAATTAAATGGTTTTAAAAAGACAAAGAGGAACTGGGTGTGGTGGCACACAACTTTAATCCCAGAATTTGAGAGACAGAGGCAAGCAGATCTCTTGTGATTTCAAAGTAAACCTGGTATGCAGAGTAAATTCCAGGACAGATAAGAGTTACATAGAGAAACCCTTTCTCAAAAAATAAAATGTAAAACAAACAGAGTAATAATAAAGCCACGTAAAGATGAAAAGCTCAGAGAGAATCTGGTTACTATATGGTGTTATATTGTCTTTGTATCTTTTGACTGCTTAGGAAATAACAACTGTTAAAACAAATGGTGCTGGATCAATTCAATTTATATATTTTAAAAATGCTTTGACTCAAAAATTTAAGTTCATGTACAAGTTACTGGGGAAAAGGATTTCTATTTTTGTTTCCACAGAAAATGAAAAGCTGTGGATTCCTTCCAGACTAATGTGGTTTGAGCAAGCCAGACCCCCTGAAACAGCGTACCAGGTGATCCTTCATTTAAAACAGCTTGAACAAGCCAGCCTTGCAGACTACAGCCAGGATTTCTGTGTCTTCTTAGGATCCCTATGACAGTGCCCCCTATCAGCAGGAAGTAGTTTGGAAAGAACAACGCCCAAATTCCAAAATATTGTTTATAAATGTTTGTTTTCATTTTAATGGGGTTGGTCATAAATGGTTAATGATCACAACCAATATGTCTTTAAAGGCAAAAAGGGGATTATGGTATAGATATGATTACTTTGCTTTGGAATGTATTTTCATTTATTGATACAAATTTAAGGTCAATTTTGTGATATGTATATTTCTCCTCTTGTTTAGGTATTGTGTTTATATAGCTCATTTATAAATGTAATGTATAATGTATGTATAATGTATTACAGATTATAAATAATTTCCTAGGATAGTCAAAGCTTAGAGTTAAGTTAGTTAGGTTTTTCAAGATACACAGAGATGTATTTGAGAGAGATAGGAATTCTTCAAACCTTTCAAAGACCTGCAGAATATGGCATTTAAAATGGTTTAGGGTTAAAGGCAAGCACCACCACAACCTGGATCCTAAAACAGACTTTAGCATTACAAAGTTACTGCCATTTTTAAGTTCTTTCAGGGTCAGATTAAAACTGACACTTTGAAGAATTTAAGTAGTAATAAGAAACAGCAAGTAAGGCCAGGAATGCCATTAAAGTTTTCAACAGAAAAATTAGTATAATAATTATTTAATAGTACATGAGTAATAATAAACAGAGGTTCACAATTCACTGACAGTACTTGGAGTATTGGTCCAGAACATGAGGAATAGAGGAAAGGCTGAAAAAAGAAAAGATAAAACTTGGGGAAGGGACATCTTGCTTATCCTTTGATATATTCTTAGTAAGCTTCTTATGAGGAATAGATTCCTGTTCCCTCCTTTTGGGGGTAGATGGAAGAAATGGGAGGCTTTTAGGAATTCAGTAGGAGTTATCTTTCAATGTGACCAGCTCATGAGCAGCCTACTCAAGCATTGCATCAAGAGGAGAAAACAGTTCATCTGGGGAACTTCAGTGATTAAGCCCACAGTGCCCTTGGGACCGATAACCCCAGCTCCATGTGGTGGGAGTAGTAGTGTGCACAGGACATGAAGCAACCTTGACATGAACCACAAATGCCCTGGATTCAGACAATTGCATTCTCTCCAAAGCATCTTCATTATGTTAAAGGAGGGGATCTATTTCATTCTCAATACCTGAGGGTCGAAGTCTAGGTCGCCAGGCTGATAATGGCTGTACTATGTTCATTTGTGGGTTTGAGAAAGAGCTATGTTCCTTCTTTGTGAGTCAGGACCTAAACACATGTCTTGCTTGCTCAGTCAACCCCTCAACAAAACAGTGTTTACCTTTTCCAACAGTTCTCCTCTGGGCTCATCTTGCCCTTCTGACTGAACTATGATTTTCTCTAGAAGAAAACTTGACCATCTGGCAGACCACTCCAATAATTCCCCCATAAGCAGCCTGAGAGTGACCTCTTCTATGATATGAGGATGGGCCAAGGGGCTGTTTGTAAATCAGGAGTTTCTCCTTTGACATGATTTGCAGCCAAACTCCTACAGAGACATATGCAGATACAAAAAGAGATAATTGTTACATGGCTTAACATTGTGTTTAGGTCAACTGCATTTGCTTTTTACCTGGTTGTCACAGGCACTTAAAATCAAGAAAGAGAAGCAGGATCCAGATGACAAACAAGATAGTAGCTTTTTCCCCTCCTAGAAAGCTGGATGATGGCTCTAAGAATGTAGGAGTTTTATCCCTGAAACTCAGAGCAAGTGCTTCGAAAATGCATAGTAATGAAAACAGTAGACTTCCTAGAAGGTTTACTATTTGGAGAGAAATGAAACTAGGAAGTTTGTATTTGTGAGCAATATTGTTAGTCAACACATGTTCAATAGCAGGTTAAAATCAAAAGAAAGCAAAAACTAACTGCATTATTCGAGGTTCTCTGCATGAACAAGGATGGTAGGATGAATCGCTCCATGAATGTAATGCATGGATTTATTATAATGTCTCATAGGCTGTGGTTCAGGTAGTGCAAAAATGGCTGCCTAACAATGGGCATCTGAAGACTATAGCAGTTGTTTAGTTCATCAGGGTACATGTCTCAGCTGGTCATCATTATACTCTTAAAGTCCAAAGGAGAAAGCTCTAAAGCTTGTAAAGTAATAAACTTGGTAGCGGTAGCTAGAGCAAGCAGCAACAGAAGGAGAGCCTCCTCCTTCAATACCCTTTATACATGCAGAATACCACCAGATGGTACAACTCATATTAAGGTGAATCTGATTCTTCCTTATGTGTTTTGTTTTATTATTGTATTTAATTTTTGATTGCTGACAGCCTCCTTAGTTCTGATATTAAACATGTGCACTGCCATCAAGTAGTTAAAGATGGATCTCATCATCTAATTCCACATAAAGCTTCCCTGAGTGGCTTTGACAGTTCTGTAACACATTCTGCCTTTCTGAAATCCTATATGGGAACCCATTCCAACTTGTCATGGATACAGAGAGCTCAAATAACAACTATTGTCCCTAAGATATTATCTTTCCTACCATAGGTTGTCTGGGCCTTCTTGGTGAATATCTCCTATCTAAAAGCAATATATCTGGGCATATACAGGCTTATAGACACCCTTCAGGCAGGGAATATGTGAAAGTATGCCATTCTTTAAGGCAGATAATATGTGCAGTTATGGAGTGTCTTTAGTATTAGGGGGAAGCAATTCCTATTTGCTCTTTATACATATTAAAAGAACACCTCTGCCATTGCCCTACCATTGGTTGACTAATGTTTGACAAATGAATTAAATGGAGCATTCAGTATTTGTAGTGAGATAATTGCCTTGTCCCTGCCTGCAGCACAGACCACGCCCATTGGGGGGTGGAGACAGGGCCGGATGTGACCCAGGGGAAATAATTTTGAGGAGCATACTGGGAGAGCTCTCTTCCCTGCAGCACAGGAACAGATTCCTGGGAACAGGAACCTGCTGGAGTTCATCTGTCTATGTTGTAAGTTATTTCTCCCTGAATAAACATCTACTCAGCCTATTTTCTTCTCCTGATCCTTACCAAACGTCGATATCTGGTGTCAGAAGTGGAATTCGGATTTTTACCGGACCTGGTTTTCACCAAGGCAGCAGATGCTGCTCACTTCCCACACCAACCCCGAATGGGCAGGGTTCCTTGCCTAACCAGGTGGATATACCACAGCTTGTGGGACATTTGCCTCTGCCCTACAACTTTATCTCCACAGCGGCCCTGAGAAAGCTTGCACTGCTTCTCATCTTTTACCATTTCCCCACTTTGCATTTGCAGCTGTGGCGCACATGGCACCTGCCCAGCTGGTGTGTTTCCTGCAGCCCAAAGGTGCCAGTAAGAGGCAACACCTGTTAGCGCTGGGGTCCCCGAAATTTGCACAAGGCTCCTTTCACTCATTCATTTAACAAAATTTTGCTTGCCTTAGTTTGTTAAGGGATATTCTACAGGGAACAAGATCAGAAGGATTATCTGCTGCTGGATCCTATTTGGTGGGTCTCCTCCAGGCATTACCACCACAAGTTGAGATCAACAACTAAAACCATCAAAGTTCGAGGACAGCAGAATTACACCTAAGGTAAATGCAATAGTCTTCACAATTTAAGAAGATATAATATATGAGATCATTTGTTCCATACCTAGGGTGGATAATCTTATGATGCAAGACTTTAGAAATCCTTTTACTTCATATATACAAGGAATTTTAAGAGAAGAATATCATGGTTTAAAAAATATATACTTATTTTGGTAGTAGAATGGGTATCAATGTTATGATAGTATAAATGGTTTGATATTAGTGCAAACAATAAGGAAATTTTACAAACCATAAGAGTCTTAGTAACAGGGGTTCAAAATATGGAAAACGACAATAGAGAGCTTAAAAACAAAATGCATAATATTGAAAATAACAATGAAGAGCTCAAAATTAGAAGGGAAAATACAGAATGCTTAGAGAAAAATTCAGAATATTAGAGAGGCAAATAAAGAGCTTACAGGTAGAATACAAAACATGGAACATAAAAATGACCAACTAGAAAACAGAATTTGTTATATGTTAAATGCTTCAATAACCAAAGCAGAAACAGTGCAATGCAATAACATGCTGGCAGAAACAGCTCGTTCCTTATTGAATGAAGCTGCTAATAAGGTTAAAAAACAGGAACACCAGATGGAAAGTATAGCAGAAGCTGTTCCATGTCTGAGGATAATCAAAACCTAGCAGAAAGAACATTGTTTCTGGAAGGCTGTTTACATGCCATTCAGATAATATATTAGAATGGGAATATGTAGAATATGGAATCATTTGTAGATGGAGCAAGCAAGAGACTTATAGATTCATGAAGTCTCTAGAAAGTTATGTGGCTCAAGATCAGACACTCAAAGAAACAATGCTAAATAGATTTTAGACCTTTGAAGACTGCTGAACCCTGCCAAATCAGAGTAAGACAGGCTTCTTACCTTCCTGCTTTTGTTGTGGTCTGCCAGGTATTCTAGGCCTTAGCCAAAACTGGCTGTACCAACCTTGCTGTGAGACCTTGGGTGACTGCCTAGGTAACATGCTGTTTCAGTCCTTGCTGCACCATTTGGAAGTTGACCATCTACACTTCCTGCCTACCCTAGTATTGTTATTTTCCTTCTCAGGTCTTTCATGAGGTTGAATATTAAATTGTCACAACTATTATTCTGTCTTCCTAGTTAGATATATTACTTACTACACTTAAGCTTTCCAGCTTTGGACAGCACTATTGTAAACCCTGTTTTGTCTTTATGCTAGTACTAGATAGTTAGGTCATAAGTTTATATTTACTCAATTTTCCTTTTCTTAGAGCACACTTCTTATTCACTGTTTTGTATATAGTTTTTGTATCATGCCTAAATCTTTTCTTAGACTTAAAGGGGAACTGTAGTGAGATATTCACTTTTTTCACACCTGCGGCATAGACCAGGGCAATTGGGCTGGAGACAGAGCAGGAGTTACCTGGGGGAACTAAGTCTGAAGAGGGGGCTCTGAGATCTATATTGCTTGCAGCATATAGAATCTCAAGGGAAAGCATCACAGTAAGATTTAAATAAATAAGCAAGATGTTAACTTTAGCCACAAAACCTCTGAGTAAGAGTGATTGATAAGAGAAAAAAATAAAAATAGAAAAGGAGAGAGTTGTTTATGATAAGGATGTCTGATAAAATGAGGGAGAGAATAAAGGTAATATAAAAGGATATAGAGGTTCAAAGAAATTTTGTAAAAAGTTCAGTGAAAGATGTAAACTGTTGGTTGTGGACTCTCATATCTATAAACATAAATTTAAGATTAGTAATATGCATAAAAAATTTTGACCATACCATTCTAATTGTTTAAAAGTTCCATTTATTTCTCTAAAGAAAATTTTATGTACTTGTTAAAAAGTTCTGGAGATTGCCTCCAATATGGCAAGACCAGCCATTTGTGCAAAATACTGTTCTTGTGTGGACTGTTTGACTTTATGCTGTATGAACTGGATATGCAGAACCCACAGGAAAGTGACTGCTGTTACAACATACACTTTGCTACAAGATTCCTGCTTCATGGAAGAGTCTGCTAGACAGTCTAACCAAAAGTTAAGATGCTCATTTTTTATGATACAAAAGGCAATGCGTCCTTCATTTGGTAAGCGTAAGCTATTTAGGTAAATTGAGTCACATAGATGTTTCATATTTCCCTAAAAGGAGTTTCAAATTAATATCAGTATTTTTAAAGCTAAAATGGGCAATACAAAGTTTTCGTTTTATAAAAGCTGTTTCACCTATTATAAAATGATATGAAACACAAGATACTGGCCATCCTTATAAATTAACTGTTGGCTATAATCAAACTAAGTATTAATGATTAATAACAGGGATAAACATCACTCTGTCTCCCATACATGTTCTAAAAGTTTAAGCTTAAAACAAGTAACTCATACAAAGTTGTCTATTTAGATATACCTAGACAGACTTCTAATACTACAGAGATCTGTATAGATAAGGTATTTAAATGTTAACTAAAAAGCTGTAATAATATCAGACAAAGAATCACTGGTAATAAAAATTAACCTAGGCCTGTAAAGAAGATTATGAGGCAGCATGGATTGTTAGGACACTGACCAGGGTGCAAGATGCTCAACTACAATGACTGCTGCCAGGTAGGACCAAGCTTAGGCATTGTAGAGTCTATAGGGTATTGAAAAATTGCTTGTACCAACTTTGCCTAGACAAAATAAGGTCAGAAATTTCCATGTCCCTCTTCCATAGAGGAAAGACAAAAAAAAAAAAAAAAAAACACCAACAACCAAAACAACAAAAAAAAAACCCTCACATTATGTCCTTGGTGAAGAACTTCTGCCCTCAATGCCATAGACAATTGATTATGGCTAGGAGTATATTGACTGGTCCCTGTCTTTTTTTTTTTTTTTTTACTATATTGAACAGTTAATTAAATATATCCTTCTCAGATCTGATAGTATTAATGGCTGGGCTAACCATAACATTGTCAGCTTGGCAGTATTAGGCAGCCTTAATATGGCTCCTCAATAAGGATCTAAAAATATAAAGACATATATGTCGTTTTTGAACATTTATTTATTAATTATGCATACAGTGTTCAGCCTGCATATATCAATGGCATAAGTACATTCCTTCTCTTTTACAGATACCCAATATCTACTTTTTCTACAATATGGATTTCAGCTAAGATTGGTAATAGTAATATATCTGAATCTTTTATGTCCTTTTATATAACACAGTTCATATTGGCTTCAGAGGATCAAATGTCATAAAGCTTGGATCCACTTCTTACATGTTAACAGGATTGCAGATAAGTACAGCCTTCCTGAGGATGGAATTTTCTCCCCGGTCTTCCTGTTCTTCACTAAAGGTAAGGAACTAAGATTTCCAATTAAATATATACATTTTAACTTCTGTTCCCACTTTGACCATGTCTCAGCCGATTTGTGCTTCTGGCAGATGAGCATCAGTTGCTGACTACAGCCTGCTCCTCAATATTGCTCTCCCTGGACTTAAGGTGAACCACTCGAGCGGTTGTGAATCTTCAACAGGGTGTAAAAACTAATGCCTTTGATAAATGTTTGATTTTTCTTAATTCCCTTTCCTTTTGATGGTATTGCCAACATTTTAGCATACTTGCAGCTCAGAAAACACTGCAAAAGTAAGCAGGAAGTAATATAGGCATATCTCTGACACATCAGTGTTTTGATTTTCAAACACCTGTCACCTGGAGTTCTGTTGACTATAAAGCCTCCTTGAGCAGATTATTACTATTATGCCTATGGGTTTCCTCAACCTCCAAGGAAACGACTACTGACTGCAAAAGCAAAAGGTTTTTATTGCTAAAAATCAAGCCAGCTGGGACCTCACTCTGTCAGAAAAGTAAGGTAGTGGTTTAAATTTGTGAAGGGTTTTTAGCAGGGTAAACAGAAAGGGAAGTTTGAGACCACTAGTCTCATTTCACAAGGTTTCCAAGATCAGGCAGTTCATAGAGTACAAAGTTCATTTGCAAGGTCATCATGGATCTAAGTTAATAGTATCTCTCACTTGTTTATGTAAGATTGATAAGCACACCTGAAATGTTGTGGGTCTTCCTGTGTTTTTACTTCTTCTGAGAACAGGGTGTGGGCTCTGTACTCTGTAGTCAGGGATTTATCTACTGGTAGAAATTATTTTTCTGTTTATTTTTTCCTTCTTGCAATAAGCCCTAATTTTATACCTTTTAGTTATGAATTTTTCCATCATATTCCCTCTTTGCTATGGACATTAGAGGCCCAATTTTTGTGCCTCCAATAGATAAAAGACTTCTGGTGTTTTTTTGGTGTACAGGTTAGTCACCTAGCCCCCTATGTATAGGAGTTTCCTTTTGATATAGCATCTCAAGCAGGGAAAAGGTGAAATGTATTCTTTCATGTACTACTTCCTGCTTACTTTTGCAGTGTGTTTTCTTGGGCGAGAGAAGGGTAAAATTCTATTCAAAACCAAAATAAAATAAAATAAAATAAAATAAAATAAAAAAATGGGTGGGGGATTCAGGAAATGGAAGATTTATCAGAGGCATTAGTTTATAGACCCTGTTGAAGATTCACATTGGCTGTGCTGGTTCACACTAAGTCCAGAGCAGCATTTAGGAACAGGATGTAATCAGTAACTGATGCTCATTTTCCACAAGCAGAGATCTGCTGAGACATGTTTAAACTTGGGAACATAAGTTAAAACATATATATTAAATTGGATCTCTTTAATGATCAAGAAGGATAGCAAGGCCAATCTATACATGGATCTCTCGTGACAGAAGAAAAATGTAGAAGCTTCTAACCCAAATCTGTAGTTTTTGCTAGGACTCAAAGGCATAAGTACATTCCTGCTGTTTTACAGATAACAAATATCTATGTTTTCGATACAGATTGGTGATGATAATATATCTAAAACTTTTATGTCCTTTTATACAACACAGTTTATATAGGATTCAGAGGATCAAATGTCATACAGCTTGGATCCACTTCTTACCGGTAAAAAGGACTGCAGACAAGTATAACTTTCCTGAGGATGGAATTTTCTCCCTGGTCTTGTTGTCCTTCTTGATCACTAAAGGTAAGGAATTAAGAGTTCCAATTAAATGTATATGTTTTAACTTATATTTCCAATTTAACCATGTCTCAGCAGATTTGTGCTTCTGGCAGATGAGCATCAGTTACTGACTCCAGCCTGCTCATAAATACTGCTCTGGACTTTCTGTGAACCAGCACAGCCAATGTGATTCTTCAACAGGGTCTATAAACTAATGCCTCTGATAAATGTGCATTTTGCTGAATCCCTCCTCCTTTTTCTCCATTTCCTTTTCTTTTCTTTTCTTTTTTTTTTTTTGGTTTTGAATATCATCTGCAAATAGAGTTTAGTTCTTCCTTTCCAATATGGATCCCCTTGATCTCCTTTTGTTGTGGAAGTGTGTAGGGGAGAGTCCACCTGAATTGGTCCCAGAATCTCCTCTAGCCGAGGCCTGGCTATAGGGGACAAAGCCTGGGCTGATACTCAGGATGTTTCTGCATGGATAGCTGGGAATTTTCCCTTTCCGGCTGTTGAATAAGTTAATTATTCTAGTCTGCATTGTGTAATTGTATCTGCAACATCTGCATATTTTGTGGAAGAGGCAGATGATGATCTCACACACTGTAGGAAGAGAGTGGGGTTGTCTATTTTAGACAGGGGTAAGTGACATTGAGATTTGCGTCTCTACAGGTATCTACAACGTCTGAGTCTTGAGTAGAAGCCAGGGCCTAGAAACCCTTTGGTGTGTCTTTAAGCACACTCTAACCCTTGAGGAAGTGCTCTTGCTGTTCAAGCTTAACCAGCCAATCAACAAGAGCTGGCCAACCTGACAGTCACAGGCATTGCAGAACACTTCCTGTAAATACACTGTAACCTTTTACTCTTGCTTCAGGCTTCGTTAAGCAGAACAAGTGCCAGTGCATTGATTTCTGTTCTGGGAGTGCTACTGTAGTAAACTGTGAGTGGACCATGGATGAACACAGAAGCCACAATATGGTGAGTGAGGAGATGCTATCCTCAGATAGGGAGGATGGGATGGGGAGGCCTGGGAGTTGGTGTGGCAGGCCCTCCAGGTTGCTTGGTGGGAAACTTTGGCCACATTCAGTGTTCTGTGAGGTACCATATGGTCCTAGCAACTCCCCAGACCTGGGTGCTGGAGTATGAATACTTCACTCAGTAGAAAGCATTTCATTTCCATCAGAGAGCTTTCTGTAGAAAGGCTTGTATAGTCAGCACCAGAGTTCTTTTTGTGCACAGTAAGACAAAGAGACAAACCTAGAGAGGCCTAATTTCTCCAGTGTCTTCTACAACTTCTGCAGTACACATTTAATGTTTAGGTACAAGATTCATGTTAAATTAATTGTGTGTATCGTGTAAAATACATTTTCTTTATTTCTTTACATACTTATATTTATTTATTTTTGATTTTTGAGATAGCTTTTTTCTTTTATTTTTACATATTTATTTTTTTTTCTTATTTTACATATTGATCGAAGGTCCCTCTCCCTCCCTGCCATGCCTCCCAATTCGGCTCCTGTCCTATTTCTGTCCCCACTCCACAGGGAGGGTGATGTCTTCCAGGAGGAGTCAAAAATCTGTCAAATCATTTGGATTAGGGACTATGTCCTCCCTCCTGTCTCTAGGCTAAGGGAGTATCCCTCCATTTGACATGTGCTCCCAAAGTCATTTCATGATCCAGGGATGCATCCTGTTTCCAGGGAGACAACTTTTTTCTATGTATAGCAATGGAGCATGACATGAAAGTTGCACTGTAGAGCAGGCTAGTCCCAAACTCATAGTGACGTACATACTTCTGAATCCTCAGAGTGATATTATAGGCTTGAGACACTGAACATATCCATACATCCATACATGGCATTCTTGTGTTGGATTGCACTCCAATACTAAACTGTGATGTGGAAGAGTAGAATTGTTCATATAAAAGACGTACCAATTCATAGGGATATTGAGACCCACAAAATAGGATTTAGCTGAGGGAGTGCTGCCTATAAAATTACACAAAGATGAGTAGTGTGCTAATAAGGCATGTTAGAGATTAGGATGCTAAAATATACATTTGATCTCTAAGATTGTCCCAGACATTTGGCTCCAAACCATGAAAAGGAGAAACTCCTAATTCACTGAGAGCCCCCAGGCCCATCTCCTTCTAACAAAACAAGACTGTTAAAATCTGATCAGCAGACATTGCTTGGGCACATTGAACATTAGGGCCTGGTGTTCCAGAAAGGGCCAGTTTTCTACAGAAAATCATAGTCATCCCAGATGGGCAAGATAAACTCAAGTGACAACTGTTTGAAAGGGAAAACCCTTTTGTTTTGAGGGTTGGACTGAGCAAGCAAGACTCTCAATCATGGAGATGGATCAATGCTCATTCTCAAAACTTGAAAATTTATTGGCAGAAACAGTAACAACCTGGAATCTTTGCCTTAGGACTGTTCCATCATGCCCTGAGATATGCAGAATAAAATAGAGCTCCTCCTTTAAAACAAGGAAGATGCTTATGAGGGAATGCAATTGTCTGCGGCCAGAGCTTTTGTGTAGGTGTTATTTCAAATACTGAGAACACAACTCTTAGTTCTGCTGACTTTCTAGAATTCTCCCATTTCCTTCCATTTCCCCCTGGAAATCATAAAGAGGAGGCAATTCTTCATAAGATGATTACATAGAATAAGACATAAGTTAAGCAAGACCTCCCTGCCATAGGTTTTATCTTTTCTTTGTTCTGCCTTTCCTATCTTCCCCATCTTCTGGCACATCTGTGTTCAAAACTGTCATTAAAGTGTGACATGAGAGCATGTCACTAGTGTACTCTGAAATAATTATGGTACTATCTTTTCTGTTGAAATCTTTCATTGGCTTACTGGACCGACTTGCAGTTCCCTGACCCTTTTTAAATTTTTCAAAGTCTCAGCTGTCAGGTGACCCTGGAAGAACTTAAAAATGGCAGCATTAATGGAATGCAAATTATGTTTAAGAGCCAGACAATGATGATAAATGTGTTTAACCCCAGCTATCAGATTGCACATACAGGCATATTTCTGTGAGTTTGAGACTAGTGTGCTCTATAGAGCTAGCCCACTACAACTAAGGCTATAGCACAGGGAAACCAAGAAACACTGTCTCAAAAAAATATCTGTTGTAGGCTTTCTCCTATGTGTACATTAGTGAGAGATAGTTAAATGTTATCATTACAGAGACTATTTTTTTTTCTTTTCTTTATTTACCTCTTTTGTCTATGGAGTTATTTGTTCACTGGAAAGGCAAAATCTAGAACAGCTTTACTCCCAGCATTTTAGAATTAATTTTCTGAGACATGCTTTCTCAATTACAACGATTGCTTTGATCTCAGCTTGTTGCTTTCCAGGGCAATGTACTTTCTGTCCTCTTAAATACACCTCATTAAATTAAGTGACTGTATGCCCTCAGAAGGGAGAAGGATGATTTTTTTTTTGTTTGTTTGTTTTGTTTTGTTTTTTGGACCAAGCATCTTAAGCACCTAATTTGAGGATACCAATTTCTTTTAAGGAAATATTTAATAAACAGAATCTGTAACACTGCACATTCATTTAAAATATAATCCACATCTACATCATAAATGATCTCAGTGAGAACAAGATAAGGAAGTATGACCCCAGTGTTTTAAAATTGTCCACATGAGTCATGAAGTTGACTGTCCATTACACTTGCAACAAAAAGATTTGCATACTTTCATGTGGAGCATGTATGCTGCCTTCAGACCAGAGTAGAAAGAAGAGTTTATTGCGTGCACTGTAAGGAGAACCAGGGTAGGATATCAGCTGCTGTGTCCATCATTAAAAAGGCTGTGATTGCTGCATTGTGATGGTTTGAATGTGATTGCACCTATAATCTCATAGGGAATGGCAGTAGTAGAAGGAGGAGATTTGTTGCAGTGACTTTGGCATTTTGAGAAGAAGAGTATCATTGGTGATGGGTTTTGGGGTTTCCTATGCTTTGGATATGGAAAGTATATAAGATGTCTTACTGAGGCCTGCATATCAAGATGTAGCCAGCACCATATTTTTCTTCAAATCATGCTCCCTGCTATGATGAAAATAGATGGAATTTCTGAAACTGTGAGTCAATCCAATTACAAGTTTTCTTTATAAAATTTGTGGGGGATCTCTTCATTGCAAGTAGAGTGATGAATATTCCACCCCTGATTATCACTGGGGAGTCTAGGGTTGGAATCCCTGATAGGGGGAGCTTTACCCAGGAGGCAGAGACAGGTTGACCTCTGTGAGTTAGGGACCAGGCTGTTCTACAAGAGCTAGTTCCAGGACCACCTTAATGTCACAGAGGAACCCTATCTAAAGAACATCAACAAAAAGATATGTGGTGGTCTTAGAACTTATACACAGCAATAAAAATCCTAACTAATGTAGGTTCAGTGATTTTCTTGTTTAGATACTCAGGGTGTATTGATTCATGTCATGTGAATGAAGACAGACTAGATTTGTTGGATAAAATTTGGAAGTTATATTGAGCTGGGTATAGCCAATGGTATGATGTCATTGAGATTTGCATTGATCACAGCTACTCCAGATTTTGCTACCTAGTGCTGGGAAGAAACTGCTGCAATTTCTTTAGGGAAAGGCTTTGAGTGCTCATTAAGAAGGAAATAAATGTTACTTATTTACACTTTTCCAATTCCCTTGGCTGGTATTGGGAATGAAATGACTACAAGGATATGGTAGAATTGAGTTCATTTAAGATCTTTGAAGCTGGTGTAGGAACAGTGCAGAAAGAGGTGGGAGAAGGAAGGAACATGAGCAATTTCTTGCTTTCCCTTGGTGGAAATATCAGTGTGGAGCCTATAATCAATTGTAGATGGTTTACAAAATGTCTGACTGGCCATTTCTTGGTGTCCATAGACAAGGACAATCAATAATCTTGATAAAGTACTGATGTGATAATGAAACCAAATTGCTGACTTTTGTGTAGAAGGTGCAATGAAATCAGCCCCACAACATGGTCAGTGTGTAAGCTTCAGAGCAGGAGGAGCAGACCTGCCTAATTGTCATTGCTGCAGGGACAGGAAGGGAACATGTGCCCTGTGCTGACCTGGGCACTGGCCCTTTTCCTCTGAGCCTCGCTGTGTGTAGGTTCCCTTGGGGGAATGAAATCTTTGTGTCCACACTGGGCTGTGATGATGCACAACTTTTTTATTCAAGCACTTGAGAGGCAGAGGCAAGAAGCTCTATGTGAGTTTGAGGCCAGTATGATTTTCAAAGAGAGTTCTAGTGTAGGTCCCAAACATAAAGAGACAGCCTGCCTTAAAAACCAAAAGAAAAACTAAAGGAAATAAAACAAAACAAACAAACCAAAACGAAACTAATATTGGTGTTCAATATGAAAGACAAAGTTTCTTTTAGTATGCGTTGGGAGCATCCAAGGGAAAAACTGAATGTTTGCTTCTGGAATTTATGAATATTGCAATCCACAATCAGACTTTTCTTACATTTGCCACACACAGTTTAGAAAACAGTGGAAAATGGTCATGAGAATCATCTTTCAGCAATACAAGATCACAGCTCTTTTAACTTTCCACACTCACTAGCTACCATAGCATGTCTCAGGAACGTTGAGCTCCTGGAGAAAAAAAGGAATTTCTTATCTGCTCTTTTCTCAAGTGTGCATGGTGTTTAGTGGGTGGACAGGGCAGTTTCCACATGCTGTGGCATTATACATGTGGTTGGAAGTAGAAATTAAATCATTGTTCTGTATTAAATTTTGTGTGGGCATGATGGGGCTGGTTTTGCCTTAAACCACAAGGAGCCTTGAGAGTTTGCAGAAACATAGAAAAAGATTACCACCATTTTTAGAGAGAACTCTAAACCATGAGGCATTTCTGTTGGGAACAATGCCAGTACCTGGAGTGTCAGAAGAAGAGAGCGAGCATTCTTCTGAGTTAATTTTGTGGGAGTTGTGAATTCTTTTTATGTAAGATCTAAATAACTAGCACGATGGGTAGCTGGTTAACATTGGTCAAGATCTCGGTTTTCCTGCCTGAATTTCCTCTGGTGTTTTGATAAAAATTTGATTATATTTTCCAGCTTTTGTTCTTGTCTCTGTCTCTGCATCTTGGCTTTATCCTTTCCCAAACATTGTACACCTTCTTGATCACCATATATTTGTTTTAAATATAAAGGTCACAATATGTCAAAGTATAACCTGAACGTTTCCTGGATTTCCTCTGTGTCCATTGTTATGTCCTCCTTTTCATTTCTGATTTTGTGAATTTGCATGTTCTCTCTCTGAGTTTTCATTAGTTTGGATAGAGGTTTGTCTATCTTGTTGATGTTCTTGAAAACCCAACTCTTTGTTATATTGATTTTTTTGTATTGTTTCCCTGGTTTCTGTTTTATTGATTTCAGCCCTTAAATTGTTTATTTTCTGGCATCTACTCCTCCAGGGTGAGTTTGGTTCTCTCTGTTCTAAGGCTTTCAGTTGCACTGTTAATTCTCTATTGTGACTATCCTCTGTTTATGTTCATATGGGCACATAGTGCAATGAACTTCTCTGGTACCACTGCTTTCAAGGTGTCCCATTAGTTTTGGTATGTTGTGTCCTCATTCTTGTTGAATTTTAGGATGTCCTTAATTTCTTTTTTTCTTCTTTGACACAGGTATGGTGCAATTGAACTTTGTTGAGTTTGCATGAGTTTGTAGTGTTTCTTCATTTTGTGTTGTTGTTGTATTCCAATTTTAAAGCATGCTGGTCATTTAAGATACAGGGGACTATTCCAATTCTCTTGTAACTCTTGAGGTTTGTTATACCACCTACTATTTGGTTGATTTTAGAGAAGGTTTCATGTGGAGCAGAGAAGAAGTTTGTTCTTTTGTGTTTGGATGGAAAGTTCTATAGATGTCTGTTAAACCCAATTGAAACCAAACTTCTGTTAATTCTTTTCTTACTTTGTTAAGTTTATGACTGGTGGTCTTGCCTATTGATGACATTGGCATGTTGAAGTCTGTCACTATAAGTGTGTGAGGCTTTAGGTGACATTTGAATTTTAGTAGCATATCTTTTATGAATGTAGTTGCCTTTATATTTGGAGCACAGTTAGTCAGAATTGATACTTTGTATTGATGGATTTCTCTTGTGATGAATATGGAATGACTGTTTTCATCTCTTTTGATTAATTTTGGTTTGAAGTCTAACTTGTTAGATATTAGGATAAACACACCTGCTTGTGTTTTGGACCCATTTGATTGGAAGATCTTTTCTTATCCCTTTACCCTGAGTTTATGTCTATCTTTGAAGCTTAGATGCATTTCTTGTATGCAGCAGTGAGATGGATTCTGTCCTCGTATCCACTCTGTTAACCTGTGTCTTTTTACAAGCAAGTTAAGACCATTAATGTTGAGGGAGTGTAAGGAGCATGGAATGTTAATGCTTGTTTGTTTTAGATTTGAATTTGGAAGTGGTATTGTGAATTTATTAGTCTTGCTTTACTCTTGATTTGTGGTGAAGTGGATTATCTGTTGCCTACATATTTGTGAGTATAGTTAACTTCCTTGGCTTGGAGTTTTCCTTCCAAATCTTTTTTATGGCTGGATTTGTAGATACATATTGTGAAAATCTGTCTTTGTCGTTAAATATCTTGTTTTCTCCATCTATAGTGATTAAGAGTTTGCTGGGTATAGTAGCCTGGGCGGGCATCTGTGGACTCTTTCTACTCGTAGGACATCTATCCAGGACCTTCTGGCTTTGAGGCTTTCCATGGAGTAGTCAGGTGTAATTTTGATAGGTCTGCCTTTATATGTTACCTGGAATTTTTCCTTTGCTGCTCGTAATGTAATTTCTTTATTTGTATGTTAGATATTTTGGTTATTATATGTCAAATGGGTCTTTGTTCTTTGGTCCAGTCTATTTGGTGTTTGGTATGCTCATTGTACTTTCATGGGCATGTCCTTCTTCAGAGTGGGAATGTTTTCCTCCATGATTTTGTTGAATATGTTTTCAGCACCTTTGAGCTATGCTTCCTTACTTTCCTATATGCCTACTATTCTTATGATTGGCCTTTTCACTTCCCACACTTCCTTTTTTTGTTAAGAATTTGTAGGATTTATGATTTTCTTTGGCTGATGAATCTATTTCCTTTACTTTGTCTTCTGCACCTGAGATTATCCCTTCCATCTCTTAAATTCTGTTGGTTATGCTTTCATTTGCAGTTCCTGATCATTTGCCCAGTTTTTCTATTTCCAGCATTCCTTCATATTACATTTTATTTATTGGTTCCATTTCAGTTTTCAAGTCTTGAACTGTTTCCTCCACCTGCTTAATAGTTTATTCTAGGTTTCTGTACTTGCTTCAGGACATTTGTTCATTTCTTCTATTTGTTGTATGTTTTTTCTTCCACTTCTTTAAGGGTTTTTCTGATATCCTCTTTGAGGGCCTCTATCATTTTTATGGCTATAATTTTTAATTCATTCTCTTGTACTTTATCTGCTTTGTTGTGTCCGTTCAATTTGGTTTAGCTTCCATAGATTCCGGTGCTGTTATTCTTGTCATTCTGTTGTTAGATGTTTTATTGTATTGCCATCTTCCCATAGCTTCTTCCCCGGTGTGTTTTGGTCAGTGAGAAGTTTGATGTTTATAGCTCTGGGTGGTCCAATCTCTCTAGGTGGTCTCTCCAACAGGCAGAGGCCCAGCAGTTGGGCTAAAAGTTCAGACTCCAGCAGAAGACTGGCGATGCAAATCAAAGATTTTGAAGGCTGGGACTCAGGATGTCCCTTAAGCCGATAGGGGGGGCTTTTTGGGGCTTTTGTTGGGGGGCCCCCCCGGCCGCCCAGATCTAGCCTGGGCCGAGAGAAAGAGAGAGGCAGAGAGAGAGAAATAGAGAGAGACAGAGACACAGAGTGAGAAAGAAAGCATGAGAGAGGGAGAGGGAGAGGAAAGAGAGATAATGGGAGCAAGAGAGACAGCAACCAAAGTTTCTCCACCTTCTGGTTTTATATTCTGTAACACCCAGTCACAAAAAGAGGAACATGTTAATGTACTGCTTCATATATGGATTTTAGACCTAGAGCAAATGATCACCAGCCTATAATTCATACCACCAGAGGAACTAGGATACAAGATGTATTCTAAGAGATTCATCTAAAGTCCCTCACAGAAGGGGGAAGGGACAAGGCCCCCAGATCACATGGGAAGTGGGGGAGCAGTGCCTGGAGAGGGAACTAGGAGAAAGAGAAGGGAAGGAGAGGAAAGCTATTATGACTAGGAAGATTGAGTCAGAGTAGGAATAGAAGACAAGGGGGGGGGGGAGAGAAAGAAAGAAAGCATGAGAGAGAAAGAGAGAGGGAGAGGAAAGAGAGATAATGGGAGCAAGAGCGTCATCAACCCAAGCTTCTCTGCCTTCTGGTTTCATAATGTACCAAAGGCACCACATATAAGACTGGGAAGAAACCTCCCATATGACTGTTGGCTATGCTTGAAGCTCTGATGGGCAATGGAAGCCTGAGTTACAGGACTAAATGAGTAGAAAAGACACAGAACTTGAGGGCAGGTTTGGATCAGGGCTACCAAACATTCTAAACTCTTTGTATAGATACAGAAGCCATTAGGGTTTCCATGCAACAACCCAGCCTCCCTGGGTATGCAGGTGTTGGTTTAAGTATGGCTTCTTCCTCCTTGCCAGGGATGATATGGAGAGGAAGGACTCAGGAGTGGTGGGATCACTTTTTGCGGGAGATGTGGTTTACAAGTTTTCCCTTAGTCACCATCCTGTAGCCCATAGGCACCTGTACCTTGAGAGATGGACAAAGCAGGTTGTGTAAAGCTTCAGCCGTAATATTGAGCTGCAGTTGGAGAGAGGATGGTTTGACTCCTGGCAGTGTTTCGTAGCACCATTACAAGCCCCGCTCTCATGGTGTCAAGGGGGGCCCTGTCCTGGATTAACTTCGCTTCAGACTTTCCCCCTTAAAAGGACTGCTATTGTGTTTCCAGAGTAGTGGAAAGGGACAAGGTCTCCTGAGAAAATTGGGATCATTGTCTGTGGTGAGGGAGAGTTAGCAGAAAGAGAATGGGAGAAGCAGATGCGAGAGGAGGAAAAGAGGATCAAGAAGACTGAATTTTGGAAAGAATAGAGGACAGCAACAAAAGAGATACCATACTAGATAGAGATATTATAGGTTGTAAGAGAAATCTGGCATTAGGAAAATGTCCAGAGATCTACAAGGATGACCCCAAATAAGAATATAAGCAATAGTGGAGAGGTTACCTTAAATGCCCTTCTGTATAATGAGATTGATATCTACCTTATAGGCTATTCTAGAGCCTTCATCCATTAGTTGACAGAAACTGAAGCAGAAACCCACAGCTAAGCACTAAGGAAAACTTCTGGAATCCAGTTGCAGAGAGGGAGGAGTGATAAGTACAGGGGCCAAGACCAGGTTGGAGATGCCCACAGAATCACCTAAGAAAAACAAGGGGGAGCTCATGCATACCAGTCTGATAGTTGGGAAACCATAATATGACTGACCTAAAACCCCTACATGTGCATCTCATTTAGAAGGCCTGGTAAGTCTAAGGGACCTCTGGCAGTGGAATCAGGATGTGGAATCAGGATGTATCACTGGTGTATGAAAGACTTCAGGAGCCCATTCCCCATGGACAGATATATCCATCCACTCTGTATCGCTTAGAAAAGAAAATGGGAGGTACTCTTGAACAAATTGGTACAGGAGACCACTTTTTAGACATAACTCCAGGAGCACAGTCACTGAGATCAACAATTAATGAATGGGACCTCTTCAAACTTAGAAGCTTATGTAAGGCAAAGGACACAGTGGACAAGACCAAACCGCAGCCCACAGACTGTTTTGTGCATGGCAATAGACACAGGTCTAATTTTAGTCTTCTACACTCCCATCATCCAGTTGTACCAGCACCATTTTGATGGGAGATGTCATTCTGAAAATATGTTTCTCATACTGGTTAATGAAGAAAGCACTGTTGGACAATAGGACAAATAGATAGGCGGGACTAGGAGATAAGGAGGAAAGAGGGAGGAGGAAGGAGGAGTCAAGATTGAGAGACTGGGGAAACAAGATGCCTGCCCTCGTTTCCCCGGCAAGAAGAGACACCGTGAAAATACATAGATCAACAGAAATGGGCTAATACTTAAGACAGAGGTAGCCAACAAGAAACTAGTACCTGGCCAACAGCATTATATCGAATACAGAGTCTCTGTATATTAATTGGTGCTGGTGCGGTGGAGGGACAAGACCAGCCCTGGGCTAAAAACCTTACCCACCATTTGTTGAAGAATCTTTCCTCATTCCATTGTACACTTTCAGCTGTTTTGCCAAAAGTCGGGTGTTCGTATGTGTGTGGGTTAATATCAGGATTTTCTATTCGATTTCCTTGAGCTACTTGTCTATTTTTGTGCTAATACCAGGCTGTTTTCAGGACTATAACTCTGTAGTAGATCTTAAAGTCAGGGATAAAGATGCATCCTGAAATTCCTTTATTATACAGGTTGTTGTGGCTCTTCTGATTCTTTTGTTTTTCGATATAAAGTAGATTATTACCCTTTCAAGGTCAGTGAAGAATTGTGCTGGGATTTTAATGGATATTTCATTGAACATGTAGATTGCTATTGGTTAGATTGCCATTTTTACTGTTTTTTCTACCTATCCATGAGATTGGGTGATCTTTACATTTTCTGGTATTTTCTTTAAAGACACAAATTGTTATTATATAGGTCTTTCACTTGTTTGGTAATTGTTACCCCAAGATACTTTATGATGTTTGTTGCTATTCTGCAGGGTGATGTTTCTCTAATTTCTTTATCAGCCCCTTTGTTGACTGAATATGGAATGGCTACAGATTTTTTTTTTTTTATTATTTAATCTTGTATCCTCATACTTTGCTGAAGGTATTTTTCAGATGTAGGAGAAACCTGGTAGAGTCTTTTGGTTGCTTATGTAAACTATCATATCATCTGAAAATAAAGTTTGAGTTCTTCCTTACCAATTTGTATCCCCCTTGATCTCCATTTCTTGTCTTATTTCTTTAGCTAGCCTTTCAAGTAAAATAATGAAGAGATATGAAGAGATAAGGCAGCCTAGTCTTTTTCCTGATTTTAGATGAATCGACTTAATCTTCTCTACATTCAGCTTTATATCTGCTCTGGGTTTACTATATATTGTTTTTATTATGTTTACATAAATTCCTGTTATCCCTGATCTCCCCAAGACCTTTAACATAAAGGATGTTGAATATTGTCAAAGGGTTTTTCTGCATCTAAGATCATGTGACTTTTCATTTTCAGTTTGTTTATGTAGTGGTATATTTGATATATTTTCATATGTGAAACCATCTCTACAATCCAAGGATGAAGCATACTTCATCATTGTCAGTGATTTCTCTGATATAATCTTTTTTTTATTTATAATTTTTTTATTTAATTTTATATTACAAAGACCAATTAAATGAAAACAAACATTTATACACAATATTTGGGAATTTGGGCGTCGTTCTTTCCAAACTACTTCCTGCTGGTAAGGGGTGCTGTCTTGGGGGATTCGAAGAAGATTCAGATATCCTAGCTGTAGTCTGTAGGGCTGTTTTGTCCAGCTGTTTTGAATGTAGGATCAGCTTGTACTCTGTTTCAGGCGGTCTGGCGTGATCAAACCACATTAGTCTGGAAGGAATCCACATCTTTTCATTTTCTGTGGAAACAAAAATAGAAATCCTTTTCCCCAGTAACTTGTTCTTCAAGTTAAATTTTGGAGTCAAAGCATTTTTTTTTAATTTATTAGTTTACATGTCGATCCCAGTTCCCTGCTCCTCCCTCCCTCCCTCCCTCCCCCTCCAGCCCTCCCTCCGTTCTTCCCTCCCTTTTACCCTTTCTACCCTCTCACATGCACTCTAACCACCCTCCCCTCCCATCCCCCCACCACAATTCCATATGTATGGGAATGCCATCCAGTTGGGGTCATGTAGATGTGACAGGTCCTGTGAAGTAGGGACTAGGGCTTCTCTCCTGTCTCTAGAATAAGGCAGTTATCCCTCCATGGGGGATATGTTTGCAAAGTCCTTTTGTGCACCAGGGATACATCCTGGCTCCACTGTCTGACATCTCTTAGACTGCTCAGACCTTCTGGCTGAGACCCATATTCAGGGGGGCCCGAGTCAGTCCCCTGCTGGCTTCCCAGCTATCAGTCTAGTGGCCCTTAGCACCTCCTTGTTCAGTTAAGCTGTCTCTATATGCTTCTACCACATGGTCTTGTCCTCTCCATCTTCTTCTGGGTTCTAGTTCGACTCAGTGTTTATGTATGGCTGTTTGCTCCTATTTTCAACAGGCATTAGTTGAGGGCTCCATGGAGAAGTTAGTTGTTGATCTCACTCTCCGGGAAGGGCATTTATGATAGCCTTTCCACGGAAGCTGAGATTGTTAGTTGGGAGCAGTATTGTAGTTCTCTCGACCTTTCTTTGTGTTCAACTTTATCTTCAAACCAATATTGGCTCCCTCTTTTATGTTCTCTCCCTCTGTCTCTGTCTCTCTCTCTCTCCTATCTTCCATTCCTAACCAGTCTCAATCCTCCTGGTCGCACATGCCTTCCTCTCCTCCCCCTCATTTTCTCCTACTTCTCTCTCCATTCGCTGTCCTCCCCCACTTCACCTGAGCTCTGGGGGACTTGTACATCACCAGTTCTGTGAGGGACTTTATATGAATCTTTTAGAATACACCTTGTATCCTATTTCCTCTGGTGATGTGAATTATAGGCTGATGATCATTTGATCTAGTTCTAAAATCCATATATGAGTGAGTACATACTGTGTTCCTCTTTTTGTGACTGGGTTACCTCATTCAGGATGGTTTCTTCAAGTGCCATACACTTGCCTGCTAATTTCAAGATACCATTATTTTTTTCTGCAGAGTAGTATTCCATTGTGTAGATGTGCCACATCTTCATTAACCATTCTTCAATTGAGGGGCATCTAGGTTGCTTCCAGGTTCTTGCTATTACAAATAGTGCTGCTATGAACATAGTTGAACAGATATCTTTGTTGCATGGATGTGAATCCTTTGGGTATATGCCTAAGAGGGGGATTGCCAAGTCCTGTGGTAAACTAATTCCCATTTTCCTTAGGAACCGCCATACTGATCTCCAAAATGGCTGTATGAGTTTGCACTCCCACCAGCAGTGGAGGAGTGCACTTTCTCCACATCCTCTCCAACATAAGTCACCACTGGTGTTTCTAATGTTAGACATTCTGGCAGGAGTAAGATGGTATCTCAAAGTTGTTTTGATTTGCATTTCCCTGATAGCTAAGGATGTGGAGCATTTTCTTAAGTGTCTTTCAGCCTTTTTGATTTCCTCCATTGAGAATTCTTTCTTCAGTTCTGTACCCCATTTTTTAATAGGGTTATTTGGTGTTTTGTTGACTAGTTTCCCGAGTTCTTTGTGTATTACGAGATCAGCCCTTTGTCGGATATAGGATTAGTGAAAATCTTTTCCCAGTCAGTGGGCTGCCGTTTGGTCTTGTCAACTATGTCCTTTGCCTTACAGAAGCTTCTAAGTTTGAAGAGGTCCCATTTATTAATTGTTTCTTTCAGTGTCTTTGCCCCTGGAGTTATGTTCAAGACGCGGTTTCCTATACCAATTTGTTCGTGGGTACCTCCTACTTTCTTTTCTAAGAGGTTCAATGTGGCTGGATTGATATTGAGGTCTTTGATCCATTTGGACTTGAGTTTGGTGCATGGCGACAGACATGGGACTATCTGCTGTCTTCTACACACCCTCATCCAATTGTGCCAGCACCATTTGTTGAAGATGCTGTCTTTGCCCCATTGTATAATTTTAGATGTTTTGTCGAAAATCAGGTGTTCATAGGTACGTGGATTAATATCAGAATTTTCAATTTGATTCCATTGGTCTACCTGTCTATTTTTATGCCAATACCAGGCTGTTTTCAGAACTATAGCTCTGTAGTAGAGCTTAAAGTCAGGAATGGTGATGCCTCCTGATGTTCTTTTATTGTAAAGTGTTGTTTTGGCTATCCTGGGTCTTTTGTTTTTCATATAAAGTTGATTATTATCCTTTCAAGGTCGGTGAAGAATTGTGGTGGGATTTTAATGGGGATTGCATTGAATCTGTAGATTGCTTTTGGTAAGATTGCCATTTTTACTATGTTTATTCTATCTAACCAAAAGCATGGGAGATCTTTCCATTTTCTGGTATCTTCTTTAATTTCTTTCTTTAGAGTCACAAAGTTCTTATTATATAGGTCTTTTACTTGTTTGGTAAGCATTACACCAAGATAGTTTATGTTGCTTGTGGCTATTGTAAAGGGTGATGTTTCTCTGATTTCTTTCTCTGTCTCTTTGTCGTCTGAAAAAAATAGGGCTACTGATTTTTTTGAGTTTATCTTGTATCCTGCTAGTTTGCTGAAGGTTTTTATCAGCTGTAGGAGTTCCCTGGTAGAGTTTATTGGGTCGCGTATGTAAACTGTCATATCATCTGCAAATAGAGACAGTTTGACTTCTTCCTTTCCAATTTGCATGCCCTTGATCTCCTTTTGTTGTCTTATAGCATTAACTAGAACTTGTAGTACGATATTGAAGAGATATGGAGAGAGAAGAGAGCCTTGTCTTGTTCCTGATTTTAGAGGAATTGGCTTAAGTTTCTCTCCATTCAGTTTTATGTTGGAAGTTGGTTTGCTGTATATTGCTCTTATTATGTTTACGTATGTTCCTGTTATCCCTGACCTCTCCAATACCTTTATCATGAAAGGGTGTTGAATTTTGTTGAAGGCTTTTTCCACATCTAGGGAGATAATCATATGGTTTTTCTTTTTCAGTTTGTATATATGGTGGATCACGTTGATTGATTTTCGTATGTTAAACCATCCCTGCATTCCAGGGTTGAAGCCTACTTGATCATGGTGGATGATTTCTGTGATGTATTCTTGAATTCGGTTTGCCAGTATTTTAATGAGTATTTTTGCATCGATGTTCATCAGGGATATTGGTCTGTAGTTTTCTTTCTTAGTTGTGTCTTTGTGAGGTTTGGGTACCAAAGTTATTGTGGCCTCATAAAAAGAGTTTGGCAATAAACCTTCTGTTTCTATCTTGTGGAACAGTTTGAGGAGTTGTGGTATTAGTTCTTCCTTGAATGTCTGGTAGAATTCTGCACTGAATCTATCTGGCCCTGGACTTTTTTTTTTTTTTTTTGGAAGGCTTTTGATGACTGCTTCTATTTCATTGTGGGTTATAGGTCTATTTAAGTTGTTTGTCTGTTCTTGATTTAATTTTGGTAAGTGATAGTTATACAGAAACTTGTCCATTTCCTTTGAATTTTCACTTTTTGTGGAATACAGATTTTCAAAGTATGATCTGAAAATTGTCTGGATTTCCTCTGTATCTGTTGTTATGTTCCCCATTTCGTTTCTGATTTTGTTAATTTGCATGTTCTGTATCTGCTTTTTCGTTAATTTGGATAAATGTTTGTCTATCTTGTTGATTTTCTCAAAAAACCAACTCTTTGTTGCATTGATTTTTTTTGTATTGTTTTCCTGGTTTCTATTTTGTTGATTTCAGCCCTCAAGTTGATTATTTCCTGGCATCTACTCCTGTGGGGTGAATTCACTTCTCTCTGTTCTAAGGTTTTCAGTTGGGCTGTTAATTCTTTTATGTGACTATCCTCTGTTTTCTTCATATGGGCACTTAGTGCAATGAACTTCCCTCGTAGCACTGCTTTCAAGGTGTCCCATAAGTTCGGGTATGTTGTATCCTCATTCTCGTTGAATATTAGAAAGTCTTTAATTTCTTTCTTTATTTCTTCTTTGACTCAGGAGTGGTGCAATTGCACATTGTTACGTTTCCATGAGTTTGCAGGTTTTCTGCTATTTGTGTTGTTGTTGAATTCCAATTTTAAAGCATGGTGGTCCGATAAGATACAGGGGACTATTCCTATTCTCTTGTATCTGTTGAGGTTTGTTATGTCTCCTAGTATGTGGTCGATTTTAGAGAAGGGTCCATGTGGAGCAGAGAAGAGGGTATATTCTTTTGTCTTTGGATGGAATGTTCTATAGATGTCTGTTAACCCCAGTTGAGACATAATTTCTGTTAATTCTTTTGTTTCTTTGTTGAGTTTCTGATTTGTGGTCCTGTCTAGTGTTGAGAGTGGTGTATTGATATCTCCCACTATAAATGTGTGAGGTTTTATATGAGCTTTGAGTTTTAGTAGTGTTTCTTTTACGAATGTGGGTGACTTTGTATTAGGGGCATAGATGTTCAGAATTGAGACTTTTTGTTGATGGATTTCTCCTGAGATGAATATGAAATGACCGTCTTCATCTCTTTTGACTAATTTTGGTTTGAAGTCTAACTTGTTAGATATTAGGATAGCTACGCCTGCTTGCTTCTTATTTCCATTTGATTGGAAAATCTTTCCCAACCCTTTTCCCTGAGGTAATGTCTATCTTTGGAGCTAAGATGTGTTTCTTGAATGCAGCAGAAGGATGGATTCTGTCTTTGTATCCATTCTGTTAGCTTGTGTCTTTTTATAGGTGAGTTAAGACCATTAATGTTGAGGGTGAGTAAGGTCCATTGATTGTTGATGCTTGTTTGATTTAGGTTTGTTGTTGGCAGTGGTATTGTGAATATATTTGTTCTGCTTCACCCTAGGTTTCTGGTGTAGTTGGATTATCTGTTGCCTACATTTTTTGTGGGCATAGTTACCTTTCTTGGGTTGGAGTTTTCCTTCCAGTACTTTCTGTAGGGCTGGATTTGTAGATACATATTTGGAAAATCTGGTTTTGTCATTAAATATCTTGTTCTCTCCATCTATATTGATTGAGAGTTTTGCTGGATATAGGAGCCTAGGCTGGCATCTGTGTTCTCTTAATACTTTTAGAACATCTATCCAGGACCTTCTGGCCTTGAAGGTTTCCATGGAGAAGTCAGGTGTAATTTTGATAGGTCTGCCTTTATATGTTACCTGTCCTTTTTCCTTCGCTGCTCTTAATATTCTTTCTTTATTCTGTATGCTAGGTGTTTTGATTATTATATGTCGAGGGGTCTTTTTTCTTAGGTCCAGCCTATTTGGGGTTCGGTATGCTTCTTGTACTTTCATGGGCATGTCCTTCTTCAGATTTGAAAAGTTTTCCTCTATGATTTTGTTGAATATGTTTTCAGCACCTTTGAGCTGGTCTTCCTCACCTACCATCGGGGAAGTAGCATCGAGAGAGGGAAGAGACACCACCAACACCTACAGGAAGAAACTATGGGAAGAAGGCAATACAAGAGAACACCTAACAACAGAAAGACAAACATGACACCACCAGAATCTAGGGAGTCTATACCAACTAGAATGGAACACAACAACAAAGCAGAGGAAGCAGAAGGGTACGACATAAAAATCACCATCATAAAAATGATAGAGGCCCTCAAAGAAGATGTGAGAAAATCCCTTACAGAAATGGAGGAAAAAACAAACAAAAAAGTGGAAGAAATGAACAAATTCCTTAAGGAAAGTACAGAAAGCCAAGAAAAAACAATTAATCAGGTGAAGGAAACGGTTCAAGACTTGAAAACTGAAATTGGGAAAATAAAGGCAACAAAAATGGAAGGAAGGCTGGAAATTGAAAAGCTGGGCAAAAAATTGGAGACAACGGACACAAGCATAACCAATAGAATTCAAGAGATGGAAGAGAGAATCTCAGGTGCAGAAGATAAACTAGAAGAAATAGATTCATCGACCAAAGAAAATCATAAATCTCTGATATAATCTTGGATTCGGTTTTCCTATATTTTCTTGAGTATTTTCGCATCAATGTGCATGAGGGATATTGGTCTGTAATTTTATCTCTTATTTGTGTCTTTGTGTGGATGGGTATTAAGGTGATTGTAGCCTCATAAAAAGAGTTTGGTAATGAACCTTCTATTGTGTGGAACAATTTCAGGAGTATTAATATAGCTCTTCCATGAATTTTTGGTAGAATTCTTCACTGAAGAAGACATCTGGCTCTGGGATTTTTTATGTTGGAAGGCTTTTCTTTATTACTCCTAATATGTTAGTTGTTATAGGTCAATTTAAGTTGCTTGTCTATTCTTGATTTAATTTTGGTAAGTAATAGTTATCCAGAAATTTGTTCATATACTTTGAATTTTCAAATCTTGTGGAATATAGGTTTTCAATATATGACCTTAAAATTGTTTGGATTTCCTTATTATGTACCACTTTTTGTATCTGATTTTGTTAATTTCCATGTTCTCTCTACGCTTTTTCATTATTTAGGATAAAGGTTTGACTACCTTGTTAATTTTCTTGAAAAACCAACTTTTTCTGGCATTGAATTTTTGGATTGTTTTCCTGTGTTCTACTTTATTGTTTTTTGGAGACCCCATTTCTTTTTGGCTCTGCCGCCTGTCCTACAACTATATCTTGTAGACCAGGCTGGTCTTTAACTCACAGAGATAAGCTTCCATCTGCCTCCTGAGCTCCAGCATTAAATGCATTTGCCACCACCACCCAGCTATTGGTATCTTTTTAAATGTCTTCTTTAAACACATTCCTGCTTTTATCTCTATTTTGCTGCTCTCCTATGTTTCTTAGATTTTATTTATTTCATTCGTTTTCTCAAGTGATGTTGATTATTGATTTCTGTGTAGAGTAAAGTTTCTTCTAACTGTGGCTTGTCTTATGCTGTGTAATTGAGAATTGTTTTGAACTCCTAATCCTGGCTTCACCTGTACAGTGCTGGGAAGAAAATCCTACACTTCGTTCCAGTTGGGCCCTTGCCTGGTCAGGGAGAAGGAAAATAGACCAGAAAATGAGTGAACTCCCAAGATCTCTGATTATTGTGGGGTCTTATAAATGAAGAGGGATTTGTGCAATGACTGAATTCATGTCCCACTTGGATACTGGTGGAGTCACAATGCAGAAAGGGAGAGGCAGGATGGAAGCTGAGGTTTCCTCCTTCAACAGTAGTTGAGGTGAGCAATGTGGAATTAGATAATCATTCCTAGAAAATCCATCATTGTCTCACAGGTCAGTTTCTTGGAATCCACAGATGAGGGCTATCAAGACTTTGGATAGAGGAGAGACCTTTCATGTATACAAATTACTATAATTACAGTATTTAGTAAAACCAGTCTGGATGAACTCTTGTGGACTATGTAACAGGACTATTTTTTTTTTTTGTTCGTTTCAATGTACAGTATGAGAGAAAAGGTTTGAGGAATACTTGGTGTGCTCTAACTGAAACCCCTAGTCTCTGGAGCACATGACCATGAAGCTATTTTCAGCTTTTCAAAATTTTTTTTCAGATCATAGCTACATCATATCCACATATACTTTTCTGCCCATAAGCCCTGCCATGATTACTTGTGTTCTCTAATTCACAGCCTGCTTTTCTTAAACAGGAGTTTCACATTAAACACAGTGAATATTAGAAGGTGTCATACATTTGGCTGCAGTATTTTCCAGCTATGAGGTCAATGGTTACTGGCCAGTAACAATGAGTGTGTAACAAAATGTGCACACAAGGTACAGTGTGATTTTAATAATGAGCAGCTTGACTTCCAGGACAGTAGAAGAATGTATACTAAAACACAAACTTTCTGGATTAGGCCGCTATCTGCTGGGTGGGTATAGTGCAGAGCTACATGGACTATGCAATCTGAGTCATTGATTTCTGATTCTCTGGTAGTGGGCTGCAAAATTTTAGGTCCAACTGGGTGGTCCCAGCCAATGCTGGACTCTGAGAAGCCTTCTTTCCATGATTTTCTTTTCCTTATGCTCTATCGAGTTGTAAGGAAGAACACAGGTTACACTATTCTGAG
Organism: Phodopus roborovskii; assembly: GCF_943737965.1. Taxonomy (NCBI): domain Eukaryota; kingdom Metazoa; phylum Chordata; class Mammalia; order Rodentia; family Cricetidae; genus Phodopus; species Phodopus roborovskii. The sequence continues at coordinate 157,307 of NW_026125859.1, read as the reverse complement.
TGTACGGTTTTCAAAGCAGGTCTGCTCAGATGTCATTTCTGCAAAATTTGTATGGACCATGAGACAGACTGGGGTTCTTTTGGTCCATGTGGTGACCTGGGCAGTTACCCTTGTCCTCTGAGCCTTCCTCTCCATGTGTTTCTTGGTTTGGGGGAGACTCTGCAGCCCTGGCATGGGTGGGTGTGTTGCTTATTATATAACTGTCCAGTGTGCATATGCATGCAATGCTGTTGGTGTGCATTGGGGGCTGACGCTGGATAACTGACGGTCTGATTTCTTGAAGTTCTGAATATTCCATTCCACTTTCAGGTTTGCCTTATAAATATTTTAGAAAGTAGTAAAAAATGGTGACGTGGATGTCTCTCAGCAATACAAGATTATAATGTTTTTAACTCTCTGCTACCAAGAGTTACAATACTGTGTTAACTGACATTAAATTCCGGTGTACAAAATGATTCTCTATTCTGCAGAGATATCTCAGGTGTGTATGGTTTTGGGTAGGGAGTTAGGTCAGGATCTTCACCTTGGGCCATAAACCACTTGGCAGGAAGTTGATTTTAAATTATTCTCCCATGTTGTCTGTGGAGTGCGCATCAGTGCGGCTAGGTTTACCTGAAACAATAAAGGGGTGTAAAGGTCTACAGAGCCATAGCAGAAGGTCAGCTCCTTTTGCATGGAGAGCTCTAGAACAGGGACATCCTGTCTTTGGAATAAATATCCATAGCTACAGGGTCAAAAGTGTCTAAGGGTCACTTTTAGTTGATTTAATTGGAGTGTTGAAGTCTGTGTTTATTTAATCTCTGTACACATGGATTCATAGATATTTGAATAACATTGGTCAAGATCACACTTTTCTTGGCTAAGATTCTTTTGTACTTTATATTAATAGTTGATATTTTTTGACCTTTGCTCTTGGGTTATTCTGTCTATCTCTTTTATTCTTTTACACATATTATACATATTTTTATTGTTGTTGCTTTGTGGTAAGTATAAAAGTCATATTATGTTAATTTGTGTACTGTGTTTTCATAATTCCATTGAGCATTCTGAGTATTTCCAAAAAAAAAAAAAATGGTTACTGTGCCTTTGCAATCTGCATTTTGTTATTAATTGTTGTTCATTGTCATTGGATTGTATTCATTTCATGTTACAAACTTACCATGTATAGGATCTTAAATTCTGATACTTCATGTTCTGAAACCATTATATAATTCTTTATTTATTTTGGTTTTATTGTTAATCTGTGGAAGAGTTTTGGTTCATCAGATAAAACATGTTGTGTATTTTGGCAAGAGACTCTGCACATCTTTTGGGGTTGACCAGAGATCAGATACTTACACTCAACTTCACATCATTATCTACAATCCATAACCTGTATACTTATACAAACCATTTTTTCTCAAACTCATACATACAAAATATAGCAATAAACTTGAGAAAATGGTAAAGATTAGACTATCAATATTATTGCCATAAATTCTACTCTTGTACACTACAGTTTAGATTTTACACACTGCTCTGGAAATTGTAAAGCTACTTCTAGTTGTTCTTAATAATCAAAACATGGATTCAGATATGTGATTAATGATGAAAGATCAGAGAAGCAGAGCAGCCAAGCCCTAGCTCTTATTACTACTGAAGTACTCATAGCAAAGGGGCGGGCAATTCTGATACTAGGAGTCTTCCCTCAGAAAACAATGAGTTTTTTTCTTCTTCCTCCTTATATTTCTTTCTCCTCCCATCCATATCTACCTCCCAATTTCAGGGATAAAGGAATGAGCCACCACTTGTCTCTCTTTCTCTTTTAGACTGGATCAATGTGGTGTAGCCTGGGGTGGGAGTGAAATTACAGACATGCACCTGATTATGTCTCCCATAGGGATTAGTATCCCTATGTGCTAGGATTAAAGGTGTACTCCACCATGGCCTGTCCTCTATGGCTAACCACTGCATAGCTCCACATTCTATTCTTAAAGCAAGTTTGTTTTTTTGTTTATATATGTTTATGGTTGAAGAAGAGAATAGTTTCAGTATGAATTGTATAATGATATTTGCAAGCTCTTCACATTGTGTGGAGAGAGAAAGAGAGTTTGAAATTCTCCTCTGCAGGAACAGAGCTGGGCCATCTACTGATGACATGGGAAAGTGACATTGAAATTAATGTCTGACTATGCAGTGTTGGCTTTTGCCTTTGGTTCCAGCACTGAGGAAGTAGATGCAAGTGGATCTCTCTGATTTAGAGGTCAGCCTGGTCTACAGAATAAGTTCCAGGACAGTAGGGCCACAAAGGGAAACTCTGTCGCAAAAATAAAAATAAATAAATAAATAAATAAATGTATCAATAAATATTAGACAGTTAATGAAAAAACTATTAGAAAACAACAACAACAAGATTCATATTAATAATTAATAAGAAATTCACCAGCACAGTTTACTAAGCAAGGAATAGGATGGCAAGAGCCACACAGGGAAATTCTGTCAAAAAAAAAACCCAAAAACCAAATAATTTCCTATTTGTGCAGATCTCTGAAATGTCTAGGTCTGGAGTAAAAGCCAGGGTCAAAGGAGGTGCTGGGCCTGGTGTGTCTTTATGAACACGCTAACCCTTTAGGATGAGCTCTTGTCAATCCAGCCTCACTAGCCAATCAGGTAAACTGAGCCAACCCACCAGTCTCAGGTCTGGAAGGAGACTTCCTGGAGCCATGCTGCAGGCTTGCTTTTATATCAGAACAGGCACCAGAGGAATGATTGCTGCTCTGTGAGTGCTGCTGGGGAATGGAGGAGAACAGAAGCTGCAGCATGGTGAGTGAGTGGATTCAGAGGGTGGTATGGGGAGTCATGAATGTCTGTTTTGCAGGCCTTCTAGGAGGACGCTGGGCTTGAAAGTGCTGTCAAATTCAGTGTTCTGTTAGGTCCATTGTGGTCCTAGGAGCTTCCCCAACCAGGGTGTGGCCCAGGAATACTTTTCCTTGTGGGCTGCATCTGTGGAAAGGATTTTGATTATGCAGCAAGGTGAATAAATACTTTGAAGTCAGCTCCATTATGCTTTTGGTGCACAGGGATGGCAAGTTACCAAAGAAGGAGAGGTTCAGTTTGTCCAGTGCCTTCCAGAAGCTTTGCCCTTCACATCTAACATTTAGGGGTCAGATACATGCAGAGATATTACCATTTTTTTGCCATCAAAATAACTTAACTTCTGTTGTTAAGAAATAAATAGAAAGATCTATATTTTGCATATCATTCTCACTTCCATCTCCCTCCCTCCTCCAGTGACCTCCCCATCCCATCCCACATACATTTCTCTGGGAGGCTGAGTTCTTTAGGAGGATTCATCAAAACCTGTCAAGACATTTGGGTTTGGCGTGGGCCCTCCTCCTTGTCTCTAGGCTAAGGGAGTATTCACACTTGGAGTTAATTTTGTGTATGCTCTAAATGGCATTCTTTTTCTTAATTATATATATATATATATATATATATATATGGATTTTTGTGTTACAGCATGACCTGGAATTTTCTTTTTTTAATGCTTGTTGTATTTTACTTTTCATCCTTTAATCCATTTGTTTATGCTTACTGATACATCATCGGCAGCGCCTGAATCTCTGTTTGTGGTGTGGCAGGACCTGAGATAATGGGCCCATTCCTGGCATAGCAGTAGTAGCCAAAATGTTGATACCAGCTGAAAAGATGGCTGCAGCATGGGCATTAGCAGCTTTGCTTCTGGACTCTATCATCTAGCAACCCTAGTACAATATGAGATGCATTGATCATTCAGAAAATGCTCTGCCCATGTCTACAACTTTCCTAAACTTCTCCCTGACAGATATTTGCACCCTAATCTTAATCGGTGATGGGTTGGCATTGTCTGTCGTTTAAACAATTCAAAGAATTAAATAAGTCAGTAATAGCTAACTGTCACAATAAAGAGGTGATGTAGCGTTTAACTGGCAGGGAAGCATGGCCAGACGCCAGTCATGAAGGATGTCATCATCACAATTGAAACAGTGAATCATGAAATGTGATGATATTGCACATTACCGCCACAAGAGGGTGCTTTACAGGTCTCTTCATGGAATGGAACATTTTGGTTTACATAACTATACAAACATTTACATTATCTTGGGTATTAACAAGAATTGACAATTTAAATACTTTATTTATGTAATTAGATGATCTGTGGCACCAAATTCCAGGTGTCATGGATGATATAATCATTGTTTTATATAATTTAATAATCAAATAATGAGTACATGTAACATCATCCACTTCCCTAACATGGCTCCAACCAGACTCGTGAACGATCCTGTCGTGATTAATTTTAATATTTTAACTACATAATTAAGACTTAGATGTTCTATAATAATTGACTCCCACATCGTGGAACCAATATCCACTGATCATCGATTATCTAATGTCCTATTTTAATAATCAAATAACAACATAATCAGAGGATGAAATGGTCTGCAATTTCAACTCGACACAGTTGACTCTCACTTGACTCCCACATGTTTCTGTGAAACAACCAGGTTCATCCCTTATTTAATCGCAGAGTTGAGTACTAAGTGGTTTAAATGCTGATATGTCGTTGCGCATGCAGGGCTTTAGAAGACATCACATATTTAATGTTGGACGGCAGCCTCCAAAGAGATGGCTTCCAATCCAATAATCCCTAGGTCTACTCTAACAAATGGATTATCGCCATCCTGAAGGAAGTTAACAATGGAAAACTCACCTTTTGATGAAAAATTGTGAGTCTTATTATCTTTTGTTCCATAGCTTTACTTCTTAGGATAGAGAACATTCATAAAGACAAAGCTTTGGACTGTTTCTCCACAGACTATGTTCTCTGAAAATTAGGGAATCTTGAATTTGGTAACCAGTAAAAGCTGTAGGCAAAATTCCAGAGATTTGGCTATGACTTGGTTAGGCGTATCAAATGCTGTCATGAAAAGTTTTAGGAGATAGTTTCTTGGGAGACTGTAATGTCCCATGATAATACTTTCTCGAAGCTGCTCTCTTGTCCTTGGCCCATGATACCAGGATACAGAAAGCAAGCAGAATTGCCAGGCAACATTCATGATCCAACATTCTGTCACATTCTAGTGCCCCTCCCACATGCTAAAAGTAGTATACCCACGGATGAACTCACCTTACAGCCTCACTGATTTTCGCACAAAAACAAAGCAGGGCTCTTTCCTTTTAGTTATACATCGTATTTACCAGTCTCTCAAACTACAACATGCCTATAGTGAAATAACCATGAAAAGGAAAGCATCATTATGCCATTCAAGTACATTGATGAGTATTTTAAACCTGTTTTCTATGCTTCAATTTTCTAATTTCTGGAATGGAAACAATACAGTTAATCGCCTCTACCATAAACCTTTTCTCTTTTTTGAAAATAAAATAAACTCCTCTGCATTCCCTGCCCTTTAGAGGAGCTTGATCCCATGGTTTCTCAGAGTTGTTTCGATTTGCCTTTGGCTGATGACTAAGGATTTTGAGCAGTGTCTTATGTTTCTTTCAGTCATTTTGAATTCCTCAATTGATAGTTCTCTATTAAGTCCTGTACCCCGCTTTTTAATATGGTTACTTAGAATTATTTATTGTTGGTGGTGTGTCATGTTCACAGCCGGACAGAGTTCATTAGATGAGATTCCCTGATCAAGAGATTATTCAGTTAATCCATTTTTCAAACTGTCCTTCATGGGTCAGTTCTGTTGCAACCTCGCAGATAATGATGATGTGAAACAATACAGTTTTTTTTTTTTTTTTTTTGAATCGTGTATTCATTCGATTGTTAAAAATCTCCAATTACTTAATCAGTAATCACTGGGTAACACAGTGTCCCTCATTCTCTGGGCACTGCTTCTGGTACAGATCTCCTGCTGTGTCAGTCCCACAGCAGCCAAATGACAGATGACACCATCATCCATTGAAACCATGAATCATAAACTGTGATGATATTGCACATTAACGCCACAAGAGGGAGCTTTACAGGTCTCTTCATGGAATGGACAATTTTTGGTTTACATAATTACACACATATTTACATTATCTTGGGGATTAACACAGATTGTCAATTTAAATACATTAATTATGTAATTAGGTGATCTGTGGCACCAGATTCCAGGTGTCATGGATGATATAATCATTGTTTTATATAACTAAATAATCAAATAATGAGTTCATGTAACATCATCCACTTCCCTAAGGTGGCTCCAAACCAGGCTCATGAACGATGCTGTCGTGATTAATTTAAATATTTTAACTACATAATTGATATTAAGATGGTCTATAATAATTGCCTCCCACATCGCGTCACCACAATCCACTGATCATGGATTATCTAATGTCCTATTTTAATTAAACAAATAACAACATAATGAGAGGATGAAATGGTCTGCCATGCTCCACACAATTGAGTCTCAGTTGACTCCCACATGATTGTGGGAAACTCCCAGGTTCATCCCTTATTTAATCGCAGAGCAGAGTAGTAACATGTTTAAATGCTGGGGGGGGGGGGGGGGGGGGGGGGGGGGGGGGGGGGGGGGGGGGGGGGGGGGGGGGGGGGGGGGGGGGGCCGGGGGGGGGGCCTAGGGGGAAGGCCCCCCCAAATCGAACTCTCATTGTGTATGCAGTGTTTTTGGAAGATATCACATATTTAATGTTGGAGGGCTGCCTCAAAAGAGATGGACTGAAATCTAATAATCGCTAAGTCTACTCTAACAAACGGATTATCACCTTCCTGAAGGAATTCAACAATGTCAAACTCACCTTTTTGATGAATAATCATGAGTCTTATTATCTTTTGTTCCATAGTTTTACTTCTGAGGAGAGAGAGTATTCATAAACAGAAGTCTCTGAACTGTTTCTCCACAGCCTATGTCCTCTGATGATGAGGTAATCTTGCATTTGGTAACCAGTAAAAGCTGTAGGCAAACTTCCAGAGGTATGGCTATGACTTGGTTAGGCGAATCAAATGCTGTCATGAAAAGTTTTAGGAGATAGTTATCTTGGGAGACTGTAATGTCCCATGATAACTCTTTCTCGAAGCTGCTCTCTCGTCCTTGGCCCATGATACCAGGATTCAGAATGCAAGCAGGTTTGCCAGGCCACATTTATGAACCATCATTCTGTCACATTCTAGTGCCCCTCCCACAGGCCTAAAGGAGTATACCCACCAATGAACTAACCTTACAGCCTCACTGAGTTTCTCACAAAAACAAAGCAGGGCTCTTTCTTTTGAGTTCTACATATTTACCCGTCTCTCAAGCTACAACATGCCTATAGTGACATAAGCATGAAAACGAAAGCATCATTGTGCCATTCAAGTACAATGATGAGTATTTTAAACCTGTTTTCTATGCTTCAATTTGCTAATTTCTAGAATGGAAACAATACAGTTAATCGCCTCTACCATAATCCTTTTCTCTTTATTGAAAATAAAATAAACTCCTCTTCATCCTCTTACCATTAGAGGAGCTTGACCCCATGGTTTCTCAGAGTTGTGTAGATTTGCATTAGGCTGATGATTAAGGATTTTGAGCAGTGTCTTATGTTTCTTTCAGTCATTTTGGATTCCTCAATTGACTGTTCTCTATTAAGTCCTGTACCCCTCTTTCTAAGATGGTTATTTAGAGTTATTTATTGTTGGTGGTGTGTCATGTTATCAGCCCGACAGAGTTCATTAGATGAGATTCCCTGATCAGGAGATTATACAGTTATTCCATTTTTAAAATCGGTGGTCACTGTGTCCTTCATGGGTCAGTTCTATTGCAACCTCTCAGAAACTGATGATGCGAAACAGTACAGTTTTTTTAAAATCGTGTAATCATTTGATTGTTAAAAATGTACTACTACGTAATCAGTAATCACTCTACGAGGCAGTGTCCCCCATTCTCTGGGCACTGCTTCTGGTACCGATCTCCTGCTCTGTCAATCCCACAGCAGCCACATGACGATCATTACTTACACAATCAAGTAAGTTAATAATTGGATAGTCCTCCATACTTAACTTTCATAAGATGGAACCAAACTCCAGTGATTGTCAAGGAAGGAGTACTTAGATGATTAAATACTGCCACGTGATTAAGTCCCATGGAGGAATGGCCCTACTCCAGTCAAGAAGAACAACATCTTCATCGATTCAAATAATTAATATATAATGAAAAATGATTGAATAATGTCATGGTGGTGCATACTTAAATCCCACATGGAGTAGTTAGACTGACCTCTTCCTGGAATAATGATTTATTTATAAAATTAAATTGATAATTAATTAGCTGGTGTTTTATAGTAACACTGACGAGATGGCACCAAAGTCCTAAAACTATCGCTGATGTAATGACCTACTTACAGAGCTAAATGATGAAGTAATGAGATGATGTTACATCATCTACTCACAAAATCTGACTCCAAAAGGGACTTAGGGTCCATAACATTACCTGTATTTCAAATACATTAATTAAATGATGAATTATTATTTAATTTCCTAGTTTAACAGGTAAATAAGTAAGTGTACTATTAGATGATGCGATGTTCTGGCGACGATGGACTCCCCTAAGGAGGCTAAACTTCACTGGGCACTGAATACATAAGGACAGATTTTCATAATTCAATGAATAAACATTAAACTAGTGGATGGTGTTTTATGTGTGAAACCTAAAGATTGATCAATACTGAAGAGTCATTGAGTTCTTAATCATACATTTGAACAATAAAATGAATGAATGAAGAGATAATTTCTCATAATTCACCCCTAGAGAGATAACAAAATGATATCAACATTGATTTAAATAAATAAATAATGAAATCACAAGAGACATTTTAACACCAACAAGGGGGCTCCAGACTCCACTCTTCCTGGAGTAGAAAAAGACAGATTTAAATAATGAAAGCATCAGATTGTTAGATCGTCTGTCACACTTGAGTCACACAAGGTGGCACCACACTTCAGGGTTCACAGATTATATAATGAAACAATTTAATAATTACATCTTTACATATCTAAGTCGTTGAACTTTTTCGTATCATCAATTCCTGGGCAGATTTGCCAGATATGAAAACGGATGCTGTCATCACAGATTTTTTAATATTCCATCAGTTAATCGTCAGATAATCATACTTTCTTGCCTGGTGAATTCTGTTGGCCTGACATCCTCACCGGTGCCTGAATCTCTGTTGTGTTGCGGCAGGACCTGAGGTAATTGGCCCATTCCTGGCATACCAGTAGTAGCCAAAATGTTGATATCAGCTGAAAAGGTGGCTGCAGAAGGGGCATCAACAGCATAGCTGAGAGAGAGATGTTCTTCCATGTTCTGAGTCGTCATCCTTTTGCCAGGTCTCGGTGATGGTGCCGACCTCCTAGTGCCACTACATCTTCTAGACGTAGACCACAACCGATGTGAAGATGTGGAGGAAGAGCAAGTAGTCAACACCCAGACCACCATGCAGACCTTGGTAAAGTTCTTGTACTTCTCGGAGGGCACCATGCAATCTTCTGGACTCTATTCTCCAGCATTCCTAGTGGTCTGGAAGACGCATAGACATTCAGAACATGCTCTGCCCATGTCTACAAGTTTCCTAATTTGTCGCTGACAGATATTTGCAACCTAAAAATAATCGGTGTTGGCATTGTCTGTCGTTTAAGTAATTTAAAGAATTAAATAAGTCAGTGATAGCTAACTGTCCCAATAAAGAGGTGATGTAGCATTTAACTGGCAGGGAGGTATGGCCAGACTCCAGTCATGAAGGATGTCATCATCATGGAGTCAATGAATCATAAAATGTGTAGATATTGCACATTATCTCCACAAGAGGGAGCTTTACAGGTCTCTTCATGGAATGGAGGATTGTTGTCTACATAAGTATACAAATGTTTACATTATCTTGGGGATTAACACAGATTGTCAATTTAAATTCATTAATTATGTAATTAGATGATCTGTGGCACCAGATCAGGTGTCATGGACGATATAATCATTGTTTTATATAATTAAATAATCAAATAATGAGTTCATGTAACATCATCCACTTTCCTAAGGTGGCTCCAAACCAGGCTCATGAATGATGCTGTCGTGATTAATTTAAATATTTTAACTACACAATTGATATTAAGATGGTCTATAATAATTGCCTCCCACATCGTGTCACCGCAATCCACTGATCATGGATTATCTAATGTCCTATTTTAATAATCAAATAACAACATAATGAGAGGATGAAATGGTCTGCCATGCTCCACATAATTGCCTCTCAGTTGACACCCACATGATTGTGGGAAACTCCCAGGTTCATCCCTTATTTAATCGCAGAGCAGAGTAGGAACATGTTTAAATGCTGAACTGTCATTGTGTATGCAGGGTTTTTAGAAGATATCACATATTTAATGTTGGGCGGCTGCCTCAAAAGAGATGGACTGAAATCCAATAATCACTAAGTCCACTCTAACAAACGGATTATCACAATCCTGAAGGAAGTCAACAATGGCAAACTCACCTTTTGATGAATAAATGTGAGTCTTATTATCTTTGTGTCCATAATATTACTTGTTAGGAGAGAGAATTCATAAACAGAAGACTTTGAACTGTTTGTCCACAGACGATGTTCTCTCATGATTAGGTAATCTTGAATTTGGTAACCAGTAAAAGCTGTAGGCAAACTTCCAGAGATTTGGCTGTGACTTGGTTAGGCGAATCAAATGCTGTCATTGAAAGTTTTTGGAGATAGTTATCTTGGGAGACTGTAATGTCCCATGATAACTCTTTCTCGAAGCTGCTCTCTGGTCCTTGGCCCATGCTACCAGGATACAGAATGCAAGCAGGGTTGCCAGGCAACATTTATGAACCAACATTCTGTCACATTCTAGTGCCCCTCCCACATGCTAAAAGGAGCATACCCACCGATGAACTAACCTTACCACCCCACTGAGTTTCTCACAAAAACAAAGCAGGGCTCTTTCTTTTGAGTTTTACATATATACCCATCTCTCAAGCTACAAAATGCCTATAGTGACATAGGCATGGCAATGAAAGCATCATTATGCCATTCAAGTACAATGATGAGTATTTTGAACCTGTTTTCTATGCTGCAATTTTCTAATTTCTAGAAAAGAAACAATACAATTAATTGCCTCAACCATAATCCTTTTCCCTTTATTGAAAATAAAATAAACTCCTCTTCATCCTCTTACCTTTAGAGGAGCTTGATCCCATGGTTTCTCAGAGTTGTGTAGATTTGCATTAGGCTGATGATTAAGGATTTTGAGCAGTGTCTTATGTTTCTTTCAGTCATTTTGGATTCCTCAATTGACTTTTCTCTATTAAGTCCTGTATCCTACTTTCTAATATGGTTATTTAGAGTGATTAATTGTTGGTGGTGTGTCATGTTATCAGCCCGACAGAGTTCATTAGATGAGATTCCCTGATCAGGAGATTATTCAGTTATTCCATTTTTAAAATCAGTGGTCACTGTGTCCTTCATGGGTCAGTTCTGTTGCAACCTGTCAGAAACTGATGATGCGAAACAGTACAGTTTCGTGTAATCATTCGATTGTTAAAAATCTACTATTACATAATCAGTAATCACTGCATAAGGCAGTGTCCCCCATTCTCTGGGCACTGCTTCTGGTACCGATCTCCTGCTCTGTCAATCCCACAACAGCCACATGAGGGATGACACCATCATTACTTACGCAATCAAGTAAGTTAATAATTGGATAGTCCTCCATACTTAACTCTCAAAAGGTGGAACCATACTCCAGTGATTGTCAAGGAAGTAGTACTTAGATGATTAAATAATGCCACGTGATTAACTCCCATGGAGGAATGGCCCGACTCCCGTCAAGAAGAACAACATCTTCATCGATTTAAATAATTAATATATAATGAAAAATGATTGAAAAATGACATGGTGGTGCACACTTAAATCCCACATGGAGTAGTCAGAATGATCTCTTCCTGGAATAATGATGTTTTTAAAAAATTAAATTGATAATTAATTAGTGGGCCTTTTATAGTAACACTGACGAGATGGCACCAAAGTCCTAAACCTATCGCTGATGTAAAGATCTATTTACACAGCTAAATGATGAAGTAATGAGATGATATTACATCATCAACTCCCACAATCTGACTCCAAAAGGGACTTAGGGTCCGTAACATTACCTGTATTGTAAATACGTCAATTAAATGATGAATTATTACCTAATATCCTAGTTTAACAGTTAAGGAAGCAAGTGTTGTATTAGATTATGTGATGGTCTGGTACAACGGTCTCCCCTAAGGAGGCTCAAAACTCCAGTGATCACTGAATACATAATGACAGATTTTCATAATTAAATGAATAAACATTAAACAAGTGGATGGTGTTTTATGCGTGAAGCCTAAATGATTGCTCAATACTGAATAGACATTGAGTTCTTAATCATAGATTTGAACAAAAAATGAATGAATAAAGAGATAGTTTCTCTCTCACTATAAGTGTGTGAGGTTTTATATGAGCTTTGAGTTTTAGTAGTGTTTCTTTTACGAATGTGGGTGACTTTGTATTAGGGGCATAGATGTTCAGAATTGAGACTTTGTGTTGATGGATTTCTGCTGAGGTGAATGTGAAATGACCGTCTTCATCTCTTTTGACTAATTTTGGTTTGAAGTCTAACTTGTTAGATATTAGGATATCTACGCCTGCTTGGTTCTTATTTCCATTTGATTGGAAAATCTTTTCCCAACCCTTTACCCTGAGGTAATGTCTATCTTTGAAGCTAAGATGTGTTTCTTGTATGCAGCAGAAGGATGGATTCTGTCTTCGTATACGTTCTGTTAGCCTGTGTCTTTTTATAGGTGAGTTAAGAGCATTAATGTTGAGGGTGAGTAAGGACTGTTGAGGGAGATGATCATGTGTCTTTTCATTTTCAGTTTGTTTATATAGTGATATATTTGATATATTTTCCTATGTGAATCCATCCCTGCAAGCCAGAGATGAAGCCTACTTGATCATGGTAGATGATTTCTCTGATATATTCTTAGATTCGGTCCTCCTGTATTTTCTTGAGTATTTTTGCATCAATGTGCATGAGGGATATTGGTCTGTAATTTTCTCTCTTATTTGTGTCGTTGTGTGGATGGGAATCAAGGTGATTATAGCCTCAAAAAAGAGTTTGTTAATGTACCTTCTGTTTCTATTGTGTGGAACAATTTCAGGAGTATTAATATAGCTCTTCCATAAATTTTTGGTAGAATTCTTCACTGAAGAAGACATCTAGCTCTGGGATTTTTTTATGTTGGAAGGCTTTTCTTTATTACTCCTACTTTGTTAGTTGTTATATGTCTATTCTTGATTTAATTTTGGTAAATAATAGTTATCCAGAAATTTGTAAATATCCTTTGAATTTTCAAATCTTGTGGAGTATAGGTTTTCAAAATATGACCTTAAAATTGTCTGGATTTCCTCAGTGTCTATTGTTACATACCACATTTTTTTTCTGATTTTGTTAATTTCCATATTCTCTTTATGCTTTTTCGTAGGTTTGGATAAAAGTTTGTCTACCTTGTTAATTTTCTCAAAAAACCAACTCTTTGTAGCATTGATTTTTTTGTTTTGTTTTCCTGTGTTTTACTTTATTGTTTTTTGGAGACCCCATTTCTTTTTGGCTCTGCCGCCTGTCCCACAACTATATCTTGTAGAACAGGGTGGTTTGAACTCACAGAGATAAGCTTCCATATGCCTCCTGAGCACCAGCATTAAATGCATTTGCCACCACCACCCAGGTATTGGTTATCTTTTTAAATGTCTTCTTTAAACATATTACTGTTTTTATCTCTATTTTTCTGCACTCCTATGTTTCTTAGATTTTACTTATTTCATTCCTTTTCTCAAGTAATGCTGATTATTTATTTCTGTGTAGGGCAAAATGTCTTCTAACTGTGGCTTGTCTTATGCTGTGTAATTTAGAATTGTTTTGAACTCCCAATCCTGCTTCTCCTGTACAGTGTTGGGAAGAAAATCCTACACTTCATTCCAGTTGGGCCCTTGCCTGGTCAGGGAGAAGGAAAATAGACCAGAAAATGGGTGAACTCCCAAGATCTTTGATTATTGTGGGGTCTTATAAATGAAGAGGGATTTGTGCAATGATTGAGTTCATGTCCCACTTGGATACTGGTGGAGTCACAGTGAAGAAAGGGAGAGGCAGGATGGAAGCTGAGATTTCCTTCTTCAACAGTAGTTGAGGTGAGCAATGTGGAATTAGGTAATCGTTCCTAGATAATCCATAATTGTCTTGGTGGGCAGTTTCTTGGAATCAACAGATGAGAGCTATCAAGATTCTGGATAGCGTAGAGACCTTATTATGTATACAATTTGCTATAATTACAGTATTCAGGCAAAACCAGTCTCAGTGAACTCTTCAGGACTATGTAACAGGACTGTTATTTTTTTGTGGGTTTGGATGTACAGTCTGAGAGAAAAGGTTGGAGAAATCATTGGTGTGCTCTAATTAAAACCCCTAGTCTCTGGCCATGAAGCTATTTTCAGCTTTTCAAAATATTTTTTTTTTAGATCATAACTACATCATATCCACATATACTTTTCTGCCCACAAACCCTACCATGATTACTCAATGTTCTCTAATTCACAGCCTGGTTTTCTTAAACAGGAGTTTCACATTAAACACAGTGAATATTGGAAGGTGGCATACATTTGGCTGCAGTATTTCCCAGCTATGAGGTCAATGGTTACTGGCCAGGAACAATGAGTGTGTAACAAAATGTGCAGACAAAGGACAGTGTGATTATCATAATGAGCAGCTTGACTTCCAGTACAGTAGAAGAATGTTTACTAAAACACAAACTTTCTGGACTATGCCCCTTCTGCTGGGTGGGTAGTGCAGAGCTACAAGGACTATACAAACTGAGTCATTGATTTCTGATTCCCTGGCAGTGGGCTGCAAAATTTTAGGTCCAACTGGGTGATCACAGGCAATGCTAGACTCTGAAAAGTTTTCTTTCCATGATTCTCTTTTCCTTCTGATCTATCAAGTTGTAAGGAAGAACACAGGTTACATCATTCTGAGTGTAGGGTTTTCAAAGCAGATCTGCTCAGATGTCATTTCTGCAAAATTTGTGTGGACCATGAGACAGACTAGTGTTCTTTTGGTCCATGTGGTGAGCTGGGCAGTTACTCTTGTCCGTTGAGCCTTCCTCTCCATGTGTTTCTTGGCTTGGGGGAGACTCTGCAGCCCTGGCATGGGAAGATGTGCTGTTTATTATATAACTTTCCAGTGTGCACATGAATGCACTGTTGTTGGTGTGCAGTGGGGGCTGACACTGGAAAACTGAAGGTCTGATTTCTTGAAGTTCTGAATATTCCATTCCACGTTCAGGTTTGCCTTATAAATATTTTAGAAAGTAGTAAAAAATGGTGATGTGGATGTCTCTCAGCAATACAAGATTATAATGTTTTTAATTCTCTGCTACCAAGAATTCCAATACTGTGTTGAGTGAAGTTTAATTCTAGTGTACAAAATGAGTCTTTGTTCTGCAGGGATTTCTCAGATGTGTATGGTTTGGGGTAGGGAGTTAGGTGAAGGTCTTCATCTTGGGCTATAAATCACTTGGCAGGAAGCAGATTTTAAATTATTCTCCCATGTTGTTTGTGGAATGGGCATCAGTGGGGCTTGGTTTACCTGAATCCATAAAGGGGCATAAAGGTCTACAGAGCCATAGTAGAAGATAAGGTCCTTTTGCATAGAGAGCTCTAGAGCAGGGACATCCTATCTTTGGAATAGATATCCATAGCTGCAGGGTCAAAAGTGTTGAAGGGTCACTTTGACCTGATTTAATTGGGGTGTTGAAGTCTGTGTTTATTTAATCTCTTTACTCTTGGATTCATAGGTATTTGGATAACATTGGTCAAGATCACAATTTTCGTGGCTAAATTTCTTTTGTACTTTATATTAATTGTTGATATATTTTGACCTTTGCTCTTGGGTTATTCTCTCTATCTCTTTTATTCTTTTACAAATAATATACTTATTTTATTGTTACAAATTATTGTTACAAATAATATACTTATTGCTTTTTGGTAAGTATAAAAGTCATATTATGTCAGTTTGTGTATCGTGTTTTCATAATTCCACAGAGCTTTCTGAGTATTTCTAAAAAAAAAAATGTTACTGTGCCTCTGTAATCTGCATTTTGTTATTAATTGTTGTTCATTGTCATTGGATTGTATTCATTTCATGTTACAAAATTACCATATATAGCATCTTTAATTCTGATACTTCATGTTCCCAAAGACCATTATTTAGTTCTTTCTTTATTTTGGTTTTATTGTTAATCTGTGGAAGAGTTTTGGCTCATCAGATAAAACATGTTGTGTATCTTGGCAAGAGACTCAGCACATCTTTTGGGGGATGAACAGAGTTCAGATACTGACATTCAACTTCACATAATTATCTACATCCCATAACCTTTATACTTGCACAAGCCATTTTCTCTCAAACTCATACATAAAAAATATAGCAATAAACTTGATAAAATGGTAAAGATTAGTACAATCAATATTATTGCCATAAATTCTATTATTGTACACTACAGTTTAGCTTTCACACACTGCACTTGAAATTGTAAAGCTACTTCTAGCTATTCTTAATAATCAAATCCTGTATTCAGATATGCAATTAATGATGAAAGATCAGAGAAGCAGAGCAGCCAAGCCCTAGCTCTCACTTCTACTGAATCCTCAGACCAAAGGGCTGGGCTATTCTGACCCCAGGATTCTTCCCTCAGAAAACAATGAACTTTTGTCTTCTTCCCCCTTATATTTCTCTCTCCTCCAACCATTTCTACCTCCCAAGTTCAGGGATAAAGGAATGAGGCACCACTTGTCTCTCTTTCTCTTTTAGACTGGATCAATCTGGTGTAGCCTGGGGCAGCCAAGAAATTACAGAGATGCACCTGATTATGTCTCCCAAGTGCTGGGATTAAAGGTGTGCTCCACCATGGCCTGTCATCTATGGCTATCTAATGCATAGCTCCAAACTCTATTTTTAAAGCAAGTTTGTTTTTGTTTAGATATGTTTATGGTTGAAGAACAGAATCGTTTCAGTCTGCATCATGTAATGATCTGTGCAAGCTCTGCACATTGCATGGAGGGAGAAAGAGTTTGTACTTGTGCACTGCAGGAACAGATCTGGGTCTTCTATTGGTGACATTGGTAAGTGACATTGAAATCTGTGTCTGACTAGGCAGTGGTGGCTTTTGCCTTTTATTACAGCACTCAGGAAGTAGATGGAAGTGGATATCTCTGAGTTTGAGGACAGCCTGGTATACAGAGTAAGTCCCAGGACAGCAGGGCCACAAAGGGAAACTCTATATCAAAGACCAAAATAAATAAATAAATAAATATTAGACAGTTAATCAAAAAAAGCTACAAGAAAACAAGAACAAGATTAATATTAATAATTAGGAAGGCATTCACCGGCACAGTTTACTGAACAAGGCATAGGATGGCAGGAGCCACACTGGGAAATTCTGTCTCAAAAAAAAAACCAAAAAACACCAAATAAGTTCCTATTTGAGAAGATCTCTGAAATGTCTAGGTATGGAGTAAAATCCAGGGCCAAAGGAGATGCTGGGCTTGCTCTGTCTTTAAGCACACTGTACCCTTGAGGAAGAGCTCTTGTCAATCAAGCCTCACTAGCCAATCAGGTACACTGAGCCAACCCACCAGTCTCATGTCTGAAAGGAGACTTCCTGGAGTCATGCTGCAGGCTTGCTTTTATATCAGAATAGCCACCAGAGGATTGATTGCTGCTCTGTGAGTGCTGCTGTGGGGAATGGAGGAGAACAGAAGCTTCAGCATGGTGAGTGACAGGATTGGGAGGGTGGGATGGCGAGTCATTAAGGTCTGTTTTGCAGGCCCTCCCTGAGGAGGCTGGGCTGGAATGTGCTGCCACATTCAGTGATCTGTTAGGCCCATTGTGGTTCTGGCAGCTTCCCCAACAAGGGTGCAAAACAGGATTGCTTTTCCATGTGGGCTGCTTCTGAGGAAAGGATTTCGAATATGCACCACGGGGAATAAAGTTCTTTGTAGTCAGCTCCATTATGCTTTTGGTGCACATGGATGGCTAGTTACCAAAGAAGGAGAGGTTCAGTTTGTGCAGTGCCTTCCAGAAGTTCTGCCCTTCACATCTAACATTTAAGGGTCAGATCCATGCGGAGTTATTATCATTTTTTTTTTGCCATCAAAATATCTTTTCTTCTGTTGTTAAAAAATAAATAAAAAGGTCTTAATTTACTTATCGATCCCAGATCCCTCTCCCTCCCATCCTCCTATTTCCCCCAGTGACCTCACCATCCCATCCCCCATACATTACTCTAGGAGGCTGAGTTCTTTAGGAGGACTCATCAAAATCTGTCAAGTCATTTGGGTTTGGCCCAAACCCTCCTCCTTGTCTCTAGGCTAAGGGAGTATGTACATTTGTAGTTAATTTTGTGAATTTTATGTATGCTCTAAATGGCATTCTTTTTCTTAATTTACCATATATATATATATATATATATATATTTGTGTGTGTGTGTGTGTGTGTGTGTGTGTGTGTGTGTGTGTGTGTATGTGTGTTTGTGTGTGTGTGTGTGTATTGTTTGTGTTATAGCATGATATGGGATTTTCTATGTGGAGCAAGCTAGCCCCAATCTCATAGAGAACTTCCTGCCTCTGTTTCCTAAGGGCTAGTTTAAAACTAAGGGAAAATACTAACATCTGTAAATGGCATTCTTGTATTGGATTACATTCTCCCACTGAGCTGTGATGTAGAGGAGTGGAATTGTTGATATAAAGGATTTACCAATTCTTGCAATATAGTGACTCACAAAAAAATATTTAGCTGAGATAGTGCTATCCCCAAATTAAAAAAAAAAAAAAATGAGTTGTGTGCTAACCAGGCATGTTACAGAATAGGATGATAAAATACAAATTTGTTCCCCAGGATACTCCAGATATTTGGATCCAAACCATAGCAATGGAGAAACCAATGATTTACAAACCGCCAAGGTCCACCTCCATAACTTTGAGTAGGGCTTTTACAAGTTGTACAAGGGTGCCTTAATGGGTTCCAATGAGCATTAGGTGCTGATGTGCCATAAACATCTATTTTCTTCTAGAGAAAAATCATAGCTCTGTCATGTGGGCAAGATGAGCCCAGGTGACCACTATTTGAAAAGAAAACAGCGATGTGTTGAGAGCTGGACAAAGCAAGCAAGACTTTCTGTTTAGGTTTTCATTCATGGAGAATGGACATAGATTCTTCTGAAACCCAGAGCCAATAACACCCAGGGTTTCTAGATATTAGGATTTTTCCATCAGGTCCTGAGCTATTGAGAATAAAGTAGCACTCCTCTTTAAAACAAGGAAGATGCTTGGGAGAAAATGCAATTATCTGGGGCCAGTGTCTTTGTGGAGGGGTTGTTTCAGATCCTGATAACACAACTCTTCCCACCACATGGAGCTGTGGTTAGTAGGCCATTGGCCACTGTGGGCTTAGTTGGTAATGTTTTTGGGAATCCCTGTGTTCCCCTTGGACTGTACTTTTTCAGTATCTTTCTCCTGAGTTTGTCCCATTGAATGGTAACTCCTGCTGACTTCCTAGAATCTCCCATTTCCTTCCATTTCCTGTTGGAAGTAGTATACAAGAAGCTATTCCTCATAAAATACATACTTAGAATATGGCATGGCTTAAGCAATACCTCCCTATCCCAGCTTTCAACATTTCTTGGTTTTGCCTTCCCTTCTTTTCTCATCTTCTGACACTTCTCCCTCAGAACCCGCCAGTAAATTATGACCTGCTTTTTCATATTCCTCCAGGACTATGAAGTAATTATGGTGCTATATTTTCTGTTGAAAGCTTATATTGCCTTACTGGCCCAACTTGCAGTATCCTGTCACCATTTAATTTCCTCAAAAATAAAATAAAATAAAGTAACACCAAAATAACCATCTGTAACCATCTGTTGTAGGTTCTCTCCTGTTTGTTCTTTAGACAGAAATGAACGCAATTTGTCATTACAGACATATTTCTTTATTTATTTCTTAAGTCTGTGGGCAATGTCCTTATGTCCTCTTGATTACCCCTTCTTAAATTAAGTGACTCTATATCCTCAGTGGGTTTTTTGGGACCAAGCTTCTTAAAAACTTGATTTGTGGATGCCCCTTATTTTTTCGGATATATTTAATAAACAGAACTCATTAATTTGTAACATTGTTCATTAAATTAAAATATAATTCTCTGAATGATAGCAGAATATTAACCCCATTTGCATAGAGATCTAGACTATGCGGTGTCTCTCTTTGAAACAAATATCAGTAGATGGAGGGTCAGAAGGAGAACAGTTTAGGCATCCTTTTGAGTTAATTTTGTTAGAGTCTGTGTATTTAAGTTCTGAACACATAGAATCGTGTAGCTGGGTAACATTGCACAAGATCTCAGTTTACCTGGATGATTTTTTCTTGGTTTTTTGACAAAAAGTTGACACTATTTAACTCTTATTGTTCTTTTCTTTTTCTCTTCCTCCCCTTTGTTCTTTCCCTAATATTGTATACCTCTCAATCACTGAATCACTGCATGGTTGTTGTAGGTAGAGAAGCCATGCTGTGTCAATATATGTACTATGTTTTTCATAATCCTATTGCGATTCTAACTGATTCCCATTTGCATGAATTTTTGTAATCAGATATCATTTTAGAGGGTGTCAGGAATATAGTTTGCACTGTATTCAAGTCATGTTGCAAATTTATCTTATACAGAATATGCATACTAATGCATCATGTTCTCAATGATTAATTTTTAATTTTTTATTTATGAACTCTGTTTTATTCATGTTGTTTTCAATCTGGAAATCACATTTACTCTTTTGCCCAAAAAGAACAATGGGTTTGAAGGTGACTCAGCACATATTCTACTTGGGGATGACCTGAGTTTAGAGGGCTTTATCCTGTTAGAGTAAGCACATCACTGTAGGGTCAGGCATTGATGATTCTTAGTCTCAGAATGATGCCCAGTGTGACAGACAACTCCCTGTTGCCTCTGAGTCATGCTGTAAGGACTCTAACCTTGAGGACTGAAGCAGCTTGCATGATGTCATGTTCCCTGCCATAACAGAAACTCTGAAATTTTAAGTGTGACACTTCAATTAAATGTTTTCTTTGAAAGTGTTGCCCTGGTCCATAGTGTCTCTTAAGAGCAATGAAAACCTAACAAAGACATATGTTGGTTCTACGGCCTTGGTTATTTCTATGATAGGCTTTCCCTATCATACAAATTATTTCTGATGTGTTCTCAGTAGTGTTGTTCTGGTAACTTGCCTCTCCCTTTATGTCTGTTTATTGGGATTTCTTTCTCAGGGCTATATGCTACTTAAATGGCCAAGAAATGGTGCATGTGTACCTCTTATTCAGTTTACTTCTAATGTGACTGGGTGAACACATTATAATGTCCATGTGTAAAATAAGTGAGGGAAGCACCAGAATTATATGACTATAATGTCAAAGAAGTTTAAATTACAATGTGAGTATTATACTTCTTTGTCACCCATGTATGTGTTATTTTAGGATGCAGTGAGCTATGACGATGTGCACATCTACTTCACTGAGGAAGAGTGGGCTTTGCTAAATCCTTCTCAAAAGTGTCTACAGAGATGTGATGCTGGACACCTACAGGAACCTCACTGCTATAGGTAAGACTGAAATTTCCATCATGATTTATAATATGGGACCATTTCTTGATTATTGATACTATTCTGTAATTTTGTTTGAGAAAAAGAAAAAATGGGTGAGTGAGGCATGGTTCCAAGGATCATTGAAGTTGATACTTAAATTTCGTACAATTTGCAAAAATACATCATATATTATCTGTTATTTCAGGCTACATTTGGGATGACCATAATATGGAGGATCATTGCCAAATTTCTAGAAGACATAGAAGGTAAAATTTCATGTGCAAATTCATGCAAATTTGGCTCTGAAGATATTTTAATATATCCTGAATATTTTATTGAAGAGCCACACTTAAAAAATTAAAAAGATTAAGAAGAGCAACAGTGAAAATAAGCACAGCTTAAAGTATAGTGATGATTCTTATTTTCTCACAGAACCATGTACCTCAGTGAAAAGTAGGTTTTCTGTGTTTGCAAGGCATTCATTTAAAATGAGAAGGAAACAATGCCTTAACAGATACCACCTTTTTAATTATAGCACCCTGAGGTCTATGCTGTAGATATGCCAGTCTGTTTAGTTTCATAGTATACAGATATTTTAAACAGTATACATATTGCATAGGTGATAAATATATGTGCAATACCTTGTAAGAAAAAAAGTCTATAGTTAAGCAAGAATTACTTTTATATTTGTGACTTTTCTGTTTATTGAAAGTGTCAGTTCATGAGTATCAAGAAGGTTGTTGTGGAGAACCCTTAATCCCTATATCACATGTCTGTGAGGAAAAGAAGGTTAAAGTGTGTGGATGCAATGTGTAAACCTTTTATTTGTTAATCTTACTTTAATAAGTATATTATATTTTGAGTCAGGTAGTTGTTGCCCATGCCTTTATTTCCAGCATTCATGAAGAAGGGAAAGGTGGACTCCTTAAGTTTGTGACAAGTCTGGTCTACAAAATGAGTTCCAGGCTAGCCAGGTCTACACAGAGACATTCTATATCAGAAAACCTACAAAAAACGCAAGCCAGGTGAATTTAGATTATGCAAAGGAGCAACATACATCTCTATCTTAGGACAGTGAAAAGAAATGAAAGATAATTTGTAGTCCCCACTTTTAGTATATTTGTTGAGTGTGAAACAAGTTTAAAAATCATCAGTATTCCAACATCATCTGAATGATATCAACAAACTCACACTGCAGTAAATCCCTATGACAAATGGTATGCTTGAATGCTTCCATTTGTACTGGTATATTCTGCCTATGTAGTATGATTTATACTATGGAAAAACTGATAAATGCAATAATTATGTCAAAGCCCTGAGTTGGTCCAGTTCATTTCAATTATGTGAGAAATCTCATGTAAATAGATGCCATAAATATGTGCCATGAAATAAAGGCTCTTACTGTGAACAACAGGTATCTTCAATGAAAACAACAATACTTCATGAGGTAAGCATTATGAATGTAAAACTCAAGATCTGATTCTGGTTACAATTAGGCACAAATTATCAATTTATTTTACATATGTACTAAGTTTCTTTAGTATCATGCATGTGGTAAAGTTTTATATATTCTACATATATTTGCAGGAATGAAGGAAACCATAAGGGAGTGAATCCTGTGAATGTACGCAATGAATGTGTGAAAACCTTTGTATGTTACAGGCATCTTCAAAGGCATGTAAAAATTGAAACTGCAGAGAAACCTTATGGAAGTCTTCAGTATAGAGAATTCTTTGCATGTCACAGTTTCCTACAACTCCATGAAAAAGCATACATGGTAGAGAAAATCTATGAGTGTAATCAGTGTGGTAAAGCATTTGGGTCAAGTAATTGTCACCTTAAAAGCCATAATAGAACACATACTGGAGAGAAACCCTATGTGTGTAATCAATGTGGTAAAGCTTTTTCACAACACAACAATCTGGTATGTCATAAAAGAACACACACTGGAGAGAGACCATATGAATGTAATCAATGTGGTAAAGCATTTTCAAGTAATTCTCAGCTTAAAAGCCATAATAGAACACATACTGGAGAGAAACCCTATGTGTGTAAACAATGTGGTAAAGCTTTTTCACAACACATCCATCTGGTACGTCATAAAAGAACACATAGTGGAGAGAGACCTTAGGAATGTCAACAATGCTGTAAAGCTTTCACAACACATGATGTGCTTAAAAGTCACATAGGAATATATACTGGAGAGAAACCATATGAATGCCATCAATGTGGTAAAGCCTTTGCACATCCCACCACTCTCTTAAATCATAAAAGCATGTACACTTGAAAGACACTGAATGTAACCCTCTCTATGTACCATTAGTCTTTATAATCACAAAAATACCATAGAAACCCTGTATATGTACACATTTTGGCAAAGTTGTGAACTTTGCTTATCCAATGATCTTTGAGGGCCTAAGAAAACTTATGGAAATGAGTCTTACTAGAAAGAACTGGTACAATTTTCAGCCAAAACACATTCAGTTACATAGGAATCTGGCCATAAAAATATGTGACAAGTGTGAACAATCAGTTCAAGCACTCCAATGTCTCTGTTTTGTTCTCTAATGCAAACGCATTTGGACAAATGTCCTAGGAATTCACTGATTAGGGAATCCTGTTTCCTCTTAACACTTGTCTTTACTTACATAAAATCCTCATTCAGAGGAATTGTTTTCTCTAATCCCAATCCTTTATGCTTGCTTTCTTTACATGAAGCAATTCATATTGTAGGAAATCTTTGAAGAATTTAAGACCCTTAACACATGGGATACAGGTATGAGTTCTCACAAGAGAAAATGTTCACATATGAAAATCTGTTTAGAGATTTGATTTAATTTTAATTATGTGATGTCAGTGTGTGAGTTTGTGACTGTTCATGGTTTTTGAAAATAAGGTTCCCTTGAAAATACCTATAGGGGGAACTACAGTATATTCTAAGAAAACTGATAGGTCATGGTAATGAACATTGCATAATTTTGTTCATCTGTTTCTCTAATCCTGTACACATTTTAAGTACTTTTTTATCATCATATCATGTAATAGGGAAGAACTCATGGAAGAGAAAACCCATATCATGTAAAGAATTTTGTGAACATGTTAGACATAATACTTGATTTTAGTCTTAATAAATAAAATAAATTCATGTGCAAATGTGGTGTTAATAAGTGTACTAGACCAAACACAAATGATAAATGAGTATATTATTGGGGAACAACTTACACAGATGATAATAAAGACCTGTGGAGGCGTTCCAGCTCAGAAGGATGCAGTCACTGTCCTTCTGCCTTCTGATTGGATGTGCAACATAGGAGAGAGAAGTGAGGGACAGAGAGATGGAAAGGGAGTGTGAAATTGAGTGAGGGAGAGTGAGAGAGTTACAGACAGATTGGGAAGGAAAGAGGGTCCACCCCATGGTTCTCCAATTTCTGTTCATGTACATAGAACCAAACGAACTGCATAAGAAATAACTTCATGATATGATCTGAGAAGAAAGCCTGGATTCACAAGAACCCCACCCCAAAATGGTGGTTCCACTAGAGGATCTGATTGGTTCTTACAGCCTAAGTGACAGGACCAGTTGAATAGAAGATACACAGCTGCTTGGGAGTGGGCAACCAAATAATCGCACCATTTGTATACAAATAGAAGCCAGCAGGGCTTCGACCTAAACAACACTGAGTCCCTGATGTTGGCACATTGGTCTGAGTCTGGCTTCTTCCTGCTGGCAAGGGACAATGTGTGGTCGGGAAGTCAGGTGTTGGTGGACTTAGCAGAGGTGTGGGTAGAGATGTTTTCCCTTAGCTGCTATTCTGTATACCTCAAGCATCTGTTCCTTGAGTAGGTATAGAAGGAGGATTGAGTGAAGCTTCAGCCATAACAGTGAGTTGCAGGTAGCACCATTCTGTTCCCCAACCTCAGGGTAAATAAAGGAAGCTTTCCTCTGAATTTAGACTCTGCCTTTAAAAAGCTGCCATTAGAGGCTCGATAAGGGGGTGTGCCGGATTCATGTTTGTACCCCACCTTGGACGCCCTCACCTACCATGGAATTTCCCATGGCCCCCATGCATGATCACCTTTTAGTTTTATCCTAACATTGAGGCTAGAGAACAAAGAGATATCCACCATACCCATACCCAAGATAAGTAGACATTGAATTTAAAGATTGGAGGCTAAGCCGATAAGTGGGTAAATGTATTTCACTTATTGACCTGTCTTTGTCAAAAGGCAATTTGGAGTAGAGGGAGGATGTGAGGATTCAACTCTTTGCCTGACTGACATTCAAAGTGCTTACCTGAATTTTAAATTTTCTTTTAGTTCTTGAGTTGATCGCATTACTCATCTGGAATTCCTGCCTATAACTTTATTGTCTTAGTTTTTGTGGTAGCTGAGTTTGCTGGATCTTGATTATATGTACCAACTACTCAATTTTAAACTGAACTTGTAGAGAAAGATGACACTTGTCATATACATGTCAGGGTTAGGGATTGATTTTTTTCTTAAACACTTTAGAGGATTTCCATGTGTTGTGTGGGTATGTATCTTACATATGTTTTGTTCCTATTTGAAGGTGTCTGTGCATCTTCTTTTCCAGTTGGAAAATACTCTCCCAATTGAAATATCTTTACATTTTCAAAATATTTATGTTACAGCATGTTAAATTCTGGTGTAACATAGGTATCATAGATAATAAGGTTTTGATTTGTTCTGTTTTTGTCTGCAGTTTTTGTGCTTGTCTGTGGGTTCTTTCCCTCTGTACACAAGATTTCATGTAGTGAACACTGATCTTGAAATCTCCATTAGCAAAAGAGAATCTTACAGGCCTGATTCTCCTGCATCCACCTCTACGTCCTAAGTGCTGGGTTGCAAGTGTGTGTCACTGTGCCTCTCACATTTCCTTGTTTTTTGATTTTTTTTTGAGATAGTCTATCTATGTTGCTTAGACTGGCCTCAGTTTATGAATCCAACAAACTCAACAAACCTACAGGTGTTTATTGAAAAAGGGAGTGAAGGAAAGGGTGCGTGTTAACCTATTGGTGGCAGCAATAGAAAGAGAGAGAAAACTGGCAGGAGTTACTTGCTTATAAAAAGGGAGACGTTTAGAACTAGGCTCTGCAGTTGTGGCCATAGAAACTGGAGTCATGGAGGTTTCATTGCCCCAGGTCCTTGTGGCCTCTGCATGCACAGTCTTTATAGGGTCATTTAATGAATGCATGGCATAGCCATCTAAACTTTAACAGCCTTTGAGATGTCATTGTAAAGTGTTCATTTCTGAAAGACAAGTCCAGGAGGCAAGGGAAGGTTGTTTATAGAAAGCAGAGAAGATCGATTCCAGGACTTGGAAGGAACCTGAGCTTTAGAGAGGCCCGTGACCTGGAAAGGTTTCATAAGAAGAAGATACTGGCCCTGGAGAGGACTTGTGTGGAGTGACAGTCAGGTGCTAAGGAGAAACCACCAGGGCAGGAAGAGGAGATTTTGGGAGTAGGAATAGGGCCAGGTTGCCTAGGGGGAGGGAGAATCCAATAAATCAATCATTATTAGGCAGCACATACTTTTCTGTGTGTTATCATTTCCCCTGTTATTTACAAAACATTCATATTATAAAATGTTATAAAGGACACTAGATGTAAGTGTGGTGACACAGGCCTTTTAATTCCAGCACTCAGGAGGCAGAGGGAATTCTTTCTATTTGAGGCTGGTTTGGTCACCAAAATGATCTTCAGGACAGCCTGAGATTCAGAGAGAAAACAAGTCTGGAAAAGCAAACAAAAAACCACTGCAACAAACATCCTTTATGTATCCCTCAAAATGATGAACAAAATACCCCATGTGTCCTAATTGTCTTCCTACTTTTCAAGCCTTGCCCTGAGAAATTTTCTTTTTTTTTTTTGCAATTTTTGCCAGTGGGGGAAAATGATTGCATTGTGTCTGTCATGTACAATAATTTTTGCATGGGATTTCCTATTTGCTGGCTGATTATTCTTTTCTCCACCAAGGCGTGTTTCTGGTGCACAGTGTTATTAAACTTTAATAAGCATCGCTCAAGTCTTTCTCACCTTGTTGTGTGTATTGACATTCCCACATGGTGTGTGTGTCTGTGTGTGTGTGTGTGTGTGTGTGTGTTTGTAGAACAGAAGACAACTTTTGGGGACTATTCTCCCCACCATGAATCTCACACATTTAACTCATATCCTCTAGACTGGATTCTGAAAATGATTTTATCCCAATTTCCCTTTCTAATCTGGCCTGTTTGCATCTTGATTCTTTGTTGAGTTTATTCTTTCATAACTTTTATTAAAAATATTTGCTTTTGTTATGTGAATTGTGTCTGCATGAATGTATACAATGCGTATGACTGCCTGAAGAAGACACAAAAGAGCACTGGATTACATAGAGCTGGAGTTATAGGCTGTTATAAGTCAATAGACATGGATACTGGGAAATGAACACAGGTATTTGACAATAGCAGTAAGTACTCTTTGCCTCAGACCTAGCTGTACTATTCCTAATTCATATTTGTAATTAAAATGCTTTTTCTTGTATAATTTTAATTACATGGTTTTTATTTTTGTTTTGTTTTTGTTGTCAAGCACATGCCTGTGCAGATGTGCTACCACACAGACTTTAACAATCCAAGGAAACTCTCTGGAAATGGTTCTAGCTTCTTTCACTTTGGGTCACTGGAATTTAACTCAGGTTGTCCAGTTTTGTGAGAAGTGCCATTTCCCAATGATCTACCTTAAAGGCCAATAATTTTAAATTTTGGTTTAGTTTAAATACAGAGTATAGGGTTTCATCGTGGCATCTTTATATATGTGTGATTATGTGCTTCCTTGTTTGTTTTCTTCCCACAATACTCTCCTCTTTGACCCTCCCCATCTCTAACTGATTCCATTTCTTCTCCCATGTACTTTTAAAACCTATTTACTAAGTTTTTTCAAGTAAACTTTGCAAGTTTGCAAGTAAACTTGTTGAGTGATTTTTGTATCTATCAAAATAGGCTTCAAAGAAAAATTAATCAAAAGAGATGGGGAAGAACAATTCCTATTCAAAGAAAAACTCCACCAATATGACATTTGATATTGCCCCAAACACAAGATCGGGAAATATACCCAAGAGGATTTGACAGCAAGAAGCTATTAAATCAGGGTTAAAATTAACAAAATATAGAAACAAAGAAAAATAAAATTATTCAAAGAAAAACATATGTTTTTGAAAAATCAACAAGATGGACGAAACATTATCAAAATTAACTTAGAGATACAGAGATAATATAACAATTAATAAATTCAGAAATTAAAAGGGGACATAACAGTAATCAACAACACCATAGAATATACTTTAAAAACACCTCATTCACCCAAAGTGGGAATAGTAAAGAAATACGTATTTTTCTTGGTAGGTACCACATATCAAAGTTCAATGAAAACAGCATGGAGAAATTAAATAGAGACCTATTACCCATAATGAAACAAAATGAATCATTACAAGCCTCTCAACTAAAAATAAATAAATAAATAAATAAATAAATAAATAAATAAATAAACAAAAGCTGAGTGCAAGTTTGTTTTACCATTGGATTTTACCAGACTCAAAGAAGAGTTACAAATGGTACTCCTCAACGTATCCCATGATATAAAAACAAATGAAACTTTACCCAATTTATTTTATGATGCCACAGGTACACAAATAACCATATGTTCAGGCTCTTTTTTCAAATAATCATAGATAATTTATGTCAGATGCTACTACATCATATATCTTGAACCTAATGCATGGTACAGTGGATATTTGTGTTTCTGGATAGCCCTTAACAATTTGAATATTTCAACCAGGTAGACAGTTTCTGGGGATTCCAATTTCAAAAATCCATAGCAATTCTGCCTGATGACCTTGAGATCATTAACCAAACTCAGCACAAATGTCCAGAGCTGTGGGAACTATAAAGATAATTAGAGACCAATTTCTCTCATGAGCATAGGTGAACAAATAAAAACACTTACAAACAGATTCCAAGAACACTATAAAAACATCATGCAATCCAATAAAAGAGGCCTCATTTGACATAGGGTGTAATAGTACATCTACAAAAAAACAGTAAATATAATCCTCTATAAAAGAGGAGAGAGAGATAAATTCAAAGTAAGGCTGATAAACCTGGACAACAAGGCAAGGTTATAAACTCTATATCTACTCAATATTCTAATTGAAGTACTAGTTAGAGCAATGAATCATTGGAAGATATCAATGGAATATAATTTGGAAAGGAAGATGCTGGACTATTATTACTTACAGGTACACATCAACGACATTAAAACTCAGCAAGGGAAGAACAGGTGATAAACACTTTCAATAAATTGACTGGGTAGCACAGTAACAATAAAGCTACCAACCAACTAAACAACAAATAGTAGTACTTCCATGTAAAAACAACAAACAGCCTAAGCAAGACATAAAGGAAACAGCAGTCATCACAACAGCCTCAAATAATATAAAATATGTTCAAGTAATTCCAATAAAGCAAGTGAAAGAATGCATGTGAAACACCTTTAAGTATATGAACAAAGAGTTTGAAGAAGATATGAGAAGATGTAAAGATTTCTAGTGCTCATGATCAGTAGCATTAACCCAGTCAAAAGGCCATCCCTCTAACAACAATTTACAGATTCACCACAATACCCATAAAAGTTACAACAAACTTCATTAAAAACTTAGAAAATACAGTTTGTACCTTCATATGAAAAACAAAAAGCATTGGTAAAACAACTCAACAGTAAAAGAATAGCATGGCTCTTTCCAGAAAACAAACATGTTCAACAATGGAATGAATTAAAGACCACGGCATATAATCAAAACACAGGTGGACATTTGAATTCTGATGAGGAAATTCAGAAATAAAAAATGGAAAAACAAAACAA
The DNA here is from genome assembly GCF_943737965.1 of Phodopus roborovskii. Classification (NCBI taxonomy): domain Eukaryota; kingdom Metazoa; phylum Chordata; class Mammalia; order Rodentia; family Cricetidae; genus Phodopus; species Phodopus roborovskii. The sequence continues at coordinate 126,676 of NW_026125859.1, read as the reverse complement.
TAGCACCTTCAAAAATGGTGCAGGTAAAACTGAATTTTTATATGAAGATTTGAAATAGATTCATTTACATCCACCTGCACAAGACTCAAGGCCAAGTGTGTTAATTTTCCCAACAGAAAATCAAACACACTAAAACAAAAACAAGACCAAGTGTGAAAAACTGGCAAAGGAGACAACTTCATGAACAGACCAACAATTAATAAATGGGACCTCATAAAACTGCAAGGATTGTGTAAGACCAAGGACACTTAATTGTGAAAGCAATGACATCATGAAAAAAAAATTGATTTCCACAGTTCCTAATGCTAATGCCAACTACAATAAAAGCAGGGAACAAAACTCCTTCTTTCCCCCTCCCTTTTTGTACTGTGACCACCATTGCATTGGTCAGTGAACTCAGTTCATACACAGGTCCCTCTTCATGGGTAAGTCCACCATAAAATCAGAGGGATTAGAAGAAACACATCTCCTGTGGTATTTTCTATTTCACAAAACAATGAGTGTCCTGCCTGGAAGCAATGCAAAACTGTCTATCCAGGACAAAGCACCAGAGTCTGGATTAAAATTACAAACAACTCATCAATTAAATAGTGTCAGGCAAGCCTGAGCCACAGGACTCATTAGAATAAACAACTTGTTCCTAAGTTTCCTAATGCTGTGTCACTGTAATACAGTTGGTTCTTCCTGTTCTGGCAACAACACAACTATAAAATTGCTTTTACTACTACCTCATAACTGCTACTATGAATCATATATATCTGTGTTTTCTGATTCTAAACATGTATATGGAAGTCCATCCTAATTGGAAAGTGAATACTGAGTAGTTTAAACTTCCCACCATAAACTGTGCACACATCAATTCTGTCAGTTTTCATTCACATGGAAAAAATGACTGCATGCTGCTAAGGAGACATGAGTGACAGGGAATGGTGAGAAGAAATTATAAGACAGCATTGTTCAAAGTCATGTGCTCCATGTGAAGAAGAAACTTATCCCACTTTGGCTGGAGATTTGTGCCACATTCAACAGCAAGTCCCTTGCTAATGTGAACCAATGGATTTGGTTATTAAAGGAAGTATACAAATGTTGAAGGAGGATAATCAGACAATAAGTCACAAGAGGAATGCAGAACAACTCAAAAACATTGTAAACAAATCCACAGTGGCCTTGGTACAGACAACCACAATCCCAATACTTGGAAATTATGAAATCACAACTCTGCTATATTCTGGGCCTTTCCATCATGGTAACTCCAGCAGCTGATTGCCTACCATTTCCCCCTTCAATGTACACTAGAAACTATTCCTCCTATTTTGATTTGAATGCCGGAGACATGGTCCACACGGAATTCCTTTTCTGGTAACTGCAATGGATATATGACTACTGGACTCAAATTTGTAATTTGAAAACTCAGAGATGGTACAGCCCATTAATTTAAGTATTTAGTTTGTAAAATAAGAGGGAAGTAAGTTCATTGATCTGGGGAACAAAAGGCTGGGAACAAAAGTCACCTGAGCTGACAAAAGAGTGCTGTCTCAGAAACATTTTCTATAATTATGGAGATACAGCTTTAATATGTCTTCCAAGGCAGAATTCACTCCACATATTTAAATGAGTAACAAACCCAAATATCTTTAAGAACTCTGAGCATCAAACTCTGGCTAATCTCAAAGAGGTGATGTTGTGCAATTTTATTTTAGTATATGTTAATCTCTTCATGCCTATGAACATATTTTAAATGATGGTGGGAAAGGTGATGTTGAGTTCATTTAGCGCTAGGAAGCTGTGGTTATTTGAATGTCTAGAGCATCCTGATGGTCTAATGAAGTGCTGACTGACCAAGAACAAGACAGAAGAAAGGATAGGCAGGGCTGGAAGGCAGATAGAATAAATAAATAAGAGAAGTGCAGCACAGAATGAATATGAGAACTCCAGCAGAAGAGATGAAGGGGCAAGGAAAGCACACACAGGTATCTTAAGACAGAGCAAGAGTAAATAAAAATAAGATACACAGAAGTAAGGAATGAAAAAAATCACAGAGGCCAAAGGTGGATGGGGTAACTTAAAGTTAAAAAATTCAGCAAAAAAAAAAAAAAAAAAAAAAAAGCCAAGACTAATGTGGCTTGATCACGCCAGACCGCCTGAAACAGAGTACAAGCTGATCCTACATTCAAAACAGCTGGACAAAACAGCCCTACAGACTACAGCCAGGATATCTGAATCTTCTTCGAATCCCCCAAGACAGCACCCCTTACCAGCAGGAAGTAGTTTGGAAAGAACGACGCCCAAATTCCCAAATATTGTGTATAAATGTTTGGTTTCATTTAATTGGACTGTTATATAAAATTAAATAAAATAAAAAAAAAAGCCAAGGTAAGCAAGTACAGGTATTCACAAGTAAGAATAAGCTCCAGTGTGTTATTTATTTGGAAGCAGGATGGGGATCCCTCCCAAAAGACTGAATTGCAAAAATCACAATAATAAGACAGTCTAGAATCGATTTTCCATCCCATGTATGATATCATCCTTAATCCTTTATTAGGTTCAGTCCAAAGGATATACTTCTAACAATTTAAAAAGGGACAGAAGAATTTATGTGCAGCCACTAAGTCGGTTGAAGACTTACAGAGAAAAAAAAATCTTTGTAAAAAAAAAAAAAAAATTCGACCTTAAATTGTGACCTACAGTATAGAGGTTTCTCAATACATTTTAAAGATGTATCAGAGCCTGTGAATCACACACATACAAAGGATGAAAGACACAAATACAGAAAACATTAAGGACAAGTCACATGTCTATACCATGTCTTTAGACCAAAATTCCTTTTGAGTTATTTTAACTTCAGATTATGGCTGATTTTTACCTCTGAGCATTATGCCTTACAGAAAGCCATGTTTGCTTCTGTGCAGGACCAGGAGTTCATCTAAACTAGGTCTTCCTGATGTCTAGGACAGGGCTGTGACATCACTGTAGAGAATTCCCTTTTTAAGCTTTAGTTTATGTAATGTACATGACTATCTGCTCCCATGCATTTGTGCACGGTACCTGCAAAGAAGTGGTGGAAGATGTCATTCTGTAAATATGGTTCTGTAATTGGTTAATGAATAAAGCACTGTTGGCTAATACCAAAGCAAGATAGGTGAGATTGGAGACTAGGAGGACAGAGGGAGAAGTAGGGAGGAGATTCAAGATGTAAGATACAAAGAGAGCAGAGTGCTGGCCCCTCACTCTGCTAAGATAAGGCCACATGGAAATACTTAGATTAATAGAAATGGTTTAATATTAAGACACAGCTAACCAATATGAAATGCTAGTAACAGGCTAACAACTTTATATCTAATACAATGCCTCTGTGTGTTACTTGGGGGCTGGTGCAGCAGTGAGAACATTAAAACCACTCATAACAGGATGTTTGTCTGAAGCCACCTAAGCAAAGTACCTGCAAAGGGTAGGACAGGGTACCATCTCCCTTTAACTCAAGTTACAGAAGATGGCTGACTGTCATGGTTTCTGGTAATGGAACATGTGTCCTCTGTAACAACAACCAGTGCTGTTGACTGCTAAGCTATATTTCTAGTCAACTTCATTATTTAAAATTCATTCTCATGCCTTTTATGTAAACTGTATTTCAACAATTTACCCCTTCATGTCTTTTCTCCATTCCTTCACATATTCTTCCCTTGAAATTCCTTTCTTGTTAAGCATGTATGAATGAATTTGTATGCACAAACATGCCAATAAAACCAATTGAGTACAATTCTGCTGGTTGTGTATATATGGTTGAGCACTGAACATGTGGTATTGGATATGCAATCAGGGAGCTCCTCCTTTCCAGAGGCTAATACTTTCAGGAGTAAGGGTATGGACCCAAAGTGATCTGGGCTACCTTAGTCAGGAATCAGTATCAAGAATAAGAAAGATGGGGTGGTAATTAGCTTAGCTAACAATTGCTTGTGACATGGCCCTGAATTCCTAGAGCTTTGGGAAAGACTATGGATACTGTCCTGATCCAGTCACAATCCGCCTTTGTTCTTTGGTCCTCCCACCACACTCAATGAGAGACAGGCCAGCTGCTGGCACCACCCATTTCCTCCAAGAAGACTGAAGAACACTGAAGAAGCTCCACCAACAAAAGCGGCAATGTTAGCCACTGGGCAATCCTGCCTTGCATCTCAACTGCTGCAAAGAGCTCTAAGGACCATGGACAAGAGGGCAGTGGAATCGACTTTCTCCATGTTGCTTGGGCCAATGCTAGGTAAGTCTTCCAAAAGCTCCTAATCCACAGGTTTCGTGCCATCAGCAGAAGGCAGACATCCTTAAAGCCTCTGACTTCAACAACTGTGGAGGACCTGGGGTGGCTGTCCATACTGCCAGCTAGTAAGTCCCTGTTACTCTAATCATTCAGGTAAAATATTATCCTTCTCAAGAACTCTGATGCTTTTGACGGATGGTAGCTTTGTCAGCTTAAAGCAGCAGCCAAGGCTCCAAGTATTACAAAACAGATTTCAAAAATGGAAATCTTAAGGTTGCTACTGTTTATAGACTTAACATTAATCAATAAAGTTTTAACAGTATTAAACACCATACTATGCTACTATATGATCAGAAATAAGTATAAACTTACAATTAAGGTGCTTTTCATTGTGCTAAAAATTTGCCAGTTGTATGTGTTAATTCTTTCAGCCAAATCATTTATAACATGAGTATGCTGCTAGTGTGTCTTAATATTTATGTTTTTGCAAAATCAAAGGATTCTTTTAAGTTCCAGGGAGCTGAATTGGATCCATTTACAGGTCAGATCCACTCCAAATAATTATTAGTCAACTTTTCCCTGGCCTTGGACTTCCTAACCTTGTCCTGGGACCTCCTTGGGAGCCCCTCCCCCACCTTACTTCTCCCATTAAGTACTTAGACCTAATATACAAAAACTTAACCTTGTTCTCTGCTCTGCTAACATCTTGTCAGATCTCAAAGAGATGCCAGAGCTCCATACTGTCAGAACTCTGATGAAACAACCAGCTACCAGGACATGGCAACATCCCAGCTTTCTCGGATCCCCCAAAGATGATCTAAGCCCCCAAGTCAGCAGGAAGTAGTCTGGAGAACTCAATGTCTTTATTCCCTAACCTGCCACGCCCAACCCCCACCATTTTAATAACAATAAGAGGTAGAAATGTCAGGAACTAGCAGCCAGCTGCCCCCCCCCCCCCCCCGCTTGCCCATGACAATGGGCGGGATGCTCATGGCCATGTCATTGCTATGTCAGCCTAACCTGGTGGCTCAAAATTTACCTGGCTGCCAGAGGACTCAGTTATGCATGCGCAAGCCACCCTTTTAAAGCAAGCACTCAAAGGGTGCCTCTCACTCTTGCTCTCCCTCTTGGTCTCCCTCTCTGGCCTCTGTCTCTCTCTCTCCTGCTTTCGGTTGGCCACCAGCTACCCCTCTTTCTCTCCCTTCTCTCAATAAACTCCACATGGGCACTGAGTCTCATATTTGTGTTTCTTAGGCATTAGCTGCAGCAAAAGCACAACATTAGTGCCGAAACCCAGGCAGGCTCTCCTTGAGGGTCACTGGCAGCTGTCTGCTGGTGGGCAGCCAGCCAGAGATACTTGAGATCCTGTTTCTGATACCAGGGGTTGCCTCAATCCCCTGTTCACTGGAAATACCACCCCACACTGGCTTCAATTAGGTAAGGTACCCTTTTAAATTTTAACCCATTTCCTTAAGGTCGGGTACATTCCTCAAGGGTGGAAGACATACCGCCTAGGGCGGTATATCTACTCCGCTCTTGGACTGCTGAGTCCTTCCGGCCTCTGTTGGTCCTGGCAACATTTTCGGGCTGATGGGCTTCGAATAATGCTCTGCCATTCTCGCTTATGATGTGGCCACACTCTTGAATTCCAAGACTGCATGGTCACTTTCTCTCCACCCATTGGGAATAAACCGGCCAAGAAAATACACCCCACCACTCCACTGGGATGCCTGATAGAAAATTTAAAACCCTTTCACTTAATGCCACTTGTAAATGCACCCAGACTTATTTACTTTTGTACTGAAAAGTAGCCTAGATTCCCCTAGAAAATAATTCAAATTGGCCACGTAAACAGCTCTCTAGATCCCAATATTTTACGGGATGTTTCAAATTACTGCCAGCGAACAGGTCGATGGAAGGAGTTTTTTCTATATCTCTGCTAAACATTCTGCTAAACAATCTTTCCCTAAATTTGTTTCGGTTGTCTTCCCACCACACTCAAATTCCCCCCACCCCTGCCCCAGCTGCAACCTGTCTCAGCGCGGTGGGCTGAGCTGAGGCAGCATCTGCTCGAGACAAAATTACATCTCAAAACTTTATGATTTCTGCCAGCTGTTGGGAATATGTTTATGGAAGCCACCATCTTGACCGTGTGGCCTAGCTTTACCCACCATGGTTCTTCTATCTGCTTCATCAGCCATCTAGGCAGAAGGAGTCTAGCCAGCTTCTGCCGCCAACAAAACCTGTAATTCATTTACCTTTTGCCTTTTATTCTTTGTCTGTAATATCTTTTTTTCTCTGACTATGTTATACATAGCTTCACACTCTAGTCCTTCTCAATTTACCCAGTCCTGTATAATATATCTGTACACTTGATTTCAACTTAACTTTATGTAAATGTAAGTTAACTTCATACAACTTAAATTCAACTGTTCTAAGTCTCAAATATTTCTAAATTATTATGTACCTTTAAATGGTGGTAAACATTTAAGGTTATAAATGTCTATTTCAAGCTAAGAAAATATTTATGCCAACCAGTCTTTCCTATAAGCTGTATATAAATGTTAAGCCTCTATTATCAAAGGGAGTATTTCTCTACCTCTTTGTCCTTTACAGTTATATGTCTAACCTACTAAGTTAAAACCATTTACAGTCAGGCTGCATGGCTCTGAGTAAAACATCCCCCCACAGACTCTCAGCTTAGATCCAGTTTTCCAGACAAATTAATTAATTACAGGGATAAAGCTAGGATAAAGCCTAGCCACCTATGTGCTTAAGGCAAGTAACTAAAGAATATTTTGTATACTAAAGTATGCTAAACAGTCAGACAGCCCTAAAATGCTCAGAGATCTAGAGAATATGGCATTTAAAATGTTTCATTAAAAAGCTTTTATAACAGAGAGACAGGCCAGTTGCTGGCACCATCCATTTTCTCCCAGAAGAGTGATAGACACTGAAGAAGCCACCCACAAAAGTGAACTAGCCACTGAACAACCCTGCCTTGCATCTTAACTGCTGCAAAGGGCACTAAGAACTGTGGACAAAAGGGCAGTGGAGTCGATCTTGTCCATGTTGCTTGGGCCAATGGTAGGTAAGTCTTCCAAAAGCTCCTAATCCACAGGTCTCATTCTATCAGTGGAAGGCAGACATCTTTAAAGCCTCTAAGCTCAACAACTGTGGAGGACCTCAGGGTGGCTGTCCATGCTGCCAGCTAGTAAGTCCCTATTACTCCCTAATCATTGAGGTAAAATCATCCACTATGCCATTATTCATATCATAACTGTAACTATAAGCTCACAATTAAGGTCCTTTTCATTGTGCTAAGAATCTGCCAGTTGTGTTCTTTCAGCCAAATCATATTAACATGTGTATGCTGATAAAGTGTCTAATATTTATGTTTCACAAACCCAAAGATTCGTTGGGTTCCAGGGAGCAGAATTGGATCCATTTACAGGTCAGATTCACTCCAAATAATTATTACTCAACTTTTTCTTGGCCGTGTGACTTCCTAACCTGGTCCTGGGACCCCCTTGGAAGCCCCTCCCCCACCTTACTTCTCCCATTAAGTACTAAGACCTAAGAGACAGAAACTTAACCTTGCCCTCTGCTCTGTTAACATCTTGCCAGGTCTCAAAGAGATGCCAGAGCTCCATACAGTCAGGACTGCGATGAAACAACCAGCTACCAGGACGTGTCATCACCCCAGCTTTCTCGGATCCCCCAAAGATGATCTATGCCCCCAAGTCAGCAGGAAGAAGACTCAAAGTCCTTATTCCCTTCCCTGCCACTCCCGACCCCCACCTTATTAATAACAATAAGAGGTGGGAATGTTAGGAACTAAATGCCAGCTGTCCCCTTCCCCCAACGGTGGGCGGAACACTCATGGCCTTGTCATGACTATGTCAAGCTTTACCTAGCTGCCAGAAGACTCACTTATGCATGTGCAAGCCCCCCCCCCCCTTTAAAAGCAAGCACACCCATCTCTCTGGTGTCTCTCTCTCAGCCCACCTCTTGATCTCTGTCTCTCTCTCTCCCCTGTTTTCCTTGGCCAACAGCTACCCCCTTTCTCTCCCCTCTCTCAATAAACTAACGTGGGCTCTAAGTCTCGTTTATGTGTTTTATAGGCATTAGCTACAGCAAAGGAACAACAATAATAAATTAATAATGACAGTACTAATATTAACGATGATGATAATAATAACAAAATAATAGTGACACTGATAATGATAATAAAAAATAATAACAACAGCAGCAACAATGATAGAATACTAAAAATAAAGATAACGATAATAATAATGGTAATAATAATAACAATATTATTGTAAGACCCTCAGAATGATGAGTCTTCCAGGTTCAGTCGATACCCCAAGAACTCAATATCCAGTCCAGTTGCTGCAAAACGCAAGAGGCTTTACTGAACAGGAAACATTTGTGCAAACAGGCTCCTCCAGCATGCAGGCTAGAGAGAAGCCCCCTCCCCTGGATCCAGGTGTTTTTAAAGGCAAACCCACTAGCTTAGGGAGGGGGTGGGACCCTCTGTCCACTGAGTACGTGACCCTTGGATGCTGGATGGTCTCGCTATTAGAGTCAGCAGACCTTAGGTCCTCAGGGTGTGCTAATTAATTTTGTCTGGGCACCCGCTATCTCTTTGTTTCCTAAGGACCCTATTAACCACCTGTTGACTCACAGGAAAGGAGGGGCAGAAAGGAGGGGCAGTGTGAATTCTTGTCATCTCAGGGCCTGGTGAGAGGAAGCTAGCAAATTCCAAGAAACAGATATTGGTTAGCTTTACAGGTCAGACCATCCTTCATTTAACTTCACTTTTTGGTCTTTCACTATTAATAATAGTAATAATAATAGCAAGAATAACAAGACTGATAAATAATTATTAACGGTAATATAAATAACAACAATAATGATAAATGTTAATAACAATGATGATGATAACAGGATTAGTAGTAATAATAATAATAAAAATAATAATAAACACAACTCTGTCAGTCACCGCCTCCCCTAGGAATCTTACACCAGGAGCCCCGCATTGGCATTGGGGCAGCATGGGACACACAGGAAACCCTTGCTCAGAAAAACGCAGAACAAAATCAAACAAACAGAAAGCGAGAACCTTTAAAAATAATAATAATAAGCGGTTTTTAACACTGGACTTTCTGGGGCACAAAAGCAGGAAGTGTACTTGGGGGACACTGGGAAATGGAGTCCTGGCCACTCAGAAAGCAAAACCGGAAGTTCCTTGCAGAAAAGCAGGAAGTGCCTACACAGGATGCTGGGAAATGGATTCCTGGATCCTCGGAGCACAGAAGAAGGTTAGGAACTGAAAAGATCAAAACATGCCTGGGTCATGATGGGAACTGTAGTTCAGGGGCCTTAAAGTCCAGAACTGGAAGTCGAAGGTCGAAAAGAAAGACGTGGCCACACTGCATGGTGGGAACTGCAATCCCGGACCCTCAAAGTTTGCAACCAGAAGTCCGTTGGTAGGAAAGCAGGATGCAGCCTCAAAGCATCCTGGGAAATGCAGTCCTGGGCTGCCAAAGATGAAAACAAGTCTCTGGGCAGGGAAGCAGGAAGCGGCCACAGAGGATGCTGGTAAATGCAATCCCTGGGCTGAAGTCCAAACCCAGAAGTCTCTGGGCAGCCTCCACGAACTAAAACCGGAAGTTTCATGCTGTAAATCAGGAATCCACCGCAGAGCACATTGGGAAATGCAGTCCCGTGCCTCAACACATGAAAACCGGAAGTCCCTGGGCTTATAGGCAGGAATCGACCCCACAGGATGCTAGGAAATGCAGTCCCTGGCCTGAACGTCCAAACCCAGATGTCTCTGGGCAGCAAAGCAGAGAGTGGCCGCATAGGATGCTGGGTAATGCAGTCCTGGCCACAGCAGTTACAAAAGTTCCTGATGGCCTCGGCTCAGGTCGGCCTTGGCTGCAATCTGCGAGTGGAAGTCCTGACCCACCCACGATGATTGGCGTGAGTCTCCGCTGCCGGGTTTCCCTTGCCAGGAAGACCTGCCATTGGCTTGGGGCCCCCCCTTCTCCAGCTATGAAGATGGCAGACATGGCCCCCGCCCAGTCGCCCTGCACTCCTCCTGGCAGGGGGAGGGGCCTGCAGTGATTGACAGCGAGGGGCGTGGCCTGCAGTGATTGACAGCAGAAGGATCAGGAGGGGGGGAGACCTGGCCAAGGTCTGTGATTTCACTGGGGGCCACACCCTGCATCCCCAGGGGTTTTACTGTCATGACCTGCACTGCCACGACCGCCAGGGCCACTGCCCTGTGGGCCGTAGCATTGCTGCTTGTTGACCTCAGAGTGTGGTAGGAGACTCCTGCCACAATCACCTGGGGACGAAGATGGTGAGGGGAGGGCGGGAGGGCACCTCCTGCTCCCGGTCACCATTTCCTGTGAGTACACTACCCGACCAAGACCTGTCCACCACGGAGGCCACACCCATACTCCTGCCACACACTCGGGGGCCCACCCATCCTGAATCTGTGCTTCCAGCTCTTGCACCTCCTTACCTGGGAGCTGCCTTGACCTGGCTTGAGGACAGGAAGGAGGGGCTGGCACTGCTGTAGGTGAGGGTAAGGCCCAGAGAGGGTCATTGATTGTGACCTTGGACCTGCAGGGGGCAGGCGAGCTCAGGCAGGGCTGCAGCTAATGGGTGGGCCTGATGCTGAGAAGTCTGGATCAACTTAAAACCCTGTCGCACATTTAAATATGTAAATGAGACTGAAGTGTTATCAAAGGAGGCACTAGTAATTGAGATTATGCAAATGAGCACGGTGCATGCAAATCTGTGAGACTGATTGGGGTTCACATTTGAATATGCAAATGAGAAAACCCAAGTTGTGGGAAAGCACTTTAATTTGCAAATTTATGTTGCTTTACATGCTTTTGCTGTGCAAATGCATGCAAGTTATCCCATCTGTTTGGGATTTTGACATGCACATATATGCAGGTTATCTCATTTGGAGGTGTGGCTATGCAAATTAACCCAGGCAGTTTCTGTACTTTCTTGATGTCTTCTGAGTCTCCAGGCAGCATTTGAATATGTAAATCAGAGTGCTGGCAGGGGATGGGGCCTCCCCTGATCCTGCACCCAATGTCACCTGTCCATGTCCATCACAGGCATCTGATGGCAAAGCTGCTCCCTCCAATCCTGCTCATGCTCAACTTTATATAGAAATACAAAAGACACAAGACAGCCAAAACAACCCTGTGCAATAAACGAACTTAAGGAGGCATCACAATCCCAAATGTCAAGCTCTATTACAGAACTATAGTCCTGAAAACAGTTGGTATTGGCACAAAAATACACAGAAGACCAATGGAATCAAATTGAAAACCTTGATATTAACCCACACACCTATGAAAACCTCATTTTTAACAAAGAAGCTGAAGTTATACAATGCGAAAAAGAAAGCCTCTTCAAAAATTTGTGCTGATATAACTGGATGGTGGTGTGTAGAAGACTAGAGATAGAGCAATGTCTATTGCCATGCAAAAACTTAAGTCCAAATGGATCAAAGACATCAACATATATCCAGCCACACTGAACCACATAGAAAAGAAAGTAGGAGGTACACTTGGATGAATTGTTACAAGGGACCACTTCTTGAACATAATACCAGTTGCATAAAAAGTGAGATCCACAATTAATAACTGGGGCCTCCTGAAATTAAGAAGCTTCTGTAAGGCAAAGTACACAGTCAACAAGACATAACAGCAGCACACAGAGTGGAAAAAATCTTCACCAACCACACATATGACAGAGGGCTGATCTCCAAAATCAAAGATCTTGGGAAATTAGTCACCAAAACACCAAATAACCCTATTAAAAACTGGGGTCCAGTACTGAATAGAGAATTCTCAATAGAGGAATCAAAAATGGTGGAAAGACACTTAAGAATGTGCTCAACACGCTTTGTCATCAGGGAAATGCAAACCAAAACAACTCTTCGATACCATCTTACTTATGCGAGATGACTAAAATCTAAAACATGAATGACAGCTTAGGCTGGAGAGGATGTGGATAAAGGGGAACACCCCTCCACAGCTAGTGGGAGTGCAAATATGTACAGCCAATTTGGAGATACCCATATTCCTGAAGAACCACCATACTGATCTCCAAAATGGCTGTACATATTTGCACTCCCACCATATGTGGAGGAGTGTCCATTTCTCTCCACATCCTCTGCAAGATAAGCTGTCATTGCTGTTTCTAATTTTAACCCTTCTGACAAGAATAAGATGGTATCTCAGAGTTGTTTTGATTTTCATTACCCTAATGGCTGAGGATGATGAGCACTCTCTTAAATGTCTTTCAGCCAATTTGGATTCCTCTATTGAGAAGTCTCTATTCAGTTGTGTACCCCACTTTTTTTAAATAGAGTTATGTGGTGTTTATGTGATTACTTTCCTCAATTGTTTGTATTACTCTAAATCGAGAACAAGACAAGTTTGCCAATTCTCTCCACATCTCTTCAATATTGTACTTGCAGTTGTAGCTAGAGCAATAAAACAACAAAAGGATTTCAAGGAGATACAAATTGGAAAAATTAGTCAATCTTTCACTATTTTCAAATGATATGATAGTTTTCAAAAGTGTCTTGAAAAACTATACCAGAGAAGTCCTATGGCTGATAAACACCTTAAGCCAATTAGCAGGATACAAGATTAACTAAAAAAATCCATAGCTCTACTATATACAGACATTAAAAATACTGAGAAAAAATCAAAGAAACATTACCCTTTACAATAGCCAAAAACAACATAAAATATCTTGGGGTAATTCTAACTAAACAAGTGAAATATCTATATAGTAAGAATTTTGTGTCTTTAAAGAAAGAATTTAAAGAAAACACCAGAAAATAGAAAGATCTCCCATGCTCTTGGATAGGTAGGATAAACATACTAAAAATAGCAATCTTCCCAAAAGCAATCTAGACATTCAAAGCAATTGCCATCAAAATCCCAGCTCACAACTTCACTGACTATAAAAGATAATACTCAACTTTATATGAAAAAAAAAAAACGACCCAGAATAGCCAAAACAACCCTATAAAATAAAGGAACTTTAGCAGGCATCACCATTCCTGACTTCAAATTCTACTATAGAGCTATAGTCCTGAAAACAGCTTGGTATTGACATAAAAGTAGACAGTCCAATGGAATGGAATTGAAATACTGATATTAAACCCCTCATGTATGAACACATGACTTTTGATCCTGGGAGGAGGAAAACACCTTCAACAAATGGTGCTGGCACAACAGGGTGGTAGACAGACTCATATCTGTCCCCATGCAAAAAACTTAAGTCCCAATGGATCAAAGACCTCAACATAAGTCCAGCTACAGTGAACCTCTTAGAAGAGTACATGGTATATATTCTTGAAGGAAATGGTACAGGAGACTGCTTCCTGAACATAGCACCAGTAGCACAGACACCGAGATTGACAATTTATAAATGGGATCTCCTTGTACTAAGAAACTTCTGTAAGGCAATGGCCATAGTTGAGAAAAACAAAAAGGTAGCCTACAGACTGGGGAAAGATCTTCACCAACCCTACATCTGACAGAGGGCTGATGTCCAAAACACACAAAGAATATAAAGTTTCTTCTTCTTGTTTTCCCAAAGTGAACAGCACCCCATGGCCAATGACTAACTATGTGTAGTATGTAGGTGAGTAATTAATTTTTTTGCAAGAGATACACAAAGAGAAATATAAAAAAATACACACACACTTTAAATTTTCCCCCAATGCACAATGCAAAGAAAAATGACAACTCTGTTCACAAAAGTCACTCTCACAGAGATTCCTTGTCACAAGTAACCAGAGCTGTAAGAGTATGGTTTTTCCATCCACCGCCCTGTCTTGTCCCGCCGACACCGCGCCAGCCACAAATATCACAGGGAGACTCTGTATTTGATATTATACTGATGGCCAGGTGCTAGTTTCTTATCGGCTAGCTCTGTCTTAATTATTAACCCATTTCTGCTGATCTATGTATTTCTCTTACCGGGGAGCCGGCCAGCAAACTGCTTTCTCCAGACTCCATCTTGGCTCTTCCTTTTTACTTTCTCTTTCCTTCTTGTCTCTTAGTCCCTCCTATCTCCTTTCCTATTGGCCAACAGTGCTTTATTCATTAATCAGTATGAGAAACATATATAGAATAACATCTCCCATCACAGAGCAGATAGTTTTCTGTACATTACCAGTAATTTTCTAATTTTGGTTGAGAAATTATTTTAATACCATAAAATAATTCTCTGCATTCCTAATTAATTTAATTATAGAAGAAATATTATTATTGGTGAGGTTTTTTTTTCAATATTCCACAAAAGTATCTTATTTTCTGATGTGAAGACATCCTCATCTCCCACTGTAACAAACATAATCCATGAAACCTTTTCTTCTTGACAACTAATCTCCATGCTTGTCTAACTTCTTTGTGTTATCACCATTGTCACCAGTAATAATGTCATTCATATGACTTATAGCTGTTGTCCACATGGTTTTCTTTATTTTTTCATATTTTTATTAAAATAAGAAACAATACAATCTTATTTTACATATCAATCTGAGTTCTTTATACCTACCATTTGTCCATGTTGCCCAGTGACACCTATATCATTCCTCCTTTTCTCCATAGAAAGGGTGAGGCTTTCTGTGGGGCACTCTTCCAGGACTTTCACATCATTTCTTGCAGGTCATATGGCCTCCACCATGGGTCTAGGCAAAGAAAATTTTCCTGTATGAGGAATGGGCTTGCATTATCTATTCATGCAGTGGTATAAATGGTGTTCCTTTACCAGAGGCCCTATAGACTGCTGAGGCCTCCTATATGCAGGAAGACCATTTCTGTCCTTTGCTGGTTTCTAAGTAGTCCATCTGGTATCCATGCACTTCCCCTTGTTCACATCAGAAATTTCTATGGCTTTCGTCGGATGGTCTTGATCTGTTTGCTCATCACTCCTCTCTCTCTACAACTGGATTCCAGGAAATAGGCTCAATGCTTATCAGTAGGTTCCAAATAAAATGAATGCTATGTATTTGAAAACATAATTGAGAGCAGTAGATTTGTTTCCAGATAATTGGTAATACTAGGTGTTGGTGGTCCAAATTAGAGCAGAAAATTATATCTTGTACAGAAATGTTGAGTTTTGGTATCCTTTTATCACAGCAGCCAGAACAGAAAGTATGACATCTCCTTGATGAGAAGGAAACATTAGGGAAGCTTGGACAGAGATTGGGGATATAGAGTAGTCTAAGGGAGAAGGTTAAAACCTTTGGGCAATGATAACACTCGCATCCTTGCTGAGATGTGTGTATTCCTAATATGCAGAAAGGCATACCTCCATGGGCATTGTGGTATATCAGTGACCTATTTGGCTAATAGAATTTCAGAACTCTTGGAATTAAGGGGACTTCCTCAGTACAAGTTCATTAGAGAGGAGTTATTCCAATTTAGAATTGGGTAAAGGAGTAGAGGTTTAGGAACCTTTTTTACAGGCATTTCTCACAAGTCCTTCAGAATTAGTGGAAGACCAGGGCATTCGAATAGGTTCATCCCTTTGGGGCCATTACAGAAAGCCTTTCTCTAGTCAGCCAACAAATGTACAGACAACCATGGGGAAGTGTTGGCCTGATTCACAAAAGCATTTGGCTTATTGGTAGTAGTGCAAAGAGAATACCAGTTTCAATATGTCATAGGTGCTCTTCCTCTGGCCTTTCCATAGAAAATATATCCATTGGCACCAAGCTCCAAAGATGGGACCAAACAAGCTTTAAGGCCAAGACTTGCCAGAGTTGGGTCTCTAGGCCTGCAGCATTGGATGGATTCCAGGTGTTTGGGAAAGTGCAGTGTGGTGAGGTGAATGGGGTCACAGACCTCAAAGGATCCTCGACTTCATAGTCCCTAGACAGTCAGATTTGGGTACCTGCCAGCCCTGTGAAAGTCAAGATGTTGCTCCTTGTGAGAGCACAGAGGGGCTCACTGTTAAATCCTCAGAAATCTCACACCAATCGGAAACATAATGGAGAAGCTTCAGAACCCAAATCATGGCCTTGGGTGCTAGTGGCTAAGTGTTCACCCAGCCTTGTCTGACAGCCACCCCAAAACCTTCAGAAATACAGCAGCTATCTGTAAGGAGTAAGGTTTTTCCTCCTGCTGCTGGTCTTGTCCTGCCACCGTGCCAGCCCCAATTAACACACAGAGACTCTGTATTTGATATAATGCTGTTGGCCAATTACTTGTCTTTTATTGGCTAGCTCTGTCTTAAGTATTAACCCATTTCTGTTAACCTAAGTGTTTACACGTAGTTTCACCTTACTGGGGAGTGGGGCAGGCATCATATCTCCCCAGCCTCTCCATGTTGACCCCTCCTTACTACTTTCTCTTTTCTACTTGTCTCCTAGTCCTGCCTATCTTGCTTTCCTATTGTCCAACAGCTATCTACTTGAACCTGGCCACCAACTTGACCACTCCAACTGTTAGGCCTACTTTAGGTCTGCTGCAATCTTGCTCCCGACCAAAACAATGCAGCCATGTCAAGACAGCCAGCCAAGTAGCAGCCTCTCAGGCTGACCCAGTGCTGGTAGGGCAGTGAGATGGTGGTGTCACTGAGCTCAGGGCACAGGAGATGGGCAGATGAAACAGTTGTGAGGACAAGCCACATCAATAAGGTCTTATTCCAAGCACTGGCATCACACCTGGCAGAAGGTCAGATTAGGATGGACACAAGTCAAAGAGGAGGCAACTGTGTGCACTTACGGGGAGTTGAGATTTCAGGGACAACAATCCCATGGGTCTGATATTTAGAAGATAAAGTGGAAAGCCAGTGGGACCCTTGATACTACAGCCAAAGTTACCCCTCCCTCTGAGTTAAGGTGGAAACTGTACTACATGATATGCATCAGGGGCCACCAAGGGGAAGGTGACATCCATGACCCCTTCCAAGGAAGCAGCCCTGCTCCCCAGTTTCCTAGATGTTGATACAATGAAACATCAAAAGATTAAACATTACATCTAACCTGCCCCTTTGCCAACCAGGCCCTGCACCCAAACCACAAACCTCATCATCTCCTATGCATCACAAGGCAACCAATTTGAGCTACCTCCAGCACTCTCACAGTCTATCTCCAGCCCACAGACTTGAACCACCACCACTAACCAGGAAACATTCAGGAAAGTTGTCTTTCATTCCTCCAAGTCTGAAAGTCTCCCTCAAGATGGAATTTTTTGAGTCATTGACCTATAGATTAGCCCTCAATGGACTCAGGTGTTTCTGAAGAGATTGAAGTGGAATGAGGAAAGGTAACATAGAAACTGAGGTAGAATAAGCAATTCTTGCTTTGCATACCATGTTAACTGCAGAACAAACTCACACCTGTCCTTCTCAGTGACTTCACAAAACGATCCAGGAGTCATCACAGGAAACCCTCATGGTGCCTTAATCATTTTCCCCCAGGGTTCCACACCCATGTAACAGAAAAAGTATCCAAAGACAGAGGAATTCAGCCCAAAAACTTGCATGCAAAAACACCATCTCACACAAGATGACCTAAACTGCAAACAGATGCTACCCTTCAGAACCAAATTTATGGACTTAGAAACTGGGGGCTGTGTGTTTTCCCCTAACTGCCCCATCAGGTTTCTCTGATGTCCACCTCCCACCACATTCCATGATGGAACACTGATCTCTTTTCTACTTCAGCATCCAGGGTGGTATTGTGTATGTTGGCTTCTTGCACACTGAGCAAAATAAATGTTCATTGTCAAAGAATCCAGACCAAAAGAGGCCTCCCAGTCTTAGCCAGGACGGATAGGGCAGCAGGATGGTGGTGTTCTAAATCACACGGCACAAAAGAAGTTAGGCAGATGACATATAGGTTAGGATCACTCAAGTAAATACGGCCCAAACACCAGAACTGACTTTTCATTTGGCAGATGGCATTTCCACGCTGGACATAGGTCAAAGAGCAGGGGCTGTGAGAATATGTGATGGATCCAGTTTGAAAGAACAAGGGTCCCATTGATGTGATTTTTCTGAAAAAAAAAAAAGATAAAGGCTACAAATACCTTCGCCTTCATGCTCACAATAACAAGCCATCTACATTCAATTGGATGCTATGCTGTATTATCTGCTAATTATCTGTTAGTATCTGCCATATTATCCCACTAAGGGAACTGTGACATCCTTGGCCTCTTCCCAGGAGGCAGGCCACTATGGAGCTTGATGTGGTGTCAAGAGCACAAGGAAAGAATAAACATTCAATCCAACTTTTCCACTTACCTCCAAGGCCTTTGCCCTGTGCCCACACCCTAGTCATCTTCTAAGCATCACCATGCAACCATTCTGAGCTATCTCCCACTCTGTAGCATGTAGCACAAAAAAATAAAAATAAAAGGACCAGAGACAGATATTGGGGTTCAGTTTTCAAGATGCAAATCAGAGAAGCAGAAGAGCCAAGCCAGCCCATAGATCTCACCTCTGCTCAGATGAAATGGATCTTCTGAGTAAAAGGCTCTCAGATTATATTTTCTCCTTATATTGCTTTCTCTAACCAATCTCCTGGAGGCATTTGCTCCAAAATTACAAAGGGAGATACCTGGGCATGTAATGTGGAGCTCTAAATTCAGAGATGTGCCAGACTGCCCACTGGAAAGTTTAATCTTGTATCCTCCCATATTTTTCCCACAAAATAGACTGATCCAGCTAGCCACAAGTACAGACACACACACACACACACACACACACACACACACACACACACACACTCATGCACGCCCGTGGATGAGCGCATGCAAAGGAAAAGACCTCACCACACATTATCCCAACCTGAGATGGCACTAAAGGAGTCCTATAAGGTTTCCCCCTACATGCAAACTCATCATCCCCTACAGCTCTTATTTTACCACCATAAATTTGACACATCCTTATCATTTTGAGACTGTTTATGTGCTCTCCAAGAAGTAGCTTCCTGTCCAGGGAACACACAAAGAATAAACCCATACAAAAACACAACCAAAGAGAGATACAGAGTAGAGATAGAGATAGAGACCCCTTGTGTTGATTTCATAAAGTTCTTTAAGTATTGTACAGGGCAGAGCAGGACAATGAAATTTTCTATCTTTGACCCTTGGGGTTCTTCCTGTATTTAAGGGATGGTGAGCTACTTAAGAAAATGCACATTGAGCAACATACTTGGGTGAACTGTTTAGCAGAGATGAAGCCTGCTGGAGCAGGTAAGGTCAGTGAAACCTTGCCTGGCTTGGATTGTACCCACAGGACTGACTGAATTTTTTGGGGAATTCTTCAGTCCCCACCATACTCCGGCTGCTTCTACTCAGCATCACAGTTGCTCTAGTTCCAAACATACTAGGTATAGAAAACCAGGTCTTATGAGTCATGAGGGTGGTTCATACCAGACCACTTGAGGGTTCTGGGGAGGTGACTCTAGAGGAGAAATCTTTTGTAAGGGATTCCAGTCCCTGAATTACATCTGCAGCCCAGCTCAAAGAGAAAGTCATGTCTAAAATAAACCAATGTAAAGCCAGAGAGGAGTCCTTGCTTATGGGGAAAATTAAGGAGGGACATACTGTGTCATATAATTTAGTTATAAATCTTATTATCAAGAATTGATATTTAAAGTATCCTTTCCAGTGATTCTCAGATTCTTAGTTGTGGTCATCCTTGTAAGACTGAACATTTCTCTAGAATCAATTTTCTCTTCACACCTATAATGTCTCCCTCTATTATGATATCTCTTTTCTTGCTTTCATCTATTCCACACCTGACTCAATCATCTTGGTCACACATGCTCTCCTTTCCTACCCTTCTCTCCCTTATCTTTCTCTCTACTCACTGTCCCTTCATGCTCCTGACATGCTGGTAAGTTGATGATGCTTTCTCCTTCTTTTGGGGACCTTGTAAAATTCCCTTGTATAGTTTCCTCCTTTTGTCCTAATTTCTATAGTGGTGTGAATTGTAGACTGGTGATACTTTTCTCTATGTCTAAAATCCACATATGAGTGAGTACATCCCATGTTGAGCCTTTTTGTGAGTCAGTTATCTCACTCAGGAATTTCAAGTTTCATTCATTCACGAAAGTATTTCAAAATTCCATTTTTCCTCATTGAGTTTATTCCATTGAGTAAATGTACCATAGCTTCTTCATTCATTCTTCATTTGAGGAGCATCTATATTGCTTCTAGATTCTTGCTATTACAAATAATGCTGCTATGAAAGTAGTTGAACTGATGTCTTTGCTGATCATTTGGGTATATGCCTAAGAGGGGAATTACTGGGTCCTGTGGTAGAATGATTCTGGTTTTTCTGTGGAACTGTCATACTGATCTCCAAAATGGCTGTATAATTTTCACTCCCACAAGCAGTGGAGCAGTGTTCCCCTTCCTTGAATCTTTTCCAGCATAAGATGTTCATGGTGTTTATGATTTAACCATTCTGACAGGAGTAAAAATTTTTTTCAGAGTTGTTTTTGTTTGCATTTCCCTGATGACTAAGGATGTTGAGCACTTTCGTAAATGTATTTCAACCATTTTGATTTCCTCTATAGAGAACTGTGTATTCAGTATCCCACCTTTTAATTTGATTATTTGATGTTGTGTTGATTAGTTTCTGAGT
Organism: Phodopus roborovskii; assembly: GCF_943737965.1. NCBI lineage: Eukaryota > Metazoa > Chordata > Mammalia > Rodentia > Cricetidae > Phodopus > Phodopus roborovskii. The sequence continues at coordinate 105,759 of NW_026125859.1, read as the reverse complement.
TCTTTGCACATTCTGTCAGATGAGGGGTTGGTGAAGATCTGTTCCCACTCTGTGTGCTGTCCACAGTGTTGTGCACTGTGTCTTTTGCCTTACATATGGCTCTCAGTTTCAGTAGGTTCCATTTATTAATTATTGATCTCACTGTTTGGTATTATGACTAGGAATAACTCTCCTGTAGAGAGCTGTGAAGTGCCGCATCTTACAGATGGCGCTGGCTTCTGCCCTCCACCTTCCCAATGGTGAGTAATCTCTGTGTTAAACAATTACATATTTGGCTAAAAGCTGAGAATCTGGCTTGCTTCTGTGTATGTGGGCCTGTCTCTTTTTTGTTTTTCACCGCATGGCTTTCTGGGGTTGACTGCCCAAGGGCTTTTAAGCTGTGGGCTGGGCTGCCCCCAGGGTCAGAAGATTATACAAGTTTCCTGAATAAACTGCTTAAAGAAGAGTCTGAATGTTGCGTTTTCTTTGCTGGTCAAAGTAGAGGCGACACTGTCCTGTAAAAATTCCTTCAAGAGTACCTCAAACTTTCTCTTCTAAGAGGTTAAGGGCAGCTGGATTAATGTTTAGGTCTTTGATCCATTTGTTCTAAGTTTTGAGTATAGCAATTCACATAGGTCTCTTTGTAGTCTTCTACATATCATCCTCCAGTTTTGCCAAAACCATTTGTTGAAAATGATTGCCTCCTTCCATTGTATTATTTTTCCTGTTTCATCAAAACTCAGGAGTTTGTAGGTGTGTTGGTTAATATCAGGATTTTCAGTTCCATTGTTCTACCTTTCTATATGTGTGCCAATACCAAGTGCTTTTTTTGGTACTTTAGCTCTATAATAGTGCTTAGGGCTTGAAGTCGGAGAATGTGATGCTTTCTGAAGTTCCTTTATTATACAGCACTGTTTTGACTATTGTGACTCTTTTGTTGTTCCATATACTGTGGAGTATTGTTTTTTCAAGGTCAGTGAAGAAATAAATGTGCTAGGATTTTTACCGGGAATGCTTTGAATCTGTAGATTGGTTTTGGCAAAATTGGAGTTTTTACGATATTTATCTTACCAATTCAAGAGCATGGGTGATCTTTCCACTTTCTAGTATCTTCTTTAATTTCCTTCTTTAAAGACACAAGACCATGCAATATAGGCCTTCTACTAGTTTTGTTATAGTTACCCCAAGATGTTATTTGTTGTTCTTCCTATTGTAAAGGGTGGTGACTCTCATCCCTTTTATCTTCTGTATATAATAAGGCTACTGATTTTTTTTTTGTTTTTATTAGTCTTGTGTACTGTCACTGTTTGAATGATATTTATCATCTGTAGGAGTTCATTGGTAGAGTTTTTTGGGTCACTTATGTAAACTATCATATCATCTGCTAATAGTAAAAAATTGACTTATTACTTTCCAATTTGTGTCCCTTTGATCTTCTTTTCTTGTTTTCTTTCTGTAGCTAGAACTTCAAGCACAATATTGAAGATTTATGGAGAGAATGGACAGCTGTCTTGTTCCTTATTTTAGAGGAATTGTCTTAAGCTTCTCTAAACATAGGTTAATGTTCTATGTTGTTTTACTGTATATGGCTTTTATTATGTTTAGGTAGGTTTCTGTTATCCCTGTTCTTTCCAAGGACTTTATCATAAAAGGGTGTTTGATTTTGACAATGGCATTTTCAGCATTTAGTGAGATGATAATGTGATTTTTCTGTTTTACTTTATGCATATGGGGGATCAAATTGATAGATTTTCATATGTTGAATCATCCCTGCATCTGTGACATGAAGCCTACTTGGTCATGGTAGAGGACTTATTTGATGTGTTCATGTAATCGATTTTCCAGTATTTTATTGAATACTTTTGCATGAATGTTCATGAGGGATATCTGTCTGTAATTCTGTTTCTGAGTTGTGTCTTTGTGAGGCTTGCATATCAAGGTAATTGTAAACTAATTAAAACATGGTAATGAACCTTTTGCTTCTATTGTGTGAGACAATTTGAGGAATATTGGTATTAGCACTTCTATGAAATATTTGTAGAATTCTGCACTGAAGTCCTTTGGCCTTGTGTCTATGGGTTTGTTTGTTTGTTTTTTTTGGGGGGGCTTGGTTGGAGTTTCATGACTATTTCTATTTCAGTATGTGATCTAAATATATTTAAATTGCTTATTTATCCTTGTTTTGAATTTGATAAGTGATAACAATCCAGAAATCTGTCCATTTCCCTTAGATTTTTTACTTTTGTATAGTACATGTTTTCAAAGTATGAACTGAAATGTCTCTGGGTTTCCTCAGTGTTTGTTCGTATATCCCCATTTACATTTCAGATTTTGCTGGTTTGCATGTTGTCTCTGCTTCTTGATTTGTTTGCCCCTAAGGTTTGTCTATCTTGTTTATTTTTCAATGAAACAAGTTTTTGTTCTATTCATTCTTTGTATTGGTTTCCATGTTCCTACTTTATCGATTACAGCCCTCAAATTGATTATTCACTGGCAGGTACTCCTCCGGGGTAAGTTTGTTTCTTTTTGGTCTGTGTCTTTTAGTTGAGCTCTTAATTATATAATTTGACTATCATCTGTTTACTTCACATGAGCACTGATTGCAATGAACTTTCCTTGTATAACTGTTTTAAAAGTGTCCCATAAGTTCAGGTCGGTTCTGTCTTCATTTTCATTGAAATCTACAAATCTTTTATTTATTTCATTATTTCTTCCTGGACCAGGGAATACTAATTTCCTCATTATTCAGTTCCTATGAATTTGTAGGGTGTCTGCAGTTTGTATTCTTGTAGAATTCCAACTCAAATTCATGGTGATCTGATAAGATATAGGGGGCTATTCAATTTTATTTTATTTTTTATCTGTTCAGGTTTGTTATGTTGCCTTGTATGTAGTCAGGTTTACAGAAGGTTCCATGTGTAGCTGAGAAGAAGGTATATTCTTCTGTGTTTGGATTGGATGTCCTATAAATTACTACTAAAACCAAATGGGACAAAACTTTTGTTAGTTACTGTGTTTGTTTGTGAAGCTTAAGTTTGGTAATCCTGATTAGTGTTCAGAATGGGGTGGTGAAATCTCCCACTATGAGTGAGTAAGGTTTTATGTGAGCTTTGAGTTTTACTAGTGTTTCTCTTAAGAATGTTGGTACCTTTTAATTTGGATCAGAGATGTTCAGAATTGAGACTTTATATTGATGGATTTCTCCCATGCTGATTATTAAATGACCTTCTTCATCTCTTGAGTGATTTTGGTTTGAAATTATACTTCTTAATATTTAGATACCTACACCTGCTTCCTTCTTGAGTTCCTTTGATTGGAAGATATTTTGCAAACCTTTTACACTGAGGTAATGTCTGTCTTTGAAACTTAGATGCATTTCTTTTATGCACTAGAAGGATGGAATTTGTCTTACTATACACTCGGTTAGCCTGTGTGTTTTTATAGGCAATAAGACCATTTTGGGAAATTAAAGACCATAGTTTGTTAATTCTTGTTTGTTTCATTGTTGCTGTTGGTGGTATTGTGAGTATACTTGCCCACTTTTTCTTTTTGGTTATTGTAAACTGATATTAACTTTGCCTATGTCTTCATTATTGTAGTTAGCTTGCTTGGTTAGAATTTCTTTCCAGAATTTTCTGTAGGACTGGATTTAAGGAAATATGTTTAGGGAATCTGGCTTTGACATTAAATATCTTGTTTTTTCTGTCTATAGTGATTGAGAGTTTTGCACATTATTTTAGCCTGGGCTGGCATCTGAGGACTCTTATTATTTGTGCATGATCTATCCAGGCCCATCTGGTCTTGTGAGATTCCATGGAGAATTCAGTTGCAATTTTGATAAGTCTGCCTCTATATGTTACTAGGTCTTATTGTTTTGCTCTTAATGTTCTCTTGTCATTATGTATGATAGGTGTTTTGATAATCAAGTGCCTTGGCGACTTTTAATATTTAAGTCTATTTGTGTTTAGTATGCTTCTAATACTTTCATTGGCACATACTTCTGACTGGAAATGATTACTTCAAGGAATTTGTTGAATATGCTTTCTGCCCCTTTGATCTGTGCTTCTTCACGTTCTTGTATGTCTATTATTGTTAGATTTGGTCTTTCACTGTGTCCCATATTTCCTATATATTTTTTTGCTAAGGATTTGTTGGATTTAAATTTTCTTTCCTCGGTGAATTGATTTCCTCTAGATTATCTTCAATGCCTGAGATTCCCTCGTTGATCTCCTGTATTCTGTTGGTTATGCTTGCATTTGTAGTTCTTTACACTTTACCCAATTTTCCAGTCTCCAATATTCTCTCAGTGTGTGTGTGTCTGTGTGTGTGTGTGTGTGTGTGTGTGTGTGTGTGTGTTTATTGTCCCTATTTCACTTTTCATGTCTTGAACTGTTTGAATGGTTTCCTTCATCTGTTTGATTGTTTTTTCTTGGCTTTCTTATTTTCTTTAAGATATTTGTTCATTTCTTGCATTTTTCTTGTTGTTTTCCTGTATTTCTTTCAATTATTTTTTGTTTTTTCTTCCATTATTTTAGTGAATTTTCCCATATCCTCCTTGAGGTCCTCTATCAGTTTTATGAAGTTGTTATTTTAGGTTGTTATCTTCTGCTTCATCTATTTTGTTATTTCCATGTCTAGTTTGTGTAGAGTCCTTAGGTTCTGGTGATAATATACTGGTCTTTGTATTGTTTAATCTACTTTTTATTGCCATCCACCATTTCTTCTTCCAGTGGGTGCACTTGGAGTCTTTCTTTTTCTCTGTCCTCCTGTCTTGGTGTGTATATCTGGGTAAACAGTTTCATATCTGTAACTCTGGATAATATGAGCTCTCTTGGAGGTCTCTCAACCAGAGGCCACAGAAGAGCTAATGATATGGAGTAGACAGACTCAGGATGGTCTCCAGCATTCAGGGAGAGTGCAAATGATGGGGATCAAAGATCAGGTGAGTATAGGCTCAATGTGGTCCTGCATGGGTAGGCAATTCCATTATGTTCAGACCCCTTCCAGGAAGTTCTAAGGAGATGGATTTAATATTGGGACCACTGGGGCTAAACACTTATCTTGAGCAGTGTCCCCAGGAGGGCCAAGGATAGGGGGAAGGCATTCTGTGGGTGGCTAATGGAAAATGAATACCAGGACTAAAACACTCAGGTCAAGTTTATAGGGGGAGTGAAATGCAGAGCTATCCCAGTATTTCACAGGGAAGGATATGGGGAGATTCAACTAGGCCTGCTCCCAGACTCACCAGAGGCAGAATGCAAGAGATGGGGCCAAAAATCAGGTGAATGTAATCTTAAGGTGGTCCTGCTTGGATTGGTGGATTCAATATGCTCAGAGTGGAAACTCAGGCAGATTGTAGGCATAGGGGACCAAACATAGGATGAGAGCAGTGTCAAGATAATCCTGGGTGGATAGGAGCATCCAGTATGCTCAGAGCTAACCCACGAAGTTCCAAGGAGAAGGACAGTTTATTGGACCAATGCTCATCGTCATCAGTGACCCAGAAGGACCATGGTTGAGGGGAAGTCAGTTTCTGGGTGGTACATGTAGCAGAATTCCAGGACTGAACCACTCAGGCCAATGATATGTGGGGGTTGGAGGTGCAGAATTAACTCAGGGAAGAATTAGGGGAGGGGTTTACCCAGGCCTGGTTCCACACTCAACTCTGGTGGAGGGAAAGCAATGGATCTCAAAGATAAGCAAAGGCTCAAGGTGGATCTTCATTGATAGGTGGTTCCAGGATGCTCAGAGCAAATCCAGGAAGTTGTGGGGTGATGGAGGGGTTCTAGGACATTCTCTGGGCAAGGGCTTTCCACCAGCTGTGTGGCCAGCAGGGTCAAGGTTCCCAAATATGTTTTCCATTAAATACTTTTATTTTTGTTTATTTATATTTTGTTAATTTAACACTCATTAAATAATGTCTTCCTGTCTACTCCTTTGTGTATATTTTCTAATCATGTGCTTGGGACACAGATAATAAGAATTGAAATATCATATTGGTGGAGTTGTCCTTTGAGTATGGATTGTTCTTCAAACACTCATTTGATTGACTTTTGTTAGAAGTCTATTTTGGTAGATACTAAATGGCTAAACTGGGTCACATGCAATGACTAGTAAATAAATTTTAGAACTAATTGGGAGCAGAAAAGAATCAGCTTCAGATTGTGAGGGTCAAATTGGAAAGCAGTGTGGGAAGAAAACAAGAAAAGCAGAGAATCAAAAGTATGTGAAGATGAAATGATGAAACCCTGTACTATGTATTTTGAACTAAAAAATGTATTTAAAATTAAGATCCATTGAGGTAAATCAAAGGGAAATGTCAATTACATTGAAAGTCATTTCCCACTTGAGTTCAATTCAAGGGACCTAAAATTTAAGAAGCTAGAACCAGCTCCTGAAAATTATCCATGGATTTCTAAAGTTGAGGGGTAGCACATGTGCACAGGCATGTGCTTGATCACAAAGAACACATTCAATTAAACTCCTCAAGAATTAGAAAAACTTTTAATTGCAAATTTAAATCTGGGGAAGTAGAACTAAGTCAAGGCTAAAGATGATTTGCTCTCTTCCCAAAGACCTGAGTTCATTTCTCAGTATTCATGCTAAGTGGTTTTTACAATCTTTAACTCTTGCTCCAATTATATAGTGCCCATTTCTATCTTCTGCAGGCAGGCACATGAATTTTACACATTCATATAGACACAATTCACATTATGAAAACAAATGTTTGTAGTAAAATTTTATTAAAAAATGAACTCAACAATGAATAAAGGAAACATCACAATAGGTTAGGAAGGGTAATAGGGATAAAACCAATTTCAATGTAAAGTCTAGGGGAAATAGGTTAAATGTGTGAGTTTCATGGTGGAGAGAATAGTCCACAAAAGTTGCCTGGCCCTGGCCCTGCTGGCCCTGGCCCTGTTGGCCCTGGCCCTTCTAGCCCTGGCCCTGCTGGCCCTGACCCTGCTGGCCCTGGCCCCGGATTTTCTGGACCAAGGCAAAACTAAAAAAATGCCGAGAAACCATGGGATCAAGCTCCTGTAAAGGGTAGAGAATGAAGAGGGATTATTTTATTTTCAAAAAAGAGAAAATGTTTATGGTAGAGGCGATTAATTGTATTGTATCCATTCTAGGAATTAGAAAATTGAAACATTGAAAAATGGTTTAAAATACTCATCATTGTACTTGAATGGCATTATGATGCTTTCGTTTTCATGCTTATGTCACTATAGGCATGTTGTAGCTTGAGAGATGGGTAAATATGTAGAACCCAAAAGAAAGAGCCCTGCTTTGTTTTTGTGAGAAACTCAGTGAGGCTGTACGGTTAGTATTTCTTTAGGTATGCTCCTTTTAGCATGTGGGTGGGGCACTAGAATGTGACAGAATGTTGGATCATAAATGTTGCCTGGCAACACTGCTTGCATTCTGTATCCTGGTATCATGGGCGAAGGACCAGAGAGCAGCTTCGAGAAAGTATCATGGGACATTACAGTCTCCCAAGATTAACTATCTCCTAAAACTTTCAATGACAGCGATTGATTCCCCTAACCAAGTCAAGCCACACCTCTGGAAGTTTGGCTACAGCTTTTACTGGTCACCAAATTCTAGATTACATAATTATCAGAGAACATTCAATGTCTTCTGTTTTGAATTCTCTCTCTCCTAAGAATTAATACTATGGAAACAAAGATAATATGACTCACAAAAGGTGAGTTTGTCATTGTTAACTTCCTTCAGTATGGTGATAATCCATTTGTTAGAGTAGACTTAGGGATTATTGGATTGCAGTCCATCTCTTTTGAGGCAGCCGTCCAACATGAAATATGTAGGATTTTCTAAAAATCCTGCATACACAATGACATTTCAGCATTTAAACATTTTATGACTCTGCTCTATGATTAAATTAGGGATGAACCTGGGAGTTTCCCACAATCATGTAGGAGTCAGTGAGAGTCAATTGTGTCGAGTATGGCAGACCATTTCATCACCTGATGATGTTGTTATTTGATTATTAAAATAGGACATTAGATAATCCATGATCAGTGGATTCCACGATGTGGGAAGCAATTATTATGGACCATTTAATATCAATTTTGTAGTTAAAATATTTAAATTAATCACGACAGCATCATTCAAGAGCCTGGTTTGGAGCCACCTTAGGGAAGTGGATGATGTTACATGAACTCATTGTTTGATTATTTAACTATATAAAACAATGATTATATCATCCATGACACCTGGAATCTGGTGCCACAGATCATCTAATTACATAATTAAAGTATTTAAATTGACAGTCTGTGTTAATACCCAAGATAATGTAAATATGTATGAAGTTACATAAACCAAAAATCCTCCATTCCATGAAGAGACCTGTAAAGCTTCCTCTTTTGGAGATAATGTGCAATATCATCACATTTTATGATACATTGATTCAATTGAGAATGATGACATCCTTCATGACTGTAGTCTGGCCATGCTCCCCTGCCAGTAAAATGTTACATCACCTATTTATTGTGACAGTTAGCTATTACTGACTTATTTAATTCTTTAGATTATGTAAACGACAGACAATGCCATCACCAATTAAGGTTAGTTTGCAAATATCTGTCAGGTTTAAGGTTAGGAAAGATGTAGACATGGGCAGAGCATTTTCTGAATGATCTATGCATCTCCCATAATAAAAATGGTGCTGGATGACTGAGTCCAGAAGATTGCTCGGGGCCATTCAAGAAGTACAAGGACTTCACCAAGGCCGGCATGGTGGTCTGGGTGTTGACTACCTGCTGTTCCTCCATATCTTCACATCAGTTGTGATCTACCATGAGAAGAAGTAGTGGCACTAAGAGGTCGGCACCATCTCCGAGACCTGGCAAAAGGATGACGACTCAGAACACCGAAGAACATCTCTCTCTCAGCTATGCTATTGATGCCCCTGCTGCAGCCATCTTTTCAGCTGTTATCAACATTGTGGCTACTACTGCTACGCCATGATTGGGCCCACTATCTCACGTCCTGCCGCACCACAACAGACATTTAGACCCAGTTCTTCATGCCTAGCAGCATTATGTTGGTATGGGTATGCAAACACAATGTTTCCAAGGACCTCAAAATACCAACAGGATATCCAGATAAATGAGCAGAAGCTATATGCTTTATTATATGTCATAGTATGCCTCCTGCCCTTTTGCTGCAGAATGAATACAGTCCCAACCAGGAGCTCCAGTACCATCCACACCTAAGCAGAGCCATCTCACAACTTCACCATCTGTCGAAGTGTCTCTAGGACATTCACCATCTGCCCCAGGAGCTCTATGTTCTTTACCATCTTCTCAGGGCACATTAGAACTCTTGCCATCTGCCCAAGGGACCGGGCAATGTCTTCCATCTTCACTAAGTGATTCAGGACATTTCCCCCACCTCCCAGGAGATGTGAGCGTCTCCTCATCGGAACGAGGGATTTTAGGACTCGTCTCCAATGTTCAGGGGCCTCTCCAAACTTCTTCATGCTCACCTGGGGTGTCTTTACAGAGGCCTATGCAAATGCAGCAAAGATCTCTGGATCTTTCCACACCTACTGAGGGTGCTACTGGTACTTTTCCCTCTACCCAAGGGGCTTTAGGACCTTTGTTATCTTTCCCAAGCAAAGCAAGAGCTACACATTCTGAACAAGGGTTGCTAGGAGTTTTGCCATCTGCACAAGCAGCTCAGGAAATTTCTCCTTCAGGCTTCATGCCTGTTGGACCCTTACCAGAGAGTCCAGAGCCTCTGGGCCTCTCAGCTTTGTCTCAGGAGACTCCTTCGCATTTGCCACTAGTTCATCGATGTTCGGAGTTGTCTCAATATGGCTCACGGGCCCTAAAGTTAATACCATCTGCAAAATGGCATCAGAGAAGTCCCTCATCCTCAAAAGAGAGTATAGCATCTGTAGACTCTGCCCAAGGGGCCGTGGGACATTTCCCATCTGCACAAGAGTCTATAGTAATTTCCAAGTCCACACAAGGGACTCCAGGATATTCTTGGTTTGTTCGGGGGAATGTGTCTTCTCAGGGGACCCTCAGACGATTAACCCCTGTGAAAGTGGAGACATATTCCCATGCCCCAGGATCTCCAGGGAATTTGGAAAATGTCTCAGGGTTCCCAGGACTTATGGTATCTGATCACGATGCTTTTGCAATTTCCTTACCTGCCCAGGGCACTCTCAGACATTTGCCATATGCTCATAGGGATATGGGACACTCCCTGTCTGCCCAAAGAACTCCAGAAATGTCCACATTGGCAAATGCGACAGAAAAACTTATGGAACCCACTCAAGTGGCTCTGATAAACCCACCATCTTCCCGAGGGGCTACACAACGTTGTCAGTGTGACCAAGATAGAGTGGAACGTTTGCCTCCTAGCGTAGGAGTTCTTACAAGTTCCATAAATCATCTGGGGGCTCATAGACGTTTGACATCTGCCCAAGAGACTCTTGATATTTTGCCATCTTACTCTGCTCCCATGGAAAATTCTGTTTCTGTCACGGGCGGTCTGGAATCCCCTCCACCTGCTCCAAGAGCTCGTGGAAAAATAAAGTCTGTTAAAGGGTCTGAAAAAGTTTCTGTATCTGAACAGGTGTCTCTGCGTAATTCCCTGTCTATGGAAGAAACTCAAATACATGCATCGCCTTCAGTAGGGTGTCGGAATCCTTGCTCCTCTACCAAGGAGGCATGCAGAAGTTTGGTACCTTCACAAATTGTTCTGGAGTGTGCTCCAAGTGTTTCAGTGTCTATAGGAGCTTTGTCATCTGCTCTGGAGAATATGTCACTTTCCTCATTAGCCATCGAGTCACCAGAGCATTCACAAAATGTCAAAGCAGGTGTGGGGTCTTCTTCCTCTGCCACAGGGTCCCTAGGATCTATGGCATTTGCCCAAAAGTCTTTGGAAAAATCCTTATCTGGACAAGGGCTTATAGAAATATTGCCATCTTCCCAAATGGAAGTGGAAACTTTCCTTTCCACAGATGGGGTGGTGGAACTGTCCACATCCAGAAAAGAGAGAGTAGAAAATATATCATCTGCTGAAAGACCAGAGAATCCTCCTACTTCTTTACAGGAGGCTTCAAGGAAATCTCCCCTGATCCAAGACCCTCACCAACATTCCCTATCTGGCACAGAGGCTTTGGAATCTTCCTCATCTAGTCAGGGATCTGAAGAACCTTTGTTACCTGTCGGGGAAGGTGTAGAAGACTCACCTTCCACACAAGATGCACAGAAAATTTCTTCATCTACTTCACAGGCCCTAGAAGCTTTGGTAGATACACAAGGGCAACTTCAATTTCATACACCTGCGAAACTCCCTACACTTCTTCCAGAGGGGTTCCAAGAGGAGTCCAGCCTGTTCAAAATGTTCTTGGCCATCTGTCAACTAGAGGAAAGGCTGTAGGGTCCTCTGTGTCTGCTCTAGGAAGTACAGATATTTCTCCATTTGCTGCAGAACCTTCAGAACTTTCCTCATTAAAATGTGACTCGAGCCCCTTCCCCTTGTCCTCAAGAGGGAGTGGCAGCTTTTCTTTCTGAACGAGGGTCTCCAGGACCATCTCTATCCATTCAAGGTTCTCTAGGACCATTGGCAACTGGACTAGGGACTGGGGAACCTTCCCTATCTGGAGATGTTACTGTACATCTGTCTGCATCTGCACCAGGGACTGATGCACAGTTGCCATCTACTCTTGGGTCTTCAGCGTCTAAGCATTATAGCCAGATGAAAGTGGGCCTTTTGCCATTTGTCCATGGAGGTCTTGGACCTTCTCTGTCAGATCAAAGGGCTCCTGGTGTGACCAAGTCCTCAGAAAGGGCTGTAGAAAATTTACCATCCAGTCAAGGGGCTGTGGAACATTCAAGTGGTTCCCGGAGGGCTAATAAATCTCTATCTGAGCAAGGTCATCTACCACATTCACCATGTGTCACAGAGGCTTTGGGGCCTGCTCTGCTGGATCAGGGAGCTGAAGAATCTTTGTTATGCCCCTCAGGAGATACACAACATCCAACTTCTACACAAGGGGCTCAGGTGCAGAAAACTGATCTATCTCCCTCAGGTCTTCAAGACGCTTTGTTAAATCCAAGAGAGCATCCTAAATTGTCCATATCAGCCTGTGACAACCTGTGTCCATTGCCATCCACTATAGATGCTGTAGAGCTTTCTACATCATCTCCAGAGTGTCTGGGACCATCCAAATCTGCCAAGAGGGAACTAGGATACTTTTCAACTAAAGGACAGGCTGTCCAATATTCTCCAATAGCCTTACAAACTACAAGAACACTGTCCCCAACCCAAGGGTGTGGAGGGCATTTGTCATCTGCCCCAAGTGCTCAGGAACCTTCTCAATCTGACCCAGGGAATCTAGCACCTTTGCTATCTTCCCAAGGTCCTCAGAAAACTTCCATATTGACTCAAGTAATGCTGGCTCCTTCAGCCTCTGCCCCGGAGTCTCCAGAACCTTCTGAAACTCCCCAAAATCTTGTGGGAACTCACCAACCCTGTCAGAGGAATCATGAATGTTTCTTATCTGTGATAGAGCATGTGGATGCTTCTACGGCAGTCTCAGAGACTGCAGTAAGTTTACCATCTGCTCCACAGCCTCTACAACATTCTTCATTACTACCAGTGACTTCAGTAAATTCTCTAAATGGTGAAGGGGTACTAGGATCTATCCTGTCTTTACAAATGATTCTACACATGTCACCATCAACAGGAGGGACTCTAGAAACTTTGGCATCTGCCCAAGGTGATGGGAGAAATTCTCCATTGGAAAAAGATAGTGTAGGACAGTCTATATCAGCACAGGGGATTTTAGGATCATCATCAAGCACCACAGGGGATCTAGCATCTACTCCATATGCCCACAGGGAGACAGGGATATCTCCATCTACCCAAGAGGCTACGAAGGACTCCCTGTCTCTTCAAGGAGCTCTTGAACTACCCATATCTGCAAATGGGGCTTTAGGAGATTTGTCATCTGATCAAGGACCTAGGAAACATTCTGACTCTCTTCAAGAGGATTGTAGACAGTCACTGTTTATTCAAAGTCCTCTGGAACATTCACGATCTGCTGTAGAGGCTGTGAGACCTTCATGTAGCCAGGGAATTAAAAAAACTTTTGTTATCTACCCTAGCGGCTGTGAAAGCTTCATCATCAGGACCAGGTGCTCAGAAACCTCTCCAAACCAGTCTAGGGACTCTACCAACTCTCCTATCTAATCAAGGGCCTCAGGGACATTCTAGGTCTATTCAGGGTGCACTGGAGTCTTTCTCTTCAAGTTCAGGGCCTCCCCAACATACAGCATCTTCCGCGGTGGTGCTGGGGCCGTCAGCATCTTTCCAAAGTAAGCAAGGACATTTGTCTTCCAAGGCTGAGTCTCAGGATACATTACTATCTGTCCAAAGGACTACAGGGTCTTTGCCATTACCTTCGAGGGCTACAGCACATTTACAACATGATCAAGGATCTCAGGGATCTTCTTTATCAGTCTCAGGGGATCTACCACATGTGCTGTCTAACCAAGTTTGCAAATCTTCTCAGGGAATTCTGGGCCCTTCACCATGTACCCAACAGTCTCTACAGCATCCAGCATCTTCTGTAGAGATTCTGGGACCACCTAAATGTGCCTAGCACACACATACGAAATTCTCTTCTGTCTCACAGGCTTTGGAAATGACTTCATGTGTCCCATCGACTACAGGCACATTGCTACATATGCCAGTGACTCCTAGACTTTGCCCAGTATTACAAGCAAGTCCAGCCCCTTGCCCAAGTTTACAAAAAGAAGATAGGTCATGCCTACATACACAAGAGAGTCTGGATCTGAACACAACAACACAAGGCTCTCTAGAACCTTCACCACCCGCTCGCGAGCCTGGGCGAACTTCTCTTGCTGCAAGAGTCACTTTGGGGCAGTCCACATCTGCACATGGTATTGAAGGACATTCTGATTCTACTACAGAGATTCTAGAGTGTAATAAAAAACATGAACAGAAGGAATTAGTAGATTGTCCACCTGCCCAAGTGCCTCTGGTAATTTCTTTATCTTCACAAGGAACTCTAGAAACTTGTTCATCTGCCCAAGAGACTCTGGGACCTTCTCTATCTGCCCAGGGGTCTTTAAAACTATCCTCACCCACACAAGGAATGGTAGGGATTGTGCCATCTGCTCAAAGTGCTTTAAAACATCCAACTTCTTCCCAGGAGGCTCCAAGGGTTTTTCCTTCTGCAAAACATACTGTACAAGGGCCATTTCCTTCCCCGGGGGTTACAGAATGTGTCCTATCTAACTAGAAAACTAAGGGATCTCTTTTGTCTTCACCATCGGCACCAGGTATTCAAGAATATCCTCTTTCTGTCCCAGGGACTCTGGGACCATTTGTGTCTTCTAAAGGGCATAAGGAACTCTGCACAACTGCAGGGGGGACTTTGCCAGTGCACAGTTCTTTGCCATCCATTCAAAGGACCCCAGAACCTTCAGTCAATTCCTCGGAGATGTGGGGACAACACCGATACTCCCAGAGCACTTTCGGGCATTTGCCTCATGTGGGAGAGGGTGTGGAATCTTCTCAATCTGCTCCAGGGACTATGGGACAATTGCCATCACCTCAAGTGCCTGGAGGACATTCAAGTTCTGCCCAAGATGCTGCAGAAACTTCTTCCTCTAGCCAAGGGTATGTAGCATCTTTGAAATCTGCCCAAGAACCTCTGAAGCTTTCCATATCAGCTTGGGCAGTGCTACATATATCTCTGTCTGCTCAAGGGGCTCTACAGTCTTCAGCACCTTGTGCAGAAGGTCAAGAACCATACACAAACTTCCCAAACACCCAAGCTGCTGCAGGATCTTCCTCATCTGCTGCAGGGCATATTGGTCTCTCTGCCTCACCACAAGTGACTCCATCTTCTTCTCATTCTCATGAAGGTGATGTCAGACTTTGCCAATCAGCACAAGGGCCTCTAGAGGGATTCCCCCATCTATGCAGCAGGCAGGTGGACAGTTCTTATCTGCTGAAGGAATACTGGGACTGCCCACATCTGCACAACACACTGTTGGAACTATGCCACCAACTGAAGGAACTCTGGGGTCTACCCAAAACACCCAGGTGATATTAGGGCTTTTGCCATCAGATCAAAGGCCTCTGCGAAACTCCTTACCTATAGAAGGCACTGTAAGAAGACATCAAGCTGCTGAAGGGCCTGTGTATGCTTCTCCGTGTGCCATAGTATCTCCAGGACTATCTGTGTCTCCACAGGGGCCTATAGCAACATTGCTGTCTGATCACGGATCTAGGAAACATCCTGCTTCTTCTCAAATTACTCCAAAAACTCAGGCTGCCCAAAATTCCCCACAACATGCAATTTCTGTCTCAGGCGTCCCAAATCCTTCCCAATCTGCACAGAACACTCCAAGATCTTTGTCATCTCCTCCAGGTACTGGAACACATGGGCCTTCTGGCTCAGGTTCTCAGAAAATGTTCCCAGTTCCTATAAGCTCGGGGCATCCTGAAACTTTGCCATATGTTGGTGGGCCTCTAGAACTTCCCCCGTTTGTGGAGGGGACTCTGTGTCCTTTTTCATCTCCCCTAGGAGATCTTGATCATTTGAATTCATTCTCTGGCAATCTGGAATCATCACATCCTGCCCAAAGAAAGTTTGGTCATTTGTCATATGTCAGAGTGCCTGCAGGAAATTCTCCATCTGTCCCGGGTCCTAGAGATCTTTCACCATTGTACAAAGTTCCTAGAGGACAGTCATCAAATGTGTCAGGTGATCCACCACCTCTTCTCTCTCCTCATTGCCATCCACAACTTACGATATCTGCAGAATGTTCAGCATCTTCCAAAGCAACTCTAGAGTGCTTGTCATCTGCTGCGAGCAGCCTAGGAACACTCCAATTGACACAGAGGAGTCAGGGGCAAGTGTCGCATGTAGGCGAGTCTATGGAAATTTCCTCACCTCTTGCAGGGACTTATGTATATATACCTTGTGTTTCAGATCATCTGCGACCATCCTCTTTAGAACAAGGGAGTCAAGCAACTTCTTGTGCTCAAGGAGCTTTGCATTCCTGCCTATCCACACAAGGGTCTATAGGGCAGACCACATCTACACAAATGTCCCTAGGAAATCCCTCATCTGTCCAAGGACTTTCAGGCACTTCCTTACATGCACACAGTACAGGCTCATAGTTGTCTACTGCACAGAACCCAGTAGCACATTCTCCATTAACCCCAGTGTCTCAGGGATATACTCACCTTGCACCAAAGATGGCAGGAACATTGAAATCACCCCAGTGGTGTCCTAGAATTTCTCTAACTGCACAAGGGTTTGTCAAACCTTTGCCATCTCCATGGGAGACTCCAAGATATTCATCATCTGTACCAGGTGCATGCAAAACATCTACATCTGTCCCAGGACATGTGGTATCTGATGCAGGGACTCTGGAACTTTCCATATCTGCACAGGCAAGCGTGATTCCTTTCCTTTCTTCCCAAGGACATTTGGAAACTTCCCTGTCTGTAGAAGGGACCTCTGTTGTCTCCACACTTACACAGGACACTCTAGATCTTTCTGTTTCTTCCCAGGATCCTCCTCAGACTTTACAGTTTGCTAAACAGGCTCAACAAACAAATCCATCTATTTCAGACTCTTCACAATCTCTGCCTTCTTCAAGGAGGCACATGGAAATTTCTTTATGTGGAGAAGGAACTCTAGGACCTCTCTCATCATCCCTAGGGCCTATGGAAATTTCTTTATCTGTTCAAGTGAATTCAGGACCTTTGATATCCTTCTCGGAAGGTGGAGGACCATGTCTGTCTTCACAAGGTACTCTACGAGCTTCTACCAGTACATGTGCCAATCTAGGTGTTTCCAATTCCTCAAGAGGGGATTTAGGAGTTTCACCATCTACTCCAGTCACTCTAGGATCTTCTCCATCTGCCCAGGTGGATTTAGCAGGGTCTCTACCTGTCTCACAGACTCTGAGAACATTGTCTGCCCACGATGTTTCAGGAACATTGACAGCTACCCAAGGGGCGATGGAATTTTCACGAGCTAGGCCAGGGGATACAGAATCTTTGCCATATGCCCAAGATGATCTAGAACTCAGGTCTCCTACACTGGAAACTCAGGGACCTTCCCAAATTGTCCAGGGGGAATTAAAAGTATTGCCATCTTCCAAAGGGGATTTCAAAACTGCTCTGTCTACCTCCTGGCCTGTACAAACTTTGCAATGTTCCTCAGGGGCTTCAGGATGTTTCACTTCTGCACTCCAATATGCTGGGGGCCCTTTCCTATCCTTTGATATCCACATCTTCACAGAAGTATCTAGAATCTTCACAGAGTCCCCAGTTTTCTCTGGAACATTCTTCATATTCCCAAGAGTATCTGGGAACTACCCAACTTAGACCAGCTTCTAATTCCTTATGAGAACAAGTGTGGCAAAATGTGTCTGCACCTACAAAAGTGACTCTGAAACAATCATCCCCTCAGTAGGGGTATGAAGGAAATTCACCATCTACTCACGGAGTTGTGTGCTTGTCTACATCAGCACAAGGGTCTCCAGGACATCTGTCATTGGCCCAGGGGTCTTGAGAAACTTCTACATCTTCTCACAAAGTGGTAGGCCCCACCTATAGTCAAGAGTCTGTAGCACAGTTGCCATCTGTTTCGGGAGATGGACTTTCTCCCTCTGCCCAGGGAATGCTGGGAATTTTGCCATCTTCCCAGTTAGTCTAGAAATATCATCTTCTATCCAGCCAAGTGTAGAAGCTTCATTACACGTGCAAGGTGCTCTGCAACACCAGCCTCATTCCCTAGCGTATCAGGAACATTCCAATGCACTCCAAAGGCATCAGTAAAGTTGCCACCTCCCCAAGTGGCTTTTAAAATTGCAGAATCTTCATCAAGGACTCTAGGAACTTTGCCATCCCTGCCAGGAAATCTGGGACATTCTATATCTGGCCAAGGTGCCGTCTGCCCTTGTGATACTGATCAAATGTTTCAAGGATCATCAACATCTCTCCAGGAAACTCTTCAATTTTCTCCTTCTTCTAAAGGTTCATGGGGACCGACTCCATCTGTTCCAGGGACCTTGACATCTTCTTCATGAGCCCCATTGTGTCCAGAATTGTCTATATCTGCCCAAGGCTCTCAAGAACCTTCATCACCTCAGCAAAAGTGTTTAGGACATTCACTATCTACCCAAATGGCTCTGAGAATTTCCCCATCATCACAAGAGTTTGTAGGATATTCAAAATCTGATCAAGACCCTCCAGAAACTTCCACATCTTCCCAAGAGATTCTTGGCCCTTCTTTGACCCAAAAGTCTTTATCACAGTCACAATCTGCTCCAGGAGATTGTAGGCTTTCTCAGTTTTCAGAAGGTACTCTAGAAACATGACATACTATCCAAGGTGCTAGAGTAACACCATCATCTGCCCAAGGGTCTGTAGAATCTGCACCATCTGTTCAACATGTTCTAGGAATTCAGGCTCCTTTGGAGGGGCCTCGGGGTCCTTCCCAAATGGCACCAGAGACAGCAGAATCTTTGCCATCTTACCAAGAGATTTACAACGTTTTAAAATATGTCTCTAAGACTCTAGAATTTTTTTCGTCTCTATCATAGAGGAATTGAAACTTTCACCATCAGCCCAAGGTGCTGTGGGTTCTTTTATTTCTGAACAAATGACACTACCATCACTATCACTTTCCAAGGAAACTCTGGAACATCCTCCATCTGACCAAGGGTCTGTGAAATCTGCCCCATCTCAAATGGGGCCTTTAAAGCCTTCACTAACAGACCAAGGTTTACAGGAGGGGTCTTCAGGTGAAAAGGTTACTCGACAAGAGTCACCACCTGAGAAAATATATTTAGGAAATACATCGTCTACCCAAGGGGCTCTGGGGCTGTCTACACCATCACTAGAACCTCTTGGACATTCACCTTCTGCTCAAGGGTCTCCCAATACTTCCTTGTCATCTCAAAAGTCTCCAGGCCCTTGTTTGCACCAATGGCCTTTAGGACAGTCATCATCTGATCCAGGAGATCTTGGACTTTCTGAATCTACTCAGAGGACACTAGGAACATCACCATCCACCCAAAGTTCTCTAGAAATAACATTTTCTACCCATACGATTATAGAACTTCATCATCTGTCCAAGATTCTCTAGGACATCTGCCTCCATCAGGGCAGATTCTACAACCTTCCTTCCTTATGACAGAGACATCAGAAAACTTGCCATCTTCCAATGAGACTTGTAATATATCAGACACTTCCCTGGGAACTTTGGAAACTTTGCCATCTATACGAGGGTCTTTAGGTCCTTCAATATCTGCCCAACATTCTGTGGCACCTTCTATATCTGAAAAAGAAAATTTAGGATCATCAATGTCACCAGAGAAATCTCCGGAACCTTATCCACCTGATCAAGGGTCTCTGAGACCCACGCCATCTGTACCTGGGTCTGCGGTACCCACCCCATCAGAACAAGGTTGTCAGAAAATATCTTCATGTGTACAAGGAGACTCAAAATCTCAGCAAAGCTGTTTAGTAAGTATATTGCATGCACAAGAAGCTCTAGGGCTGCCCATATCAGCAGAAGGACATCTTGGACATTCACCATCTGCACAAGGGACTAAAGACACTTCCTTGTCATCCCAAGAGAGTGCAGGCCCTTTTGTGCGGTCATCATATGATCCAGGAGAACTTGGAGATTTTTAATCTAACCAGGGTACTTTAGGAACATTGCCATGTACTCAAAATACTCTAGAAACACCATCTTCAACCCATGGGATTATAGAAATTTCACCACATTCCCAAGCTGATGTAGGATTTCCATATCCTACAATACAGCCACTGCAACCTTGTTCACTTGCTTCAGAGACATCACAACCTTTGCCAATTAACAAAAAGGCTTCTAAATCTTCAGAGTCTGTGTCAGGGACTCTAGAATCCTTTGTGCCTCTGCCAGGGGCTCTGGGAATTTGGGAATCTGACCAAGGTGATGCAGGCACTTTGGTATCTGACCAAGAGAATCTGGGTCAATCAGCATCTCTCCATGATACTCTAGAACACATCAAAACAGCCCAAGAGACTCTAGAACCTGTGCCATGTAAAAAAGAAAATGTGGGACCTTCATTTTCAGGGGAGTTTCCAGAAGACTTTATGCCTCTTCTGTCACATGAAGGATACACAAGACATCCCCCTTACCACAAACTAAGGGCCAGACATTCCAGTTCTCCTAAAAGTCTATTGAGACATGTCCCATTTCCTTAAGTGCATATCAAATATTCCCTTTCAGAGATTGATGGTTTAAGAGGTACCTCTTCTTCCAAACTTAGGCATGAATCTTCCAGATATGCAAAGAGGGACTCAAGTCCTACCTCTACTCCTCAAATAATTGTGCCATGCCCAACATCATCAGACTTGAGCTGCAGATCTTCATCCCCTATTAAAGAAGATCTCAGACATTCTCCTTCTCCACGAGGAATGTCCATACATTCTAAATCGAAGAAAAGAAAATCAAAACATGCTTCCAAAGAAGCATGTCTCAAATTTGTTCCACCAGAAGAAGACGATTTGAAACTTTGCTATTCTTCCAAAAACAGGGGCAAAGTTTCCATTTCTGACAAAGAGGGTATATGGCCTAAAACTGAATCCAAAGAGATCCTCACTACTTCTTCTGCCCATGGAGGCTTCAAGTCCTCAGGACCTCAAGAGTACCTCCAAAGTTCTGTATGTCCTCCAGGGATCACTGAACATTCCAGATCTACCAAAAGCAAATTGGAACAGGCCCCCTCCAACACAGCAGATGTTCACACTTCCCATTCAGAAAATGAGGGCTGTAAACATTCCTCTTCATTTAAAAAAAAGAGCACAGACATTCATCTTCCAAAAGCGATCAGAAATACGAAGATGCTCCTGAAGAGAAGATCAATCATTCAATCTCTAAGGGACACCACAGATCGTCCAGATCTCATGAGAAGGGACTCAGAAGTTCTCTATCTCCTCCAGAGATCACTAGACATCTCAGATCTACCAAAAGCAAATTGGAGCATGCCCCCTCCAACACAGCAGATGTTCACACTTCCCATTCACAACACGAGAGCCATGAACATTCCTCTTCATCAAAGAAAGGGCACAGGCATTCATGTGCCAGAAAGGATGAGATATACAAAGATGATCCTGAAGAGGAAATAGAGCATTCAATCCCTAAGGGACACCACAGATCCTCCAGATCTCACGAGAAGGGACTCAGAAGTTCTCTATCTACCCCAGAGATTACTAGACATCCCAGATCTACCAAAAGCAAATTGGAGCAGGCCCCCTCCAACACAGCAGATGCTCACACTTCCCATTCAGAACATGAGGGCCGCAAACATTCTTCTTCATCAAAAAAAAGGGCATAGACATTCATCTACCATAAGGGACCACAAACCATAAATAGTACCCAAGAGAAGATAGAACCTTCTATCTCTAAGGGACACCACAGATCTTCATGATATCATGAGAAGGGACTCAGAAATTCTCCATCTCCCCCAGGCAACCCTAGGCATTCCAGATCTACCAAAAGCAAATTGGAACAGGCCCCCTCCAACACAGCAGATGTTCACAATTCTCATTCAGAACACGAGGGCCACAAACATTCCACTTCACTTAAAAAAGGGCATAAACATTCATCTGCCAGAAGGGCCCAGAAACAAAAAGATATTCCCGAAGAGAGCATGGAACTGTCCACCTCTATGGGATGAGGATCTGAGGAGCAGGAGGGACTCAGAAATTCTGCATCTCCCCAAATCATCCCTAGATATGCTAATTCTACCAGAACAAAACTGCAACAGGCCCCCTCTAAAACAGAAGATCTTCATGATGTTCCTTCAGAACACGAGGGCCACAAACATTCCTCTTCATCAAAAGAAGGGCACAGACATTCATCTGCCAAAGGGGACAAGAAACCAAGAGATACCCTGAAAGGGCAAAGCACCTCCAATCTGTACAGAAGGGGACATGGGAACTACTACCTCTCACCAAAAAAAAAAAAAAATCCTCAGACATTCCATGTCGCCCTATGGGACTTCAAGCCATACTGCTTCTATTTCTACCAGGACAAGACTCAGATACAGCCCTTTTACTAAAGAAGGCACCCAAACTTCCCCTGCAGGGCCAATGGGAGTGTCAAGCCTTCCTCATCACCCTTAAGAGATGGTGTGAGACACCCTGTGACTTCCAAGGAGGGCTTCAGACTTGATATTTCTTTCCAAGAGGTACATAAACATTCCATACGTACCAGACAGTGACTCGGGTCTTTGTTTGCTGTGCAACGGGGAGTCATACATTCTCCAGTTCCTAAACAGACTGCCACATCATTTCAGGTTGTCCAAGGAAAATTCTGACATACCCTACCTCAACTACAGGACCGGAGATCATTCCACTCTTACCAAAGGAGATTCACGGCCTTGCAATAGGAAATCGGGCCCATATATGTGACCCTTATGTCCTAGGATGCCACAGATGTTCAGTCCCATACAGACTCCACTACAACAAGGGAGCTTGAGTTCTAACCTGTGGCCCCCAAGGAGGCATCAGGCCTTCTCAGTGTGACCAAAGGGGCATTAGACTTTCCTATGGCCACCCTGTTCAAGGCAGTCTTAGAATGTTTCCTTCTGAAAGAGAGAGCCTCGTACATAGCCCATCTAGTCCACTGAGCCTCACATATTCTCTTCTGAGCAATGGGAACTCATGAGCCCACTAATTAGCACTGGGCCAGAACTTCAACTGCCACCCTAGGAAGCCCCCGACATACCTGTCCGGAGGCTTCAGACCTTACAAGCCTGTCACATGGAAGTTCTAAAGATACTGATCTCAAGAGGGGAGCCTCGGCCATACTCTCTCTTTCCCCAGTGTCTTCAGATCTTCTTGTCTACAAGTTCACCCTACATTTCCCCACTCTGAACCACATGTGAACAACAGTAATTTAGAACTTTTCCTTCTTATCAAACATCTGTGAAACCTCTGCAATGTGCCAAGAAGGCCACAAATACAACCCCTTTATAATCATTGAGCCGTAGAATTTCTGAAAAGTCACAAGGGTCTTCAGAATTATACTTCTAGGACCAGGACTATTCCAGCCCCCACTTAATAACTCCACCGGGTTTTAGATATGCCCCTTATAAGTAAACTAACTTCACTAATTCAGAGGCTTACACCTCACTGGAACATATTCTGAAGAGGTCCTTAGACATATTTACTCCAACCATAGAAGCGCCTGAATTTCTAGGTATGCTTTTGAATCATACCCACTTTGAATGAGAAAACTTTAGTCTTCCTCTGTTTGTACTGGAGGAGTTTGAGACATGGCCCTTTCATGAAGCAAGCTACAGAAATTGCAATGTGACTCAAGCTTGTGTCCCACATATTTATATCCTGCTACTGGAGACTGAATCCCTATTACAAAAAAACATAGGAGTTTCTCTTTGTGTTCACGGCTGACACAGGTCTACCACAGACCCAAGAGAGACCAGAGCTTCTCCATCAGACTTGAGTGGCTAGGAAGTACACTCTCATGGAACTCTAGATTGAAGAGGCATGGCAGAATAGAAACTTCACCCTGGATCCAAAGTCATCCATTTTCAAGCTGCTCACAAGAAAGGTGCCTGTCCTCCATGTCCACACCTATGCAGCTTATCATAACTTTATGTAGATGTGTGACCCAACCCTCTCATTTCTGTCATGTCTCAAAAACTGTCCTCAGAGACAAGGATTTCCTAGAGTTCTCTGAAGACTTGGAGATTGACTAGGGAGTGCCTGGACCTTCCTCCTCTAAGAAGGTAAGCAGGGATATTCCCCTCTGCCCAACATGGTCCGGAATCTTTCTCTTGTCCCAAATCTTAGTGTGTTTCTTTCCTCTGATAACCCGAGGCTTAAAATTCCCCTGTTGAACCGAAGTGCCCTCAGAACTTTAGCCTCTGAGTAAGGGAACTGGGGACATTTTACCTCTGACAAAGGGATATTGGTCACTCTGGATAGAGTTCACAGAGGTCAAGAAAACCAAGTCAATCCTGGAACCCATGCCACTTCCCTGAGCAAAATTACCTGCCATGGTGTGGAATCACCACTCCCACCCAGTGCTGGTTGGGTGAACACATTCCTAATGCATTAACCACACTACGGCTCCCACCTGAGCTCTTCATGAATCCTGATATTGATGCTTGTTCTCTTGCAGATTCTGCTGAGGACATGGACATCTGAAACTGTGAGGCCATGCTCGGACCTTATGAGGTACGGTAGCAAATGAGATTTCTGCTCAGAGTTCTATGGGATTTGCACACTCTGATCCCATCTCCCTGTCACTAGAGGTTGAGGAACTCTTCTTTTCCCAAAGGTACTCCCTCCTTCTGCCTTTGATTAGGAGACATCTGATTTCCATCCTGAAACAAAGGAAGCCCCATAACTTTCCAGTTTCTCCAAAGTTATCTTACACATTCATTTTGTGTGAAGGGGCCACCCATTTCCCGATATCACAGAGTGGGCCTCAGTCATTTTTCTGAATAAATGAAGGACAGATTTATCCTTCAGTTCAAGGAAAGCTGTAGGCCCAATCAATACCTGTCAATAAAGAACCTCTGACATAATACCCTAACAAGGATGGTGGTAACATTCTATTTTCTTTGAATATGTGGAATTAGACACATCATTTCATTTTAAGGGTACCAATACACACTCATCTGATTAAGGGGATACAGACCAGGCCAAAGACATGAAAATTCACTTAGATGATCTTCCTTTTTCTCACATACTGTTAAGATCAATACCCCCCGACATTGGCTTCCTCGGAGAAATTGCTTCTGTCTGTGGAAACCTCAGCTCTATTCCTCTAACTGCGAAGGTCTCAGTATTTCCCTTTGTCCTGGGTGTCCACTCATGCCCAAATCACCAAAGGGATGTCAGATCAGTCTGAACTGATATCATGATATGTGACAGAACAATCTGATCTCTGACTAAACACCTTCTACTTCTAAGTTTCTCCCAGAAATGGAGCGGACCCATCTTTGTTGGCCATGCCTGTGCTGTTGAGGAAAGGCTTGAGGAGGACACAGAGCTAGGCATTACCACAAAATCTGTAAGAAGGAATGCTCTGCTTTCTGCCATGTAAGCCCCAGAGTCCCAGAACACATGGGAATGCTAGAGTGTGAGGATCTTTGAACCCGATACGGTATTGCCTGAATCTTCTTCCAATTCCCGAGGTACACTGTGAGCTTCATCCTCTGCCTATGGGATTCTGGAACTGCCCTGCTCTAGTCAAGCTTTCTTTCTTTCACAAACAGAGCCTGACACCTTCCACATGTGGTCAAATGTTATCACATCAAACTGATCAGGCATAGGCCCATGAGAGACTCTCTCTATAAAGAAGGGACTCCATTCCACTGTGGTTTGAGGTCTCATAGCACAAGTTTAGCAATCAGAGCATAAACCCTTTGAGAGCTTCCTTCAGGTCAGTCATTACAAATGGAATGACTTCTACACCTATGACTAGGTTTGGGCAGCTAAAAACGAAACAAACCATCAAATAAAAAAACAGACTATAGGATGGGACCTAGTGAGGGGCAGTCACCGAGGCCTTCGGGAGAAGATATAGGTTGTTGCTGCATTTGTGTCTCCGGAATGAACACAAACTATGAAGATACAAAACTCTGAATCAGTGTCTGAAGCTCGAGATCAGTGCTGGAAACTTTCTCTACTGTATAAGGTACCAAGGATAATTTATTCACCATCAACCAAAGTTGTATGGCACTTTTACACTCTGCCCAAATGAGAAACTGTTTTCAGTGGTTTCCTCTTTTGCTTTTAAAGATTTATTTATTTCTTATATATACAATGTTCTAGATGGCATCAGCTGTCATTACATGTGGTTATGAACCAACATGGGCTTGGAGAGAATTGAACTCAGTACCTCCGCAAGAGCAGGTAGTGGTCTTAACTGCTGAGCCATCTCTCCAGTCTGAAGTTTCCTCTCTTACATTGGGCAAATACCTTCCAATTTTCTATTATTATTATTATTATTATTATTATTTCAATATTATTAATGTAATAATACTTTATTTCTTCTCAGTTCATGGTAGAGGATGTCAGAACTTCCCCAAGACTAGGGTTGCCCTAAAATCTAGTTTCCCAAAGTGTCCTAAAACATTTATTTGGTGTTACATGGGCCTTATATATTCCCATTCCTATAAACAAAATTGCTCTGAGTCCTTTCTTTTCTCATTAAAGTGGTGTCAGTCCAAGGGGTCATTGTACCTCTCTGCACAAACGAGTGTCAGACATTCCTGATCTTCCCAGTAGGTGTGTGGGCCAATGCTCTATCTGCATCCAGTAAGAGGATTTCAGACACTGAATTTCTACAAAAGGGTTTCTGGGGAATCAATATTGAAAGGACTCTCAGCAGTGGCCCCTTTATCCAAGGGATGTCTCAGACCTCCACCCTCTGCTCTTTGGCACCTTAGGTCCACCCTTATGACTACAGAACCATAGGATCTTCCTTCTTTCCACAATGACCTCACACATTGCTCTATTAACTAAGATTGCTTTAGTGCTGACGCCTCTGATAGCCATACAAAGACATACGTGAACAATGAGTCCTCCCTACTTTTGATTTTAGCTCTTAGTGCAGAAGATAGAAAGATGAAATCATATCTTCCTCAAAGTTTGCTTATCAATAATAAACTATGCCTATCTTTTTCCACACATACGTACAGATGGACACAACCATGAATAAACATCATTGCTTGCATAACCACCGAAGAATGTTACGGATTTGTCACAGTATCTCAAAGATTTCGCACAGGGTACGTATGTTTGAGTTGGGAAAAATAGTTGGAAGCTAGTGAGACAGAGCCAGAAGCTTTTCCCGTTCCCCATGATAGCCTAGAACCTTCTCCTTCTAACCATGGCTGAACTCTATACTCCTATTCGACGAAACATGGCCGGAGGCCTCCTCCCTGTGAAGATGTTCGGGATTTCTCTTTTGCTCAAAGTGGTCTCATAACTTCCTAATCTGAGATGATGTGCAC
The DNA here is from genome assembly GCF_943737965.1 of Phodopus roborovskii. Classification (NCBI taxonomy): domain Eukaryota; kingdom Metazoa; phylum Chordata; class Mammalia; order Rodentia; family Cricetidae; genus Phodopus; species Phodopus roborovskii. Next base: position 78,697 of record NW_026125859.1, on the reverse strand, counting down.
AGAACTCCCCTGTTCCTAAGGGACTTGCTTATAGGAGTTAGCATGAGAACACCCCTGCCCCATACTGTGTCTCGGTCCTTCCATACATTCACAACGTGGCCTTACATGTTGCCCATCTGATTAAGGGGGAATAGGAACTATCATCTTTGATCCAAGGAAAGTCATGCATTCCTTTTATTCTCAAGGTGACATCAGACATGCTCTTTTGAATAACAGTGCATCATACCTTTCAGTATTCTTTCACAAATCGTCAAGCATTCCCTTCTGTCTTTAAAATACCTCCAACTTATGCTATTCAAAATAATAGAGAATAAAACCCTTCATCTTTGACCTTGGTGGCTAGGGAAATGTATTGTTCCACTTGGGTTTGAGGGCCCAGTTTCCAAGTGTAGAATTAGAGACTGCATCTTATCCTATGCTCTCCAATGCAATCACTAGACATCAAGTGACCCCATCATTGCTACCCACATATGGACTGTTGTGACAAACTGAAAGTTGATGAAACCTGGCAAGGGACAGCGGTCTTTGCTTTTTGACGAAGGCTCTGGTTGCTGCCCAGACTCTCCTAGACTCAATAGAAGATGTGGAAATTCTAAAGAAGAGTTGGAAGCTGAAGTGCAGTGATGGCACCTTCCTTCACTAAATAAGATAGCAGGGACATTCACCTTCATCAGAATGATGCATGGCACTGTCTTCTCTCTCCAAGGATTTTCAAACTCATACCTTTGACCAACCAGGTCATCAAGTTTTCTCTTGTTCACAAGGGGCCCAGTGCTTTCTCCCTTCTCGAGTTTCTCCACTTCTTTTACTTCACTGAAGAGAACATCAAACCTCAATCTTAGGACAAAGACTACTGCAGAATATCCCCATTTGCCCAAGGTGGTCTTCAAGTACTCATTTTGTGGAAAAGGACCTGCAAAATTTCTGTTTCTTTGCAAGTGGGCCTAAGTCATGTCCTTATGACTAAAGAGGTCTCAGACCAAGTATAGCTTGCACCACACTCTCTCTGTGCAGGTGAGAATTAGTTGGGCACCCATGCAGTCCAGCATAGTGCAAAGGGGGTCATGGGTACCTGTTTTAACCACAAAGACCACAGAGATCCCAGTTGTGACTAAGGGTATCTAGCTTGTGCCACAATGAGGAATAAGACCTGAGAATTGGCTCTCACGGCCAAAGGGTTATCATCCCTTCACCCTATATGCAGTAGAGCTTCAGATCTAGCCTCTGACCCTGGAAGGCCCTAGGGCATCCTCTTCCATCTAAGGGTACCTTATACATGAACTTTGAACTCACGTTTCCTTAATACAAATCCATCTGACCAAGATTACTAGTCAAACACTTTTGTAACCAATGAACCTCATAAGATTCTAGGCTTAGATCAGATGGCAAAATACAGAAAGGTAAAACCAATAGTTGTGTCCTGTAACAAATAGGTGTAGACTTTCAACTTTTTACAAAATGTCTCATAAATTTCACTTATGATCATGGTGTATCAACATTTCCCCTCATTCCCATATAGTATGACATATTACCTCTGTGATGAAGGGCTTAATAGTCATCTGTTTGTGACCCAAATTGTGATGCTCTTCCCCTCTTATATAGGGAGATTTAGATATTCACTCCAACAAAGAGTAGCTCAGACCTGCGTTGTGTGATTGAGGAAATCTCACATATTTATCAACTGCCAAGTGGGTTTTATACATTCATCTTCTTCTTTAGTGTCTTGCAAAGTACTGTTCTGAACAAAGAGACCTCAGAGGAATCTGGACACAAGAGTCTATGTCTCTGAACAAAAGAGCAGCATCATGAGGGTAACTCAGACTACTGTGTTCATTCTGGTTCCTCACACAGAGCACTCCTATCTTTCATGCAGTGGGATGTGTGGATGGACATATACGAGACGAAGACACTGAGCCAGAGACTACTGTCATGCAGCCTCTTAGAAGACTTCTAAGACGCGAATCCCCCAAGACAGCGCCCCTTATCAGCAGGAAGTAGTTTGGAAAGAACGACGCCCAAATTCCCAAATATTGTGTATAAATGTTTGTTTTCATTTAATTGGACTTTGTTATATAAAATTAATTTAAAAAATTATATATAAAAAATAAATAAATTATAGGAGCTAGCTAATAAAGAGCCTAAGCTATTGGCCTGGCATTTATAAAATTAAAAAAAAAAAAAGAAGACGTCTAAGCCTGCTGACATACCTGACATGGACATTCAGAGGATGAGTATTCTACATTGCGATGTCAAGTTTGGTGCTGATGAAGCAGTGAGTATCTGGATCATCCTACAAATCTCAAGGTATCATTTGTTCTTTAGCTTCTTCACAAGATGGCCACAGATGTATGGTCAAGGGAGGCTGAGGCTATTCCATGCAGTCCTGGGGAGCTCCTAAGTCATCCTTCTAAGTTAAACAGTCTTGAGTCTTTTACCTGTCAACTAAGTGACAGTAGGAATTCCTCTCCTGCCCACTGGGAAACTGGATATGCCCCACCTACAAAATGGAGTCTGAGAGTATCCTCTCTTATTGAAGTGGCTCTGAGACAATCCCCTCTCCACAAGGATCCCACAACTATTTGTATTCTGACCAAAGGGTTCTCAGACATGCCTGCTCTAATAGAGAACTCTAGTCCACCAATATCCAAAGGGTTCTCAGACCCGAATATGCCCCTGTGGAAGTGGACTATTAGGTGTATGTCATTGGGCCATAGATCACTCTGCTTTGACCACAGAAGTTCCAACCTACTGCCTCTCATGTACCAGGGTGCCTCAGATCTTCTCATTCTGCCCACATTTTCTTCAAATATGCCCTTCTTTCCAAGGAGGGACTCACATTGTTCTCTGATTCAGGAGCCTCAGACATTCCCCCCAAACATGAGATATTGGGATATTTTTTCTTTCATCCTATTACTTTTCCAGACCACCCAGGCTTAAAGTAACAGAGCCCAAGAGCAGCAAGTAGAGTCTAGAACCAAAGCATACTGCCTTAAGGCAGAAGCCAATATAATGTGGCCTCCATCATTCATAGCTAGACCTGAAAAGCTGAACTTCTCTTTGACAAGGAGAACCAGCTTGGGATTTTCACACAACCTTGTGGACGAATACTCAGACTGAGACCTCTGCCTGACACATTCATCATAGTGAACAAACATTTGAGTCCCCGATGAAGAGCTGGAGGCTGGTAAGGGAGTACCTGGAATGGACTCTACTGCATGAGGTGGGCTGGCACCTTGACCTCATGTGAATGACTGGGAATGCAGATTTCCAACTCTATACGATACATGCTAGTCTATCTCTATGAAGAGACCTTGGATTTCTGCTTTCTCAACAAAAGCCCTCAAACATTTCTGCTCTGACCCTGGGTCCTTGTATTTTCTCCAGGGCTCTTGAGTTGTCAACTCTTCCCCATGCTCCTTGGAAAGTCTCAAATCTCTCACCTCTGAACCCTCTATCCCTTTTTGTACATCTCTCACTCATACTGAGGCACATTCAAGATCTAAATGTGAGGCCTGCTCCCGTTGACAAAGGGACAAAGTGTGTCTCATACATATTCTGTGTGACTAATGGAGTATTCAAACTCCACCTCTGGCCAAGAGAGCTCCAGACCTTCTTTTCCCATCATGTAAGGTGTCTATACTAACGTCCTCATCCAAATGGCCTCAGGTTGTACCCTTGATCAAGCAGGTGTCTGACATTCCCACTCTGTGCAAAGGGACATCACACTTACAAAATGTAGACAAGGAAGATTTGACATTCTCCTGCTCATCAATATAACATTTCTCCCCTAGGTTTGAGGTCTCAGAGCTCAAGAGTAACAAGAAGAGGCTGGAATACCAGTCATCATCTTCTGAGCATTAGAAATGGAGTGATCCCAGCATAGTGCCCAGACCGAGATGGCTGAACATCAACCTCTGACACTGACAAAGTACAGACACCAGCTTCTCTCTTGGAATAATGTTCAGATTATGGCATATCCTCCTGGAGATGCCACAGATGATAGAGTTTCTTTGTTATTGTTGTTATTGTTGTTGTCTTCTTTCTTAGTGTTGTTTTTGTTTAGTTTAGAAGAGGACATCTTAATAGTTTCTTGTTACGTTAATCATTTTTTTGGCATAAAACTCAGCCACCAAATGATTAAGTTCTTCATATGTTCTACTGTATTTGGAAACCACAAATTATGTACATTTTCTACCCTATTCTTTCAAAGGCATTTTAATGTCATTCAATTTTACAAATTTAATCATTTTAACTAGCACTCATAAGAATATATATTTTATGTGTAAAACTGTTTCCTGTATTGTGCTTATTTCTCCACGTGATGAAAGTTTTATTTGATGGAATATGGAAGATGCTTTCGTAATGACGACTCTTTAAAAATGTACGGTAACATGATTGTCCTTTATTTTATACGTAATATCCACTTATAAATGAGTATATATTATGCTTTATTTCTGGGTCTGGGTTACCTCACTCAGGTTGATTTTGCTATTTCCATCCATTTGCCTGAAATGTCTGTGGTGTCATTTTTTTTTTGAATTATTTTCTTTTTTTTTAGTCTATTCTTATTTTACTTATAGATCACAGTTCCCTCTCTTTCCCTCCTTCCCTCATTCCCTCTCTCCCTCCCTCCCATGCCCCCCCAACACCCGCCCATCGCATTCCTCTCCACATACTCCACAGGGAGATTGATGCCTTCCATGAGTGATCAACAAAATCTTTCAAGTCATTTGGAGCAGGGACTACGCCCTCCCTCCTGCCTCTAGGTTGAGGGAGTATCACTCCATGGGTAACATGTTCCCAAAGTACATTTGTGCACCAGGGATACATCCTGGTTCTACTGTCAGAGGTTCCTCAGACTGCCCAGGCCTTCCAACAGAGACCCATGTTCATAGGGTCTAAGTCGGTCCCATGCTGTTTTCCAAGCTATAGGTCTGGAGGCCCATGAGCTCCCCCTTGTTCATGTCAGCTGTCCCTGTGGATTTCTGTACCCTGGTCTTGTCCCCCCTCTCTGTATCTGGATTCCAGTTCGGCTTAGTGTTTAGCTATGGGTGTCTGTTTCTGTTTCCATCAGCTACTAGATGAGAGATCTATGATGGTGGATAAGTTAGTCATCAATCTCATTATGAGGGAAGAGCATTTATGTTAGCCTTTCCACTGTCACTCAACTTGTTAGTTGAGGTCAGTCTTGTAGGTCTCTGGACATTTCTCTAGAGTAAGTTTTCTCTTCAAACCTACAAGGGCTCCCTCTATTAAGGTATCTCCCCCCCTCTCTGTTCTCATCTCTTCCTCCCCTGACTCAAACTTCCTTGCCCCACATGCTCTCCTCTCCTCACCTTCTCTTCCTCCTAACTCCCTCTCCACTCATTGACCTACCCCACTCCCAATATGCTCAGGAGATCTTGTTCTATTACCCTTCTGTGAGGGACCTTGTATGAATCTCTTAGAATCCTTCTTGTATCCTAGTTTCTCTTGTGATGTGAAGTATAGGCAGGAGATCCTTTGCTGTGTGTCTACAATCCATATATGAGTGAGTACATACCATGTTCCTCTTTTTGTGACTGGGTTACCTCATTCAGGATGGTTTTTTCAAGTTCTATCCATTTTCCTGAGAAATTCATGATTGCATTTTCCCCCCACAGAGTAGTATTCTTGTGTCTGTAGTTCCTGATCATTTGCCCAGTTTTTCTATTTCCAGAATTCCTTCAGTGTGTGTTTTCTTTATTTTCTCTATTTCAGTTTTCAAGTCTTGAACTGCTTGTTTCACCTGTTTAATTGATTTTTCTTGGCTTTCTATAATGTCTTTAAGATTTGTTCATTTCTTCCAATTTTTTGTTTATTTTTTTTTCTTCAGTTTCTTTAAGGCATTCTCTCATATTGTCTCTGAGGTCCTCTATCATTTTTATGAAGTTATTTTTTAAGTATTTCTCTTCTGCTTCATCTGCTTTGGGGTGTTCAGGTCTAGTTGGTGTAGAGTCTTGGTGTCATGCTTGTCTTTCTATTGTTAGGTGTTTTCTTGTATTGCCGTCTTCCCATTGCTTCTTCCAGTGGGTGCAGGTGGAGTCTCTCTCTCTACCCTGCTCTCCCAGTGGGCTTAGGTGTGTCAAAAGTTCAATATCTGTAGCTCTGGGTGGTCCAAGTTCTCTAGGAGGTCTCTCCTCAGGCAGAGGTAACAGCAATGGCAGTCAAAGATCAGGCAGGCGGGAATTCATGGTGGTCCTCCAGCAGATGCCCACTGATGGGGGTCAAAGATCAGGCACATGGGGACTCAGTGTCGTACTCCAGCAGAGGCCCGGCGATGGGGTCAAAATCCTGATGTCATCTTTACAACAGCTGATTAATTGTCCATTGTGTATTTTCCTTTTGAATTAGTATGAACTTTGTCACTATGTAATATGATTGCATTTATTTTCTCTTGTGGTTCTTCTATAGCTGCATCCTGCTAAATATCTATTTTGTTTATAAAACTTTATTGTACTTTAAAAAGATGTATCTTAGAAGTGATGGTGTATGAGAGAATATCAGCTGCATCAGAAATATCTTCAGTAGCTTTGCTCTCTAATGGATTATAAGTATCAATTATTACACAGTAGTACCTGAAATAAATACAAAATGTGAGGAAGAGTTCCAGGTGTAATCTCTACAAATAGCCAGAATCGAAGGAAAGTCCAGTTACTAATCAAACCAATGTGCCTCAAATGGACATTGGATATTTTGTGTCTGGGATTGTAGAGGACTTTGTATTTTTAATGTTCCATCTTTGTATCTTAAATGGGGGTAGAAAATATGCTCATGTAGGTAAGAGAAGTAAAGAGTACTGTTAGAAACACTTTTTCCCCCAGCCTGGACCCAGGTCCACACCAGCCCCAAATAACATACAGAGATGCTATATTAGATATAATTCTGTTGGTCAGTTATCGGCTAGGTCTCTCTTAAATATTAACCCATTTCTGTTAATCTAAGTATTTCCATGTGGCCTTATCTTACCAGAGAGAGGGGCTGGCAATCTTCTCTCTCGGTCCTTCATCTTGGATCTCCTCCCTACTACTTCCTTTCTCCTCCTTGTCTCCTAGTCCTGACTATCTTGCTTTCCTATTGGCCAACAGAGCTTTATTCATTAACCAATAAGAGAAACATATTTACTGAATGACATCTCCAATCAGAGTACCACGTTTTTAGTGTTTAGTTTATCATTACATAGATCTAGCTGTCTGTATGTTTTTCATCTTTGTATACATGTAGGTAGGTAGGTATGGAAGCATTTATCTATATCTGTCTGTCTGTCATCAATCAACCTGTATGTCTATCATCTGTGCGTCTAGTTAGCAGTTAAATTTCTTCATGTACAATGAGTTGTGTTGGTGTTGTCCTCACTAATTTGACCCTGTTGCAGTTTGCAGAGAGTAACTGTTGCTATTGTCTTGACAATAGCCTGGGTTGTTTGGCGATTCCCATTGGACCCCCTTGCCCATCAACTCAATAGAATGTGACCTTTTTCTGGTCCTGGAAGCCTAGTTTAGTGACAAAACATGGACAGCTGTGACTGTCTCTCCTTCATTATTAGGACGGCTCATTAGGATCACCTTCATATATTTTAGGAAATTTCCACTGAATTAAGTTTCCATATGACCTCCCTAATATCCCCCTCAGTTCCAGTTATCTCTCACTGAATTCCCTTTCTCCACCATAAATTTCCTCCCCATCACCACTTGATCCTCTCCAGTCCTCTCACACACCCCAATCCCCCAATGACATCTATGTTGTTTCCCCATCCCATGGACATCCAGTTCCTTCCTCTATACCTACCCCCTCTCTGCCTATCTATTGTAGCTTGGTCATCACTGGTTTAATGACTAATGTCTTAGTGTTTCTGTTGCTGCAACAAACTATAGGACCAAAAACTAAGTTTGTGAGGAAAAGATTTATTTCACTTGTACTTTTTCATTGTAGTCTATCACTGAAGGAATCCAGAGCAATAATTCAAACAGGGAAGAAACCTAAAGCCAGGAGGGTCCTGCCTCATAACTTGTTTAGCTTGCTTTCTTAAAGAGAACTCGGGACCAGCTGCCCAGCACTTGGCACCCACATTGGGTGGGACCCTCCCCCATCAATCACAAAATAAAAAAAATCACCCCAAAGGCTTGCTTGCAGCTGGATTCTTATGTGTCTTAGGGGCTCTGAAAACAACTTCTTTCTCACACTGTTGTTTTCTTTAATTTTCTTTTACAGTTTACATATCCCAACAAAATCTTTCAGGCATTATAAAACTTACAGTGTTGGCTGGAGAAATGGCTTAGAGGTTAATAGCACTACCTGCTCTTCCAGAGTTCATTTCCCAGCAACCACAGTGTGAGTAATAGTCACCTATTCAGAAATCTAGTTCCCTCTTCAGGCATGCAGGTAGAACACTACACATAAGAAATCTTAAAACTTAGGTTGTGATATTTTTCTGTGACTGATTTTAATGAATACAGGCAAAGACCGTCTTTTCCGTTTCCAATACACCAACAGCCACAAGTAAAGAAAGCTACACAACTGTCACATTTATGCAGAAGGCTTAGGTTGGTCCTATGCAGACTCCCTGGTTGTTGATTCAGGCACTGTGAGTTGCTGTGAGCCAGTTTAGTTGCTTTTGTGGGTTTTCTTATGAGGTCCTAGAACCCACCCTGAAAGACCCACATAGGGCGTGGAACCTCACGCCCCGTCTCAGGAAAGGCACCCCCCCCAAAATCACTCACGAGAAACGGTCTTGATGCAAAACCATGAGGTCTTTTATATTCCAGTGCACTGGGGTTTGCAGCCATACTCCACATAGGGTAGAGGAATGGGAACCCTGGGTACAAGGTTCAGACAGCTTTTATAGGGTTACAACAAAGCCCGCACATCATAAACCAATCATCTCATAGCATCCAGTGCAGACCAATCAATTTGAACTATCCAAGCCCGCTATCTGGTGTCAGAAGCGGAATCCGGATTTTTACCGGACCTGGTTTACACCAAGGTGGCAGACTCTGCTCACTTATCACACCATCCCCGAATGGGCAGAGTTCCTTGAGTAACCAGGTGGAAACACCACAGCTTGTGGAACATTTGCCACTGCCCTACAACTTTACCTCCACTGCAGCCCTGAGAAAGCTCACACTGCTCATCTTTTGCCAATTCCCCACTTTGCATTTGCAGCTGTAGCTCACTTGGCGCCTGCCCAGCTGGTGTGTTTCCTGAGGCCCAAAGGCGCCAATAGGAGGCAACACCTGTTAGCCCTGGGGTCCTCAGAAATTTTCACAAGGCTCCTTTCACTCATTCGTTTAACAAAATTGTGCTTGCCTTATTTTGTTAAGAGCTATTCTTCAGGGACCAAGATCAGAAGGATTGTCTGCTGCCAGATGCGATTTGGTGGGACACCTCCAGGCATTACCACCACAAGCTGACTTCAACAACTAAAACCATCAAAGTTCGAGGACAGCAGAATTCCACCTAAGGTAAATACAATATTCTTCACAATTTAAGATGATATAATATATGAGATCAATTGTTCCATACCTAGGGTGGATAATCTTATGATGGAAGACTTTGGAAATTCCTTTACTTCATATATAGAAGGAATTTTAACAGAAGACAATCATGGATTAACCAATATATACATTTTTTTTTGTAAAGACAATGGGTATCAACCTGATGAAAAAAAGATTCAGAATATTAGAGATGCAAATAGAGAGCCGACATCTAGAATACAAAACATGGAACATAAAAATTACCAACTAGAAAACAGAATTTGTTCTATGTCAAATGCTTCAATAACCAAAACAGAAACAGTGCACTGCATTAACATGCTGGCAGAAACAGCTAATTCCTGCTTGAACGAAGCTGCTAATAAGGTTAAAAAACTGGAATATCAGATGGAAAGACTAGCAGAATCCGTTCCATGTCTGAGGATAATGGAAAGCTATCAGATAGAACATTGATTCTGGAAGGCAGTTTAAATGTCATTCAGATAATACCTAAGAATATTAAAAATATGGAATCATTTGTAGTTGGAGAAAGCAAGAGTCTTACTGACTCAATGAAGTCTCTAGAAAGTTTTGTGATTCAAGATCAGATACTCAAGGAAACAATGCTGAGTAGATTTCAGGCCTTAGAAGACTGCTGAACCCTGCCAAGTCAGGGTAAGACAGATTTTTTACCTCCTTGCTTTTGTTGTGGTCTCTCAGGTACTCTAGGCATTAGCAATAACTGGTTATACCAACCTTGAGGTGAGAGCTTGACTATCCAGATAGATGTTTCTGTCCTTGCTGCACCATTGGAAGTTGTCCACCCACACTTCCTGCCTACCCTAGTATTGTTATTTTTCTTCTCAGGGCTTTGATGAGTTTGAATATTAAATTATCACAAGTATTATTCTCTCTTCCTAGTTAGATATATTTCTTAGTAGACTTACGCTTTCCAGCTTTGGACAACACTATTGTAATCCCCATTTTCCCTTCATCCTAGATCTAGATAGTTATGTCTTAAGTTTATATGTCCTCAATATTCCTTTTCTTAGAGCACACTTGTTACTCACTGTTTTGTATATAGTTTTTGTATCAAGCTTAAATTTTTTCTTTAGACTAAAATGGGGATTTTGGTGAGATCTTCACTTTTTTTGCACCTGTGGCATAGACCATGTCAATTGGGGTGGAGGCAGAGCAGGAGTTACATGGGGGAACTAAGTTTGAAGAGGGGGCTCAAAGAGCTCTATTTCTTGCAGCACGGGGACAGGAATACATCTGGAGGCATACTTGGGACCAGGAACAGCTAGTATTCCTATTTCTATATTGTAAGTTATTTCTCCCTGAATAAACATCGATTCAGCCTATTTGTTTCTCCTTATCCTTATTAAGCATCAACAAAGGAGAGCTGCTGTACCCAACATAAGCAGAAAAACAAGCCAAGAGATAAAAGTGCAGAGGGTGCAGAGACGCTCAGGGGGAAGGCACCACAGTAAGAAGGTACACTCAGGATTTAAATAAATAAATAAGATATTCACTTCAGCCACAAAACCTCCTAGTAAGAGTCATTGATAAGAGGAAAAATGAAAAATAGAAAAGGAGAGTGTTGTCAATGTTAAGGATGTTTGACAAAATCAGAGAAAGAGACAAAAGGTAATGTAATGCAATATAGAGGTTCAAAGAAAATTCGTAAATAGGTCAGAGGAAGATGTAAACTGTTTGCTGTGGGCTCTCATATCTACAAATATAAATTTAAATTTAGTAATATGCATTAAATTTTGACCATACCAGGTTAATTGCTTAAAAGTTCCATTTATTTCTCTAAAGACAATTATTTGTACTTGTTGAAAAGTTCTAGAGTTTGCCTCCAATATGGCAAGACCAGCCATTTGGGCAAAATATTGTTCTTCCCTGGACTGTTTGGATTTATGCTGTATGGACTGGACATGCAGGACCCACAGGAAAGTGACTGCTGATACAAGATGGACATTGCTATATGGTTCCTTCTTCATGGAAGAGTCTGCTAGACATTCTGAAGGATGTGGAGAAAAGGTACTGACAACCTGACAACACAGGTAGGACACTTTTATATTTCTTACTTGGCTGAAAAATCTGCCATACATAAACTGTGGCCTATAGGCTTAAGATGGAACATTACAGAAGAACATAGGATCTGACCAGGGGAGTTGTCCCTTTCAATTCTAGATTTTATATATTATCCTTCTGTGTTCTTTGAAGGAGTTGAAGACTGATAGTTAAGGTTATAGTATTCCTTGGTTGGGTTTAAAGTGACATATAGTTCTTTATACTCACAAAGATAGGATAGATCATAGAATATTTCCTTTAAATCTTACAAATGTTAATGGACTGGAAAAAAAATTCTATCTGTGTGATTCCTGTTATAAACCTACGTTTTATTACAACAATAGATCTAAAACAAAAATGGTTTAAACATTTTTGGGGTCTAATCTAACAGCCCTCAGATCAAAATTTATCTTTGAGCTCTGGTCATTAAATTCATATGATGAGAAAATCATTATCAATTAATTCCTGGTTATAATCAAACTAAGTATTAATGATTAATGACAGGGATAAACTTCAGTCTGTCACCTATACATGTTCTAAATAATTAAGGTTAAAACAAGTAACTGAAACAAAGTTGTATAAAACTTCAGTCACCTATACATGTTCTAAATAATTAAGGTTAAAACAAGTAACTGAAACAAAGTTGTCTATTTAGCTATACCTAGACAGACTTCTAATAGTACAGAGATCTGTAGAATAAGGCATTTAAATGTTAACTAAAAAGTAATAATAATATCAGACGTAGAATCACAGATCCTAACAATGACCCTAGGCCTCTAAGAAGATTATGGGACAGCATGGATTGTTATGACACTGAACAGGGAGCAAGATGCTCAAATAGAATGTCTGTTGACAGGTTAAACCCAGCTTAGACTTTTTAGAGGCTGCAGGGAACTGAAAAATTGCTTGCACCACCTTGGCCTAGATAAAATAAGGTCAGAAATTTCCATGTCCCTCTTCCACAGAGAAAAGACAAACAAACAAACAAACAAACAACAACAACAACAACAAACCTCTCATTATGTACATTGTGAAGAACTTCTGCCCTCGATGCCATAGACAATTGGTTATGGCTAGGAGTATATTAACTGGTCCCTGTTTTTTTTTTTTTTTTTTTTTTTTTTAGTAGATTGGACAGTTAATTAAATATATCCTTCTCAGATCTAAAAGTATTGTTGGCTGGATTTAAAAATATAAAGACATAAATGTCGTTTTTGGACATTTATTTATTAATTATGCATACAGTGTTCAGCCTGCATATATGTCTCAAAGGCATAAGTGCATGCCTGCTGTTTTACAGATACCTAATATCTACTTTTTCTACAATATGGATTTCAGCACAGATTGGTAATGATAATATATCTAAAACTTTTATGTCCTTTTATATAACATAGTTCATATAGGCTTCAGAGGATCAAATGTCATAAAGTTTGGATCCACTGCTTACAGGACAAAAGGACTGCAGATAAGTACAGCTATTCTGAGGATGGAATTTTCTCCCTGGTCTTGCTGTCCTTCTTGATCACTAAAGGTAAGGAACTAAGAGTTCCAATTAAATATATACGTTTTAACTTCTGTTCCCACTTTGAACATGTCTCAGCCGATTTATGCTTCTGGCAGATGATAATCAGTTGCTGAGTAAAGCCTGCTCCTCAATATTGCTCTCCCTGGACTTATGGTGAACCAGTGCAGCCCATGTGAATCTTCAACATTGTCAACAAACCAATGCCTGTGATAAGTCTTCCATTTCCTGAATCCCCCTTCCTTTTGTTTGTATTGTCTAGCATTTTAGCCTACTTGCAGCTAAGAAAACACAGCAAAATTAAGCATGAAGTAATACAGGCATATCCCTGACACAATAGTGTTTTGATTTTCAAATAGCTGTCACCTGGAGTTCTATAGCCTATAATGCCTCCTTGAGCAGCTTGTTACTTCTATGTCTACCAGTTTCCTCAACCTCCATGGAAGTAACTTCTGACTGCAAAAGCAAAAGATTTGTATTGCTAAAAATCAAGCCAGCTGGGACCTCCCTCTATCGGAAATGTAAGGTAGTGGCCTAAAATACTGAAGTGTTTTTAAAAGGATAAACAGACAGGGAGGCTTGAGACCATTAGTTTCAGTAGACAAGGTTTCCAAAATACAGGCAGTTCATAGAGTACAAATTTAATTTACAAGGTCATCATGGATCTAAGTTAATAGTATCTGTCATTTGTTTATGCAGGATTGATAAGCACACCTGAAAGGTTGGGGGATTTTCTTCTTCCCCTGAGAACAGGTTGTGGGCTCTGTAATCTAATCAGGGATTTATCTACTGGCAGAAATTCTTGTTCTCTTTATTCTTCTAATGAGCCCTAATTTTATACATTTTGGTTATTAATTTTTCCATCACATTCCCTCTTTGCTATGGACATGAGAGGCCCAAGTTTTGGGCCTCCAATTGGCAAAAGTCTTCTGGTGATTTTTGGCCTAAAGGTTAGTCATCTTGTCCCCTATGTATAGGAGTTAACTTTTGATATATTATCTCAACAAGGGAAAAAGCTTATACATGTTTCTTCTGTCAAGAGAGATCCACGTACAGACTGGTCAGAGGTACATTAGGCCTGATGAAAAGTCCTTCACATTTACACTTAGATGACAACCAAAATAAATCATAAACCCTTGAGCTTTTGTCTAAACAGCTGCTAGTCACTGCTCAATAGCTTAAGAGAACTTAATTAAATGTTAAGCTCTGCATTTTTATATTGTAAATTATTTTTCTATCTTTAAGACTTATATGTCTTGGGCTAGAGAGATGGCTCAGAGATTAAGAGTATTTGCTGCTCTTCTAGAAGTCCTGAGTTCAATTCACAGCAACTACTTTGTGTCTCACAAGCATCTATAATGAGATCTGGTACACTCTATGGGCATGCAGACATGTATGCAAGCAGAACACTTTATGCATAATTAATAAATGTTCAAAAAAAGACATATGTCTTCATATTTTTAGATCCTTTTTAGGAGCCATGTTAAGGGTGCCTTTACTGCCAAGCTCACAAAGTTTTGGTTAGCCAAGACATCAATAGTATCAGAGACCTGAGAAGGATAAATTTTATTTAACTTTTGAATCTTCTTAAAAAAATGACAGGGACCATTCATTATATTACTAGCCATAATCAATTGTTTGTGGCATTCAGGGGAGAAGTTTTTCACCAAGTACATAATGTGAGAGGGTTTATTTATTTATTCTTTTTTGTTTTTTTTTGTTTGTTTGTTTTTTGTTTTTTCTCTGTGGAACTTTGACTTGGAAATGTCTCACCTTATTTTGTCTAGGCAAAGATGGTGCAGACAATTTTCCAGTACCCTGTAGCCTCTACAGAGATTGAACTGGGTCCTGTCTTGCAGCAGGCATTGTATTTGAACATCTTGCTCTCTGTTCAGTGTCATCACAATCTATGCTGCCCCATAGTCATCTTTAGAGAACTTGGGTCATTGTTAGGTTCTCTGAATATTTGCCTGATAGTATTACAGCTTTTTAGTTAACATTTAAATGCCTTATTATACAGATCTTTGTAGTATTCAAAGTCTTTCTAGGTAGATCTGAATAAAATTTGTTTTTTTTTTTTTTTTTTAATTTAATTTTTTAGAACATGTATAGGAGACAGAGTGATGTTTATTACTGTTATTAATCATTAATACTTAGTTTGACTATAACCAACAGTTAATCTATAAGGATGGCTGGTAACTTGTGTTTCTTAACATTTATAATAGGTTACCAGCTTTTATAAAAGTAGAACTTTGCATTGTTAGTTTTAGCTTTAAAAATACTGATTTTAATTTGAAACTCCTTTTAGGGAAACATAAAACAACTTTGTGACTCAGTTTATCTAAATAACTTACGTTTCCAAATTTAGCAAATGCAAGGATGGATTGCCTTCTGTAACATAAAAAATGAGCATCTCAACTTTTGGTTAGTATATGCACTTTATGCTGTGATCTTAACTTTTAGCCCTTTGATTTAACTATAAACATTAACAATGTAATAGAAGCACAAATACAATGTAACTTTCTGAATTTAAACATTTAAAAACTGTCTTATAAAACAATAAAATATCGTGTAATTTATTTTTGTAATATCAAATTTAAGCACCCTTTATGTCTTTAAACCTATTATGACATTGGTGACTGTTAAATTTATGTTAATTACCAGTGTTACTAATTGTAACAGTTTAACTAGTTTCAATTTTTAACAGCTTTAGACATAAAACAGTATTAGTGTCGTCTACATTAAAAGGGCATCTGATTTTCTGATAATCTGAATTTAATGACCAGTGCTCAGAGATAAATTTTGAGCTGAGAGCTGTTAACATTGGACAGCAAAAATGTTTAAACCATTTTTGTTTAAGCTCTATTCTTGCTATGAACAGGTTTCTAACAGGAAACATGAATAGAAATTTTTGACAAGTACATATATTTTTCTGGAGAGAAATAAATGGCACTTTTCAACAGTCAACCTGGTTTCGTCAAAATTACTAATCTTGAATTTATGTTTGGAGATACGAGAGACCACAGCCAACAGTTTACATCTTCCTCTGACCTATTTACTACTTTTCTTTGAACCTCTGTATCGTTTAACATTACCTGTAGTCTCTTTTTCTGATTTCCTCAGACATCCCTAGTGTAGATAAATCTCTCCTTTTCTGTTTTTCTTTTTCCTTTTTCATATCACTGAGTCTTACTCAGAGGTGCATGCCTGAAATGAAATCTTATTTATTTATTTAATTCCTGACTCTACCTTCTTGCTATGGTGATTTCCCCTGAACTTCTCTGCACACTCTGCTCTCTTAACTGTTGCCTCCTTTTACAGATTATGTGGGGTACACCAGCTCTCCTTTTATGTTATCTTTCATTATTATAATTTTATTTTTATCTCCTTTCTACTCTTCTGCATCTTGCCAATCCTTTTTCCTGCTCTACCTTTTATTGCCTAGAGAAGTGGTATCATACTTGTAACACCTGAAGTTCCTTCTGATGTTCTCTGTGCTACTTTGATGAATTGTGTTGACCTATAAATCTCCAGGCCCATTTAAATTGTCTACTACACCACTGTTAGCTTATTTTGTTTTCTTTGCTTCAGACTGATTGTACCAAGTCTGCACATAGCCATCACATCTATTTACCATATATTTTGTTAGTTGTATTTTCTTAGTTTACATAAAAACGTTTACCATATTTTTTCTCCCAAAACACTTTATCCTCCACCTCACACTCTCAACCCCCCCCCCCCACCTTCATGCTTCTTTGTGGTCCCTCCAGTCACAGTCACTGCTACCTGTGGAGAGGAGGGAAGGGCTAGGGGCAGCTTCAGTCATACACCCCCCAAAGATCAGAATTCCTCTTCTTTCTGAATGCCCACCAACTGGTCCAATGCACCTAGGCCATCAGCAACACAGCATGGCTCCTGGATGATCATGGCTTAGGACTTCTGTACCATGAGGGGCTGGGTGCTGTTTACCCTTATTTTCCCGCTTTACCACTAGCCTGGAAGTTCCTGGCCTGAGAATTTTTTTTTTTTTTCGTTTTGTTTTTGTTTTTTTGGTTTTTTTTTCTTATTTTTTTTTACATGTCGATGCCAGTTCCCTCTCCACACCTCCCTCAATCCCTCCCACTTACACTCTCTGCCCCCTCACATGCACTCTGACCACCCTGCCCTCCCATCCCACCACCCCAATTCCACATGTACAGCCATGCCATCCAGGTGGGGTCATGTAGGTCTGTCATGTCATTTGAAGTATGGACTAGCACTTCTCTCCTGTATCTAGGTTAAGGCAGTATCCCTCCATGGTGAATGTGTCTGCAAGGTTCTTTTGTGCACCAGGAATACATGCTGTTTCCACTGTCTGAGGTCCTTAGTACTGCTCAGTCCTTCTGGCTGAGACCCATATTCAGGGAAGCCTGAGTCAGTGCCATGCTGGATTGCCAGCTATCAGCTTGGGGCCTGTTAGCTCCTCCTTCTTCAGGTCAGCTGTCTCTATGTTTCTGCCACTTGGTCTTGTCTGCTCCATCTGCGTCTGTGTTCTAGTTTGAATCAGTGTTTAGGTATGGGTGTTGCTTTCTCTTTCCAACAGGTACTAGATGAGGGCTCCATGATGATGGATAAGTTAGTTGTTGATGTCACTATCCAGAAAGTGCATTTATTGTAGCCTTTATACGTTTGCTCGAATTGTTAGTTGGCAACAGACTTGTAGGTCTCTAGACCTTTCTTTGGGTAGTTTTCTCTTCGAAACAATAATGTCTCACTCTTTTTGTTCTCTCTCACTCTCTCTGTCTCTCTTTCTCACTCACACTGAGTCTCTCTCTTCTGTCTTCTATTCATACCCTGAGTCAATCTTTTTAATCACACATTCTTTGCTCTCATCCCCTACGCTTTTTCCTAGTTCTCAACCTATTCAACCCCCACCTGCCATGTGTTCTGGGGGACTTGTCCCTTACACCTTCTGTGAGGAACTTTATATGAATCTCTCAGAATACACTTTGTATCCTAGTTCCTCTGGTGTTGTGAATTATAAGCTGGAGATCCTTTGATCTAGGTGTAAAATTCAATTATGAGTTAGTGCATAGTATGTTCCTCCTTTTGTGACTGGGTTACCTCGTTCAGGATGGTTTCTTCAAGTGCCAACCACTTGCCTGCGAATTTCAAGATTCCATTATTTTATTCTGCAGTGTAGTATTCCATTGTATAGATGTGCCATATCTTCTTTATCCATTCTTCAATTGAAGGGCATCTGGTTGCTTCCATGTTCTTGCTATTACAAAGAATGCTACTATGAACATAGTTGAGCACATGTCTTTGTTGCATGGATGTGAGTCATTTGGGTATATGCCTAAGAGGGGATTTGCTGGGTCTTGTGGTAACCTAATTCCCATTTTCCTGATGAACCAACATACTGATCTCCAAAATGGCTGTATGTGTTTGCACGCCCACCAGCAGTGGAGGAGTGTTCCCCATTCTCCACATACTTAACAGCAGGAGTTGTCATTGGTGTTTCTAATTTTAGCACTTCTGGCTGGAATAAGATGGTATATCAAAGTTGTTTTGATTTGCCTTTCCCTGATAGCTAAGGATGTTGAACACTTTCTTAAGTGTCTGTCAGCTTTTTTGATTTCCTCTATTGAGAATTCTTTCTTCAGTTCTGTGCCCCATTTTTTAATGGGGTTATTTGGTGTTTTGTTGACTAGCTTTTTGAGTTCTTTGTATATTTTGTAGATCTGCCCTTTGTGTGATGTAGTATTGGTTAAAATCTTTTCCCAGTCTGTGGGATGCCTTTTGGTCTTGTCCACTGTGTCCTTTGCATTATAAAAGCTTCCAGTGTGAAGAGGTCCCATTCGTTAATTGTTGATCTCAGTGTCTATGCTCCTTGAATTATGTTCAGGAAGCGGTCTCCTATATCAATTTGTTCAAGGGTACCTCCTATTTTCTTTTCTAAGACATTCAGTTTGGGTGGATTGATGTTGAGGTCTTTGATCTATTTGGATTTGAGTTTTGTGCTTGGGGATAGACATGGGTTTATCTGCGGTCCTTTACACACCCTCATCCAATTGAGCCAGCACCATTTGTTGAAGATGCTTTCCTTGCCCCATTGTATTCTTTTAGCCATTTTGTTTAATGTCAGGTGTTTATAGTTGTGTGGGTTTGTATCAGGATTTTCAGTTCGATTCCATTGGTCTACCTTTCTTTTTTTGTGCCAATTCCAGGCTGTTTTCAGGCATATAGCTCTGTACAAGAGCTTAATGTCACTGATGGTGATGTCTCCTGAAGTTCTTTTATTTTAAAGGGCTGTTTTGGCTATATCAGGTCTTTTGTTTTTCCATATAATGTTGATTATTATCCTTTCAAGGTCCGTGAAGAATTGTGGTGGGATTTCAATAGGGATTGCATTGAATCTCTAGATTTTTTTTTTTTTGGCAAGATTGTCATTTTTATTATTTTTATCCTTCCTATCCAATAACCTGGGAAATCTTTCCATTTTCTGGTATATTCTTTAATTTATTTGTTTAAAGCCACAAACTTCTTATTATATAGGTCTTTCACTTGTTTGGTAAGCATTACCTCAAGATACTTTATGTTGGTTGTGGCTATTGTAAAGGCTGATATTTCTCTGGTTTCTTTCTCTGTCTCTTTGTTTTCTGAATAATGTAGGGCTACTGAATTTTTTGAGATTATCTTGTATCCTGCTGAATTGCTGCAGATGTTTATCATCTGCTCTCTTTCTGCAGTCACTCCTTTCTCCTGAAAACAAGGTTGCTAGCCAGCTTTCACAGGGTACTACAAAATCACATGATGTGATTATTCCATGTTGTAAGTACTAGGGAGAGATTTCAGCACAGAAAAAGAGATGTATGTTCTGTAGTTTCCCACTGAGATAAGATGAAATGAAACCACTTATTTCATGGTTGTCACTGGGGCTGCAGACAAGTTAAAAAGAAAAAAAGAAACAAAAAGAAAAGAAAACAGGAACCAGATCACAAACAAAAAATTAATTCTTTCTCCAATCTCAAGCCTGGATGATTGCTCCACTGATTTAGAAACCTGAACACAGTCCTGTTCAAGAAGACATCATTGAATAATGCAGTTATTTTCTCAACTGTACCGTGAGGAAGCTGTGTTGGTCATCACAATGCTTGTAGAAGTAATCTTCCCAGACCAATTCTCTCAAATTACCATGACGACAACAGTTTTTATTATTATTCTTTTGTCAAGAGTTTCAGGAATAAAACTCCCAAATGCATTAGAGCTATCACCCAAGCATCTAACAGGAGAAAGATATATCATCTTCTTTGTTATATAGTTCCTTCCCTTCTTTCATGGTTTTCTGAAGTGTCTGTGACTACTAGGTAAAAGGTATACCCAGTTCCTCTGACCTTAGCAAGAAACGACAGAAAAAACTTCTTCTGTGCCATATTCCCTAAAATCTCTCAAGTTTTTTAATAACATGGGCACTCTTCCCTCTATTGAATAATTTAATCATTCCAGTCTGCATTATGTAATTGTATCTGCAACATCTGCACATTGTGTGGAAGAGGAGAGGATGATCTCACACACTGTTAGAAGACAATGGGGTTGTCTGTTTTAGACAGGAGTAAGTGACACTGAGATTTGTGTCTCTGTAGGTGACTACAAGGTCTGGGTCTTGAGTAGAAGCCAGAGCCAGGAACCCTTGAGGAAGTGCTCTTGTTGTTCAAGCTTAACCATCCAGTCAGCAAAACCAGGCCAATCTGCCAGTCACAGCCATTGCAGGATACTTCCTGTAAACACACTGTAGGCTTTTACTCTTGCTTCAGGCTTTGATTTAAGCAGAACAAGTGCCAGTGTATTGATTTCTGTTCTGGGAGTGCTATTGTAGAAAATTGTGAGTGGACCATGAATGATCACAGAAGCCACAACATGGTGAGTGAGGGGATGCTATCCTCAGATGGGGAGGATGGGATAGGGAGACCTGGGAATTGGTGTGGCAGGCCCTCTAGGTTGCTTGGTGGGAAATTTTGGCCACATTCAGTGTTCTGAAACGTACTATATAGTCCTAGCAACTCCCTATACCCGGGTGTTGGAGTATGAATATTTCACACAGTGGAAAACATTTCATTTCCATCAGAGAGCTTTGTGTAGAAAGACATTGATAGTCAGCATCAGAGTTCTTTTGGTACATAGGAAGGCAAGTAGCCAAACTTGGAGAGGCCTAGTTTCTCCAGTGTCTTCTACAAATTCTGCAGTAAACATTTAATGTGTAGGTACAAGATTCATGTTTAGTTATTTGTGTGTATCCTGTAAAAGGCATTTTCTTTATTTGAGTACATACTTATATTTATTTATTTTTGATTTTTTGATAGCTTTTTTCTTTGATTTTTACATATTTATTATTTTTTTCTTATTTTACATATTGATCACAGTTCCCAGTCCCTCCCTCCCATGCCTCCCAATTTGGCTCCAGTCCCATGTCCCATTCCTGTTCCCACTCCACAGGTAGGGTGTTGCCTTCCAGGAGGAGTCAAAAATATGTCAAGTCATTTGCAGTAGGGACTATGCCCTACCTCTTGCCTCTAGGCTAAGTGAGTGTCTCTCCCAAAGTCCTTTCATACTTCAGGGATACATCCTGTTTCCAGGGAGACAACTTCTTTCAAGGTATATCATTGGTGCATGACAAAGTTGCTCTGTAGATCAGGCTAGTCCCAAACTCATAGAGATATACATTCCTCTGTCTCCTGACAGTGATATTATAGGCATGGGACACTGAACATGTCCATACATGGCATTCTTGTGTTGGATTGCACTCCACTACTAAACTGTGATGTGGAAGAGTACAATCATACATATAAAAGACTTACCTATTCATACAGAGAGTGAGACCCATAAAATATGATTTAGCTGAGGGAGTGCTGCCTATAAAATAGCCCAAAGATGAGTAGTGTACTAATAAGGCATGTTCGGATTAGGATGCTAAAATATACATTTGATCTCTAGGATTGTCCAGGATATTTTACTCCAAACTATGACAAAGGAGAAACCCCTCATTCACAAAGAGCCCACGGCCCATCTCTTTTTGACAAAACAACACTTTTAGAAGCTGCTCAGGGGACATTGCTTGGTCACAATGAACATTAGGGCCTGTTGTGCCTGAAAGTGCCAGTTTTCTAGAGAAATTCATAGATGGGCAAGATAAACCCAAGTGACAACTGTTTGAAAGGGAAAACCCTTTTGTTTTGAGGGTTTGGCTGAGCAAGCAATACTTTCAGTTTAGGTCCTCAATCATGGAGATGGATCAATGATCCTTCTCAAAACTAGAAACTTGATTGGCAGAAACAGTAACAACCAGGGGGATTTGCCTTAGGACATTTCCATCATGCCCTGAGATATGCAGAATAAAATAGAGCTCCTGCTATAAAACAAGGAAGATGCTTATGAGGGAATGCAATAGTATGTGGCCAGGGCCTTTGTGTAGGTGTCATTTCAGATCCTGAGAACACAGCTCTTACTCCTGCTGCCTTTCTAGTGTTCTCCCATTTCCTTCCATTTCCTCCTGGAAGTAGTAAAGAGGTGGCAATTCTTCATAAGAAGTTTACATACAATAAGACTTAAGTTAAGCAAGACCTCTCTTCCCCAGGTTTTATCTTCTCTTTGTTCTGCCTTTCCTATCTTCCTCATCTTCTGGCACATCTGTGTCCGAAACTGTCATTCAAGTGTGACCTGCTGTTGCATGTCACTGGTGTACTATGAAATCATTATGGTACTATCTCTTCTGTTGAAGTCTTTCATGGCCTTACTGGCCCGACTTGCAGTTTCCTGACCCTATTTAAATTCTTCAAATTGTCAGCTGGCATCTGACCCTGAAAGAACTTAAAAGTGGCAGCAATTACGGAATGCAAAATATGTTTTAGGGGCCAGACAGTGATGATGAATGCCTTTAATCCCAGCCCTCAGAGGGCACATGCAGGCAGATTTCTGTGTGTTTGAGACTAGTGTGCTCTATAGAGCTAGCCCCACGACAACAAAGGCTATAGCACAGGTAAACTGAGAAACCCTGTCTCAAAAAATTATCTGTTGTAGGCTTTCTCCTCTTTGAACATTAGTGAGAGATGGTTGCATGCAATCATTACAGAGATTTTTTTTCTCGTCTTTGTTTTTTTTAACCTCTTTAGTCTATGGAGATATTTCTCACTGGAAAGGCAAGGTCTAAAACTGCTTTACTCCCAGCATTTTAGAATTAATTTTCTGAGACATGCTTTCTCATTGACAATGGGTCAAAAAACAGAAAGTTTGCTTATGGAATTTATCAGTATTGTATTCCACATTCAGATTTGTCTTTATGTGTCACACACAGTCTATAAACCAGTGGAAATAGGTCATTAGAATCATCTTTCAGCAATACGTGATCACTGCTCTTTTAACTTTCCACACTCACTAGCTACCATAACATGTTTCAGGAAAGTTGAGATCCTGAGAAAACAGGAATTTCTTATCTGGTCTTTCCTCAAGTGTGCATGGTGTTTAGTGGGTGGACAGGGCAGTTTCCACATGCTGGGGCATTATACATGTGGTCAGAAGCAGAAACTAAATCATTCTTCTGTATTAATTTTTGTGTGGGCATAGTGGGGCTGGTTTTGCCTTAAACCACAAGGAGCCACTAGAGTTTGCAGAAGCATAGAAAGATATTACCCACATTTTAGAGAGCGCTCTCAACCATGAGGCATCTCTGTTGGGAAAAATGTCAGTACCTGGAGGGTCTGAAGCAAAAGAGAGTGACTATTCTTCTGAATCAATTTTGAGGGAGTTGTGAATTCTTTTTATTTAAGATCTAAACAACTAGCATGATTGGTAGCTGGGTAACAATGGTCAAGATCTCGGTTTCCCTAGCTGAGATTCCTCTGGTGTTTTGATAAAAAGTTGATTATATTTTCCAGCTTTTGTTCTTGTCTTTGTTTCTGTATCTCCCCTTTATCCTTTCCCAAATATTGTATACCTTCTTGATCACCATACATTTGTTGTAAATATAAAGGTCATAGTATTTCAAAGTATGACCTGAATGTTTCCGGGATTTTTTCCATATCCATTTTTATGTCCCCCTTTTCATTTCTGATTTTGTGAATTTGCATGTTCTCTCTCTGATTTTTCATTAGATTGGATAAAGTTTTGTCTGTCTTGTTGATTTTCTTGAAAATCAATCCTTTGTTATATTGATTTTTTGCATTAGTTCCCTGGTTTCTGTTTTATTGATTTCAGCCCTCAAATTTATTATGTTCTTGTGTCTACTCCTCCAGGGTGAGTTTGCTTCTCTCTGTTCTAAGGCTTTCAGTTGTGCTGTTAATTCTCTATTGTGACTATCCTCTGTTTATGTTCATATGGGCACATCGTGCAATGCACTTCTCTGGTACCACTGCTTTCAAGGTGTCCCATTAGTTTGGGTATGTTGTGTCCTCATTCTTGTTGAATTTTAGGATGTCCTTAATTTCTTTATTTCTTCTTTGATGCAGGTTTGGTGCAATTGAACATTGTTCAGTTTCCATGAGTTTGTAGGGTTTCTGCGATTTGTGTTCTTGTTGTAATCCAATTTCTAAAGCATGCTGGTCATATAAGATACAGGTGACTATTCCAATTCTCTTGTATCTGTTGAGGTTTGTTATTGCCATCCAGTATTTGGTCGATTTTAGGGAAGGTTTCATGTGGAACACAGAACAAGGTTATACTTTTCTGTTTGGATGGGACATTCTATAGATGTCTGTTAAACCCAACTGAGATGAAACTTGTGTTAATTCTTTTGTTACTTTGTTAAGTTTGTGACTGCTTGTCCTGTCTAGTGGTGACAGTGGTGTGTTGAAGTCTCCAAATATAAGTGAGTGAGGTTTTATGTGAGGTTTGAGTTTTAGTAGCGTTTCTTTTATGAATGTGGTTGCCTTTGAATTTGGATCATAGTTGTTCATAATTGAGACTTTGTGTTGATGGATTTCTCTTGTAATGGACATGGAATGACAGTTTTAATCAATTTTGATTAATTTTAGTTGGACATTTAATTTGTTAGAATTTAGGATAGCCACACCTGCTTGCTTCTTGGGTCCATTTGATTGGAAGATCTTTTCTTAGCCTGAGGTAATGTCTATCTTTGAAGCATAGATGTATTTCTTGTATGCAGCAGTGAGATGGATTCTGTCTTCATATCCAGTCTGTTAGCCTGTGTCTGTTTACAAGAAAGTTAAGGCCACTAATGTTGAGGGAGTGTAAGGACCATGGATTGTCAATGCTTGTTTGTTTTAGATTTGTTGTTGGCAGTGGTATTGTGAATTTATTGGTCCTGCTTTACCCTTGATTTGTGGTGAAGTGGATTATCTTTTGCCTACATATTTGTGAGCATAAATAACTTCCTTGGGTTGGAGTTTTCCTTCCAAATCTTTTTGTATGGCTGGATTTGTAGATACATATTGTGAAAATCTGGCTTTGTTGTTAAATATCTTGTTTTCTTCATCTATATTGATTGAGAGGTTTGCTGGGTATAGTAGCCTGGGCTGGCTTCCGTGGACTCTTTATACATGTAAAACATCTGTCAAGGACCTTGTCACCTTGAGGCTTTCCATGGAGTAGTCAGGTGGTAGGCCAAAAGTGGACCCCACAAAGTTGACTTATGATCTCCACACAAATATCATGGAGTTTGTAGGACTGCAATCAGAAACAGCAGCACAGTCCCATGTCCCTTTCTCTGTCCGTGAATGTGGAGAAGTGGAAGACTAGCGATCATTGATGAAAGGAAGACAGAGACATAATATAATGGTAGGCAGGCAGATTCAGTCAATACTGAAAGATCCATTTTATTCATACACCATCTTAAGTAGTCAAACAAAGGTGCGGTAATGGAAGGGGACTTTTATTAATATGTATAAAGGGAAAACAGAAATTGCTTCCACTTTGAACTCATGACAAGTTGGAACGGATTCCCATTTAGGGGCTGAGAAACGTCAGACTTGCAGAATATATTCCAGAACTGACAATGCCGTACAGAAGCCTTTTATGCAAACAGATAATGAGATCTACCTTTAACTGCTTGGGGCAGTACAAATGTTTAATTCCAGGACACAGGAGGCTGCCTAATTTTGCTTAGGTTGAGGCTAGCCAAATCCACAGAATGAGTTTTAGTCCTGTACAGATAAACCCTGTTTTGAAAACAAGAAACAAAACAAAATCACATAAAGGAAAAATTAGATCAACCTTCTGGTGGAAGCCTTCATGTATACATGGTATTGACGTTGGAAGCTTTCCCTCTTTGGCTGCTTACCCTAGCTTTGGGTACA
The DNA here is from genome assembly GCF_943737965.1 of Phodopus roborovskii. NCBI lineage: Eukaryota > Metazoa > Chordata > Mammalia > Rodentia > Cricetidae > Phodopus > Phodopus roborovskii. Next base: position 52,319 of record NW_026125859.1, on the reverse strand, counting down.
AGTTTATTCTTTTACTACCATTAGAGCCTACTTTTTTTGGAATTTTGATGTATAATGACCAGCTGAGACATCCATCCTGATAAATTAAAAAACTGATGTACTCTTCAGATTCCCATTGGTAGGTAACTTTTGTTGGACTTACTACATCACAGCTTATGAGACATCCTAATAAATCCACTTTCTACACATATGGTGAGATTCATCCTACATTCATTTTCATGCAGAGGACCTTGATTAATGCAGTTGGTTTTTGTTTTGTTTTGTTTTTTATCTGCTCACTGAAGATGTATTGGCTAACAATAGTGCTCACAAATACATACTTCCTAGTTCAATTCCTCTGTACATATTCAATTTTCTATTAAGACTACTTTTCTCATTATTATGTCTTTGCCAAGTGTTTTCTGTGAGTTTCAGGGATAAAATTCTACATCTATTGAGCCATCATCTGGCATTCTGCCACGAGAAAGATCATTTATCTTTTTTTGAGATCTGGTCCCTGCTTTTCTGTCCTGAATATCTCAACTTCCTGTGACAAACAGATAAAAAGTAAATTTAGTTCAACTAAACTCAGTGTTAAACCAAATAACAAATAACACTTTTTTGTATCCCCAAATTTCTGTGTGGTAGTTAATGAATATTTGGAGCTCCCTTCAACTTTTTCACCTAGAATCGCTCAATACATTTAAGTAAGTATAGTTAGCTAGCCACACTGTGTCTAGGATGAAGAAAGGAAAAAGCCTGTATACTACAGAAAGATAACATGGGTCAGCTATAGGACAATTGCTATAGAAATGCACATCAGTGCTGATGTAGAAAAGACTTGGTCTGGTGTAAAAGGCAAACAGTAACCATTGCAATTTGTCCTTAAGCACACTGCAACCACCTGGGAGGTGCTTTTAGCACTCAGGCCTTAATAGCCAATCAGGCCCCTTTGTGACCTGCCTGTCAAAAGAAGTTCAGGGACCTTCTGGTCTGGATTTGAAGAGAAACTGTGGCACCAGATTCCAGGTGTCATGGACGATATAATTATTGTTTTATGTAATTAAATAATCAAATAATGAGTTCATGTAACATCATCCACTTCCCTGAGGTGGCTACAAACCAGGATCATGAACGATGCTGTCGTGATTCATTTAAATATTTTAACTACATAATTGACATTAAGATGGTCTATAATAATTGCCTCCCAAATCACCTCACCACAATCCAATGATCATGGATTATCTAATGTCCTATTTTAATAATCAAATAACAATAAAATCAGAGGATGAAATGGTCTGCCATACTCCACACAATTGACTCTCAGTTGTCTCCCACATGGTTGTGGGAAACTCCCAGGTTCATCAGATAATTAATCGCAGAGCAGAGTAGTAACATGTTTAAATGCTGAACTGTCATTGTGTATGCAGCGTTTTAAAAAGGTATCACATATTTAATGTTGGACGGCTGCCTCAAAAGAGGTGGACTGAAATCCAACAATCCCTAAGTCTACTCTAACAAATGGATTATCACCTTCCTGAATGAAGTCAACAATGACAAACTCACCTTTTGATGAATAATTGTGAGTCTTATTTGTCTTTTGTTCCATAGTTTCACTTCTTAGGAGAGAGAGTAGTCATAAACGGAAGACTTTATACTGTTTCTCCACAGACTACGTTCTCTGATGATTAGGTAATCTTGAATTTGGTAACCAGTAAAAGCTGTAGGCACACTTCCGGAGGTGTGGCTATGACTTGTTTAGGCGAATCAACTGCTGTCCTGAAAAGTTTTAGGAGATAGTTATCTTGGGAGACTGTAATGTCCCATGATAACACTTTCTATAAGCCGCTCTCTGCTCCATAGCCCATGTTACCAGGATACAGAATGCATGCAGGGTTGCCAGGCAACATTTATGAACCACCATTCCGTCACATTCTAGTGCCCTTCACGCATGCTACAAGGAGTATACCCACCAATGAACTAACCTTCCATCCTCACCGAGTTTCTCACAAAAACAAAGCAGGGCTCTTTCTTTTGAGTTCTACATATTTACCAGTCTCTCAAGCTACAACATGCCTATAGTGACATAAGCACGAAAACGAAAGCATCATTGTGCCATTCAAATACAATGATGAGTATTTTAAACCTGTTTCCTGTGCTTCAATTTTTTAATTTCTAGAATGGAAAGAATAGAATTAATTGCCTCTACCATAATCCTTTTCTCCTTATTGAAAATTAAATAAACTCCTCTTCATTCTCTTACCTTTAGAGAAGCTTGATGCCGTGGTTTCTCAGAGGGGTTTAGATTTGCATTAGGCTGATTATTAAGGATTTTGAGCTGTGTCTTATGTTTCTTTCATTTTGTATTCTCCAATTGACTGTTCTCTATTAAGTCCTATACCCTGCTTTCTAATATGGTTATTTAGAGTGATTTATTGTTGGTGGTGTGTCATGTTATCAGCCCGACAGAGTTCTTTAGATGAGATTCCCTGATCAGGAGATTATTCAGTCATTCCATTTTTATAATCGGTGGTCACTGTGTCCTTCATGGGTCAGTTCTGTTGCAACATCTCAGAAACCGATGATGTGAAACATTACATTTTGTTTTTTAAAATCGTGTAATCATTCGATTGTTAAAAATCTACTATTACTTGATCAGTAATCACCGTATAAGGCAGTGTCCTCCATTCTCTGGGCACTGCTTCTGGTACCGATCTCCTGCAGTGTCAATCCCACAGCAGCCAAATGACGGATGACACCATCATTACTTACGCAATCAAATGAGTTAATAATTGGATAGTCCTCCATACTTAACTTTAATAAGATGGACCCAACTCCAGTGATTGCCAAGGAAGTAGTACTTATATAATTAAATAATGCCACGTGATTAACTCCCATGGAGGAATGGCCGGACTCCAGTCAAGAAGAACAACACCTTCATCGATTTTAATAATTAATATAACATGAAAAATGATTGCATAATATCATGGTGGTAAATACTTAAATCTCACAAGGAGTAGTCAGACTGATCTCTTCCTGGAATAATGAGGAATTTAAAAAATTAAATTGATAATTAATTAGTGGGCCTTTTATATTAACACTGATGAGATGGCACCAAAGTCCTAAACCTATCGCTGATGTAAATATCTATTCACATAGCTAAGTGGTGAAGTAATAAGATGATATTACATCATCAACTACCAAAATCTGACTCCAAAGGGACTTATGGTCCATAACATTACCTGTATTTTAAATACGTAAATTAAATGATGAATCATTACATATTTTCCCTGTTTAACAGTTAAAGAAGTAAGTTTAGTATTAGATGATGTGATGGTCTGGTACAACGGTCTCCCCAAAGGAGGCTCAAAACTCCAGTGATCACTGAATACATAATGACAGATTTTGATAATTAAATGAATAAACATTAAACGAGTTGATGGTGTTTTATGCGTGAAGCCTAAATGAGTGCTCAATACTGAAGAGACACTGAGTACTTAATCATAGAATTGAACAAAAAAATTAATGATTAAAGACATAGTTTCTCATAATTCACCCATAGAGAGATAAAAAAATGGTAGCAACATAGATTTAAATAAAGGAAGGAAGTAAGAAAGAAAGAAAGGATGGAAGGAAGGAAGAAAGAAAGGAAGGAAGGAAGGAAAGAAGGAAGGGAGAAAGAAAGGAAGAAAGAATTTACAAGATACAATTTAACACCAACAAGGTGGATCCCAGACTCCACTCTTCCTGGAGTAGAAAAAGACAGATTTGAATAATGAAATATTCATGTAGTTAGATCGTCTGTCACACTTGAGTGTGACACAAGGTGGTACCAAACTTCAGGGATTACAGATTATATAATGAAAGAATTTAATAATTACATCTTTAAATAAGTAAGCCATTGATCTTTTTTTGAATCATCAATTCCTGGGCAGACTTGCCAGGTGTGAAAATGTATGCTGTCGTCACGCATTTTTAAAATGCCATCAGTTAATCGTCAGATTATCATACTGTCTGGCCTGATGTATTCTGTTGGCCTGACATCATCACAAGCACCTGAATCTCTGTTGTGGTGCGGCAATACGTGACATAATGGGCCCAATCCTGGCGTAGCAGTAATAGCCACGATGTTGATAAAAGCTGAAGAGATGGCTGCAGCAGGGGCATCACCAGCATAGCTGAGAGAGAGATGTTCTTCCGTGTTCTGAGTCGTCATCCTTTTGCCAGGTCTCGGTGATGGTGCCGACCTGCTAGTCCCACTCCTCCTTCTCATGATAGATCACAACCGATGTGAAGATATGGAGGAAGAGCAGGTAGTCAACACCCAGACCACTGTGCCGGCCTTGGGGAAGTCCTTGTACTTCTCGGTTGGCACCGTGCAACCCTCTGGACTCAATTATCCAGCATCCCTCCTACTCTGGGAGATGTATTGATCATTCAGAAAATGCTCTGCCCATGTCTACAACTTTCCTAACCTTGTCCCTGACAGAGTTTTGTATCCTAACCGTAAATGGTGATGTCTTGTCGGTCATTTTCATAATTTCAAGAATTTAATAAGTCAGTAGTACCTAACTGTCACAATAAATAGGTGATGTAGCATTTTACTGGCAGGGAAGCATGGTCAGAATCCAGGCATGAAGGATGTCATCATCATCAATTGAAAAAAATGAATCATGAAATGTGATGGTATTGCACATTAACTCCACAAGAGGGAGCTTTACAGGTCTCTGCATGGAATGGTGGATTGTTGTTTACATTACTAAACAAATATTTACATTATCTTGGGGATTAACACAGATTATCAATTTAAATACTTTAATTATGTAATTAGATGATCTGTGGCACCAGATTCCAGGTGTCATGGACGATATAATCATTGTTTTATGTAATTAAATAATCAAATAATGAATTCATGTAACATCATCCACTTCCCTGAGGTGGCTACAAACCAGGCTCATGAACGATGCTGTCATGATTCATTTAAATATTTTAACTACATAATTGACATTAAGATGGTCTATAATAATTGCCTCCCAAATCAACTCACCACAATTCACTGATCATGTATTATCTAATATCCTATTTTAATAATGAAATAACAATATAATCAGAGGATGAAATGGTCTGCCATACTCCACACAATTGACTCTCAGTTGTCTCCCATATGATGTGGGAAACTCCCAGGTTCATCGCTTATTTAATCGCAGAGTTTGGTAGTAACATGTTTCAATGCTGAACTGTCATTGTTTATGCAGGGTTTTTAGAAGATATCACATATTTAATGTTGGACGGCTGCCTCAAAAGAGATGGACTGAAATCCAACAATCTCTAAGTCTACTGTAACAAATGGATTATCACCTTCCTGAAGGAAGTCAACAATGGCAAACTCACCTTTTGATGAATAATTGTGAGTCTTATTTGTCTTTTGTTCCATAGTTTCACTTCTTAGGAGAGAGAGTATTCATAAACGGAAGACTTTGTACTGTTTCTCCATAGACTACATTCTCTGATGATTAGGTAATCTTGAATTTGGTAACCAGTAAAAGCTGTAGGCACACTTCCAGAGGTGTGGCTATGACTTGTTTAGGCGAATCAAATGCTGTCATGAAAAGTTTTAGGAGATAGTTATCTTGGGAGTCTGTAATGTCCCATGATGACACTTTCTCGAAGCTGCTCTCTGGTCCTTGGACCATGTTACCAGGATACAGAATGCAAGCAGGGTTGCCAGGCAACATTTATGAACCAACATTCTGTCATATGCTAGTGCCTCTCCTGTCCCGCGCTACTGTGTCGCCAGCAAGAACGACGCGGCACACAGATAGGATCCTTCTGCGATAATAGCATTAATGCTTCTTGAGAGGCTGAGCATAAGCTTACACCAACTGCAGAGCGAAGACCCCGGGAGCAAAAACCCACACACTTATATAGAAACTCAGCCTCGCTTAGGACGTGTCACTCCCTGACTGGTTGCTCTCTCATCAGTCTAAATGACGCCACGTGAGAGGTGCGGGAGAAATCCCCTTGCACGCGTGCACAGGCTTATTTATGCCAACCACCAGCTGGATGCCAGCGCCATCTTGTAATGGAGAATGTAGGGACGGCTCCCTACATCTCCCCCTTTTTTCTTATTTAATGATAAGGCTTTATATTTTCACAAGCAAATAAGTCATCCATATGTTGAGGGATAGAGGCAGAGGTCGTACCTTCCCAAATAAACATTAAGACCATGTAAAAGAGTCGCCATCAGGCTGTTAGCTTGACCTGATGCGCTCTCGACCTGTCCTCTGCTGTTTTTCTGGGAAAGGGGAACTAGGGCAGGCAACCCTTATGCAGGACAACGTGCCTCCCAGAGAGGCCTGCCTATTGAGCAACTCTCTGTGCGATGCCTTGCTCAACATCCCTCATGGGCTGCTCAAGCCAGACACTCTACCCTATGCAATGACCCTAGGCTCCGGGTGTGCAAGAGCTATCCGGCCGGCGGCCTATTGCTTAAGCATAGACAGCCAAACATCATCTGACGTTCCACTATCAAGTGGGGCAAGTGCCTGGGCGATAACCACCTTATCTCTTTTTGCCTGATTCCTGAGTTTTGCAAACCAGCCAAAGAAGCAACAGCAGACCACAGCAGATGGCTGCAAAGAATAACCCCACCCCCAACCATTCCTTAAAATAGGAAACAGCCGACGTAATCCAAGATGATAGGCCCTCCGTCAGGTACAGATCGAGTCGGGTGGAATTAATCTGGATAATAGCGGTCCTCATTTCTTGGAGGGTCTGTTCAAATTCTGCGGTCCAATTCTGTAACATGAACTGAGAAAGACTTTTAGACAAATTAGCTGCTTTGGTAAAATTTTCATATTGAATGGAGGTGACACATAAACCAGGGAGCTTCTGCTCACAGCCCAATTGGGCCAATTGCCATAATATGTCCAACTGCTCCTGTACTAAATCTATACGTTGGTTCACCAACATAAAGCCCCCCTGAATTTGAGTATTGGCTGAGCCTCCGAAACTGTCCTTAGGCAAAAAGGCTAGACTCAGCTCCCTATTGGTGGCAAAGAATCGGGGAAAGACCTGAGCATTATACATCACTGGCATTGGAAGTGGGGACGTTGACATGATTCCCCAATGAGGCTCCCCTTGGACAGCTGGGATGCTGAGTATCATCAGTGACATCAGGGGGAGCAGTCGGCTCCCCTTTTTCTTGTCCTCGGGTTTCCACATCTTTCTGCTCCAGGACCATCCGAGTGAGTCTTTCTGGGACACAGAAAGGATTTTCTTCATTCTGTGGGAAAACACAAACAGCTCCCCTGGATCTTATTAGAATAGGATCCGGGCCTTTCCATTCATTGGTTAACACATCTTTCCATTTTACCAGTTCCTTAGGTCGACATGGGTCTGAGCAATGTCGCTCTGCCGCAGACCGACCATGTTCATCCATGTTTAAAAAATTCATGGTGAAAAGTGCCTTTGCTATAGCCACCCATGGCACAGGGGGCAAACCCATCATTATTCCCCATTTTTGCTTAAGGAGATATGATTTGAGTGTGCGATGTGCACGCCCAATAATGCCTTGTCCTTGAGGATTATATGGCAAGCTCGTGACATGTGTGACTTGCATTTGTGCACAAAACTGTCTGAATTTTTGAGAAGTATAGGCAGGCCCATTGTCAGTTTTTAAACATTTAGGCTTACCCCCGGCACTCCATGCCTCAAGACAGTGTTGAATCACGTGGGAGGTTTTCTCCCCAGTGAGTGGTGTGGCATGGAGAACGCCAGAGCAGGTGTCTATTGATACATGCACATATTGTAACTTTCCAAAGGATGAGACATGGGTCACATCCATCTGCCAAACCTGTAAGGGCTGAATGCCTCGAGGATTAATTCCAAAATGGGGTGCAAGCAGAAACTGACAACAATGTTGACAATTGACAACATCTCACGAGCCTCCTTCCTAGTGATGGAAAAATGGCGTCGCAGGGTTTCAGAAGTCACATGAAAATTCTTGTGAAATACCTTGGCAGCCTCTAGTGGCGTGCCTAGAACCATGGCAACCAATCTAGTTGCTTTGTCAGCCAAATCATTACCTAAGGCAATGGGTCCTGGTAGCCCGGAATGTGCCCTTATGTGAGTAATAAAGAAGGGCTGCCCTCTAGCAAGCAGACAATTTTGGATGTCCAGAAAAATGATTGCAATCTTGCTGGTCATTTTTATAATGCTAGCCATCTCTAAGAATTTTACAGCATTAACTACATAAGATGAATCTGACACGATGTTCAATGGACCCTGAAACCTTTGTAGTACTTCCAAAACTACCATGCATTCCACCACTTGAGGTGATATTTCCTGAAATTGTTTGGAGTATATTTTGCCCTCCACCACAAAAGCTCCCAATCCTGTCTTAGACCCATCAGTGTACACCACCAGTCCATTTTTTATAGGATGACTTGAGGTAATTTTTGGAAAAATCATAGGCAGGTTAAGGGCAAATTGTAAAAGTGGATGTTTAGCATAATGATTGTCTATCTTTCCAACAAAGGTTGTGACCAAAATAGCCCAATCATTTGAAGTATAGCGGCAAGGGTGGCAACCTGTACAGCATTATAGGGTACAATCAGCAAATTAGGTTCAATGCCGAAGTGCATGAGGGAGGCCTTTAATCCTCTCATGGCCAGTTGGGCCACCGCATCCGGGTACCAATCAATAACTTTCATGGGAGAAGCATTAGGGTGTATCCATAATAAAGGACCTTGTTGCCATAATACTGCGGTCGGAAGCCCTTTTGTCCTGAACACGCATAGAGTAATCGGTTTATTTTCCTCTATGCGTGACAATTGAGCCATCTGTATGGCTGCTTCCATCTTTAGTAAAGCCTGTCTTGTGGCGTGAGTCAATTCTCTTGGGGATGCAATGTGGCTATCTCCCTCCAACACATCAAACAAAGGCTTAAGCTCGGCGGAGGGAATTTTTAGAAAATGTCTGAGCCAATTTATGTCCCCCAATAACTTTTGAAAATTATTAAGAGTATGTAGATAATCCTTTCTGATTTCTAATCTCTGCGGCACAATCTTATCTGGAAATATCTTGGAGCCTAAAAAATGTCAGGTATCCGAGATTTGTACTTTATCTGTGGCTATATATAGGCCTCTCTTCTCCAATGCTTGCAACAGTATAGGACATGCCAGTTTTAAAAGATCAAAATCTTTATGACATAGCAAGATGTCATCCATATAATGCAACAGCATCAGAGAAGGGAATTGTCTTTTAACTGGGGCCAAGTCTTCATACACATACAGCTGACAGATGGTTGGACTGTTTGCCATGCCTTGTGGTAAGACCTTCCACTGAAACCTCTTGTCCGGTTCAGCATGATTTATAGATGGTAAAGTAAAGGCAAATCTGGGTCTGTCATACTCATGTAAAGGTATGGAAAAAAAAACAATCCTTAATATCCACAATCAATAGCGGCCAAAATTTGGAAAGTGTGGTAAGCACCGGTAGACCGCGTTGTATGGGGCCAAAAAGCTGCATTTGCTCATTAATAGCGCATAAATCATGAAGCAAGCGCCATTTTCCAGATTTCTTTTTTATTACAAAAATTGGAGTATTCCATGGTGAGGTGGAGGCCTCAATATGGCCTAATTTTAATTGTTCCTCTATAAGCTAATTCACCGCTTGTAATTTTTCAGAGGTAAGCGGCCACTGAGGAACCCATACCGGATCCTCCGTTTTCCAAGGTATGGGTTGTGCAGCCTCAGTGGCGCCTAGGAAAAACCCAGACCCTGTCTATTTCTATTGGGGTTAGGAACAACGGGCTCAAGGCGCCCCTGTTCATAGTGGCCCAAACCGTTGCCCTGCCGATATCCCATCTTGACCATGATCCCCTGAGTCTGTGGTGAATATTCGTTTGTCAGCATCAGTCCCATGTCTTGCATGACATCTCGTCCCCATAGATTCACAGGCATCGGTAATACATAAGGAGTAAATTGGCCTTTTTGACCCTCCTGGGTTCTCCAGCTAAGGGGGGTAGCACTGATAGTGGGGCAGGACTTATAGCCAAGACCCTGTAAAGAGTGTGACGATTCCACCATTGGCCATGTCTTCAGCCACCAGTAGGTGGAGACAATGCTCTTATCAGCCCCCGTGTCCAAAACGCCTTCAAATTTCTTTTCATTTATCCAAAGTGTAGTTTTTGGCCTATTATTTAAAGACATGACCAAATAGGCAGAGTCTGTTCCTGAGGATCCCATTTGTTTTGGGACACCATCAATGGGCCCATGTTGGTTATCATGAGGTAGGAGCAGCAATTGTGCAATCCTGTCTCCCTGACTGATGGAGAAAACCCCAGTAGGGCTTGAGCATAGTGCCTGTATCTCGGGGGTGTGGGCATCATCCACAATTCCTGGCAGTACTATGAGCCCCCGTGCTATAAGGGAGCCTCGCCCAAGGATCAATCCCATAGTGCCTGAAGGCAGAATAATTGATTCTAAAGGCACGGGCTGAATACCCATTTGGGGCATTAGTAAGATTGAGGAGGCGGCACGCAGGTCCATTCTGATGGGTCTGCTTGGCAGCTCTCCTGTTTCTCTTCTAGAGATTTGACAAATCGGTTCCCATATCTTCGAGGGCCCTGGGACCAAGGGCCCGTCTGCCCGTTTTTTGACACCTCAAGGGTCGGAGCCTCTGTCGGAGGGAGGAGTCTTCCTTTAATGTCTCTAACAGATCTGCATTGCTCCGCCCGATGGTAGTCTTTGCCACATCGGGTGCAGAGGCTCGCCCTAGGGGCGCTGGACATTTTACAGTCCTTTTTTATGTGCCCTGGTTTTCCACATCCAAAACATGTCTTACCGGGAGGTTTTTTGTTCTGCCTTTGCGCCTGGATAATTGCCGCCGCTAAACCTGTATTGCTCAGAGGCCCCCACTATCTCCCTACATACCCTGAGCCAATCCTGTAGCCCCTTATTTTTTCGAGGTGCTATAGCGGTGCGGAATTCTTGGGTAGCTTGTTCAAAAATTAATTGTTCTAGCAGGGGCATGACTTGTTCAGTATCCCCGAAAATGCGTTCTGCTGCTTCTGTCATCCTTGCTACAAAGTCTGAGAAAGGTTCCTGGGGGCCCTGCTTGATCTTAGTAAGCTGACCACTACCCTCCCCTTTACGGGAAGAGCGACTTCCAGGCCTTAATGGCTGTAGGTGAAATTTGTGCATAAGCTCCCCAATGATAATTCATTTGATTATTAACATGAGGGCCCTGCCCAGTGAGTGATTGAAAAGTCCAGGTTTGCTGCTCTGGAGTTATTGCAGCAGCATTAGCTCTTGCCTGTGTTTGGGCCGCCTCATGACAGAGGGCCCTCCATTCCATATATTGGCCCATGCTGACCAAAGCTGCCTTTGCAATCGTCTCCCAATCTGCTGGAATCAAATGATACAGGGCCAATCTTTCTAGTTGAACTTGGTAAAATTTGCTGTAACTCCATGTTTTCTGACTGACTCCGCCAATTCCTTTATTTGATTATAATCCACTGGGGCGGCCACTCTCCCTCCATCCGCATTCTCGAAAACTGGAAATGCGAGGTGTAACGAAGCCAGCTTTCTTCTGACCCCTGACGGGAATAAGGAGAAGCCTTCTCTACGGGATCCTCAGGTCCCTCGGTTATCAAGTTCATATGGAGGCGGAGGAGCAGAAGGCAATAAAGCAGAAGGCTTCTCGTCCCCTTTCTTAATAGTAATAGGAAAGCCAAAATCATCATCGGGGTGGTACCTTTCCCCTTCATATCTGGCGGCCTCTTCCTCCAAGTCCGCCTCCTCTTCCGTGTCCAAGACATCAGACTCTTCGGACTCAGAGGGGCCTTCAATACCCGGGGCCTCCAGATATAACTTAGGATAGAGGCCGCTTGTGCTCTCCCTTTTCTTTAGGTCTTTCTTTTTAGATCTCCTATGGGATTTCTTTGGTTTCTCCTCCTGACTATCTTTTCCAGAGGGTCCTTTTTCACTTTTAGTTTCCTTTTTGCGCACACCCATCCTCTGGCTTTGTTCAGCTTCTGATAGACTATCCTGAAACTCGGTTAAAATCCCTTGTCCCTCCGCAATAGCAGACTTACAATCCTCATCCTCTAAAAAATTTTCTATCATTGTCCAGATGGCCATAGTGCTAAGCCCAATTCTCCATTGGCCCGAGCACGCTCAAGATCCCTTCCTAACTTCCTCCATGAGGCCAATGAGAGAGAGCCCGAGACCACGAACCAGGGAGCTACACTGTCTACATCCTTGACAAATCGCTGTAGGAGTCGGTGAGATAGCTTCAGATCCCGCTGTGTAAGGATTGATTGCAGTGCTGTAACAGTGGAATGCATAGAGCCCATGGCTGCGCGACGGACGCCCGCGGCTTATTTACGTCCATCTTTCAAGCGTTGGCACCACGCGAAACCAAAAGTGGATCTGTAGCGCCTCACTTTTTTATTTACAAAAGACTTAAGAGGCGCAGCATACCGCGGCTTATCTACGTCCAACTTAAGTACAGAAATCTCCTTAGCAGCCGCCTCGATGGTAACAAAAGAGGATCAACAGAAAGAGATTGAAAGCGATACCAACCAATACTAAAGCAAAGATGTTATGAGGATCAGTCATACCTTAGTGAACTTACCTCCTCGCAGTTCTGAATCCTCCCAACTCGAAATTTGATGGTCTTCGATGGTGCTGACGATGGATTGGTCGAGTTCCCGGGTTTCGGCACCAGTTGTCCCGAGCTACCATCTCGCCAGCAAGAACGACGCGGCACACAGATAGGATCCTTCTGCGATAATAGCTTTAATGCTTCTTGAGAGGCAGAACATAAGCTTACACCAACTGCAGAGCGAAGACCCCGGGAGCAAAAACCCACACCCTTATATAGAAACTCAGCCTCGCTTAGGACATGTCACTCCCTGACTGGTTGCTCGCTCATCAGGCCAAATGATGCCACGGGAGAGGCGAGGGAGAAATCTCCTTGCACGCTCGCACAGGCTTATTTATGTCAACCGCCAGCCAGATGCCAGTGCCATCTTGTAATGGAGAATGTAGGGACGGCTCCCTACAGATACAGAAGCCATTAGGGTTTCCAAGCAACAACCCAACCTCCCTGGGTATGCAGACATTAGTTTAAGTATGGCTTCTTATTCTTGCCAGGGATGATATGGAGAGGAATGATTCAGGAGTTGGTGGGATTGCTTTTAGCAGGAGGTGTGGTTTACAAGGTTTCCCTTAGCTGCCATCCTGTAGATCGTCGGCACCTATTCCTTGAGAGATGGACAAAGTAGGTTGTTCAAAACTTCAGCCTTAACATTGAGCTGCAGTTCTGAGAGAGGGTGTTCGAGTCCTGGCAGTATTTGGTAGCACTGTTCCAAGCCCTACCTTCAGGGTGTCACGGGGGGTGGGCCCTCCTCTGGATTCACCTCAGTTCAGACTTTACCCTTGAAAGGCCTGCCATTGTTTCCTCATAGTAGTGGAAAGGGACAAGGTCTCCTGACAAAATTGGGAGCATTGGGTGAGGGGAGGGAGATTTAGGAGAATAAAATGGGAGAGGAGAACAAGATGCATCAAGAAGACTGAGTTTTGGAAACAATAGAGGAGAGCAACAAAAGAGATACCATACCAGATGGAGATATAATAGGTGGTAAGAGAAATCTGACACTAGGAAAATGTCCAGAGATCTACAAGGATGACCCCAAATAAGAATATAAGCAATGGTATAGAGGCTACCTTAAATGCCCTTCCCTATAATGAGATTGATATATACCTTATAGGATATTCTAGAGCCTTCATCTAGTAGTTGACTGAAACAGAAGCAAAAATACTCAGCTAAGCACTAAGTGGAACTCCTGGAATCCAGTTGCAGAGAGGGAGAAGTGATAAGTACAGGGGTCAAGACCAGGTTGGAGATACCCTCAGACTCACCTAAGTAAAACAGTGTGGAGCTCATGAACCCCAGTCTGATAGTTGGGAAAACATAATATGACTGTCCTAACACCCCTAAAAGTGCATCTCATTTAGAAGGCCTAGGAAATGTAAGGGACCTCTGGCAGTGGAATCAGGATGTAACCCTGATGTATGAAAGACTTCAGGAGCCCATTCCCTATGGACAGTTACTCACTCAGTCTAGACACAAGGGGTTGGGCCTTGTCCCTGCCCCAAATGACTTTTGGATTGGTGCATATATGAGAGGGAGAGGGAACAGATATGGATATGTAAAATAACTTTGATTCTATTTTAACAGAATTCATTAAAAGTAAGAATAGGAAATAAGGTGGGGTGAATAACTTAGCTAACATTTGCTGGTGCTATGGCCCTAAAGACCAAGAGCATTGGGAAGGTTTATGGACACTGTCCTCAAGCAGTCACAGACTAACTTTGACTGGGGTATGAAAACCATACCCCAGGGACAACTTTCATCTTGGGTGACTGTGAAATCCTATAATTCCTACCTGCACTCTCTAAGAACCATTATTAATGGCATCTGCGACTATGACTGGCTTCACAGCTTCAAGTTTACTTAGTGAGACATTAGAATGATGTGATGAATAACATGAAGTGTTACACTTAACTGTGTAAAAATCCTCATCTCTGTGAACCTGGCTGTCACCATTGGCAGTAATATATAGAACCTTTCCAAGGTATTTGGTGAGATTTAACAGACTAAATGATAAGGAAAAATAATATTTCCCATATTTGAAAGACAATGGACTTTGAGGCAGAAACCCTGCACTTAATGGATACCATCTTCTGTTACTGAAGTTAGGACCAGAGCCTGTTGTCTGGCTACACTAACAACCAGGCTCAGTCATTCATCATAAGTGAGCCAAGCTAATGGACTAACTTCTCTGTTGACAAGCCAAACTACAATTCCAACTCTCTGGATTCAAGTTGGACAGATATTTCTCATGTCCTAGGACAGACTAATCTATAATGTGAATTTTATTTAAGACAGGATGTCACAGTAATACTATACTTCAAAAGAAGATAAAAAATACAAAAGTAAAATTAATGAAAATTTAAAGCATATTTATTCAGTTTGAGTACTTATGAAAAAAGAAAACAGTAAATAATCGATACCAAGGGTCTTAATAGACTTAGAATGCAAAACAAATAACAAAGGTAAATATGGAATTTTTTTTCCATCTCTAAAACACTCCCATATACTCGGTTCCTGTTTCTATAAGTTGGTCGTATAAGAAGTCAATGTTTCTTTCATAGAGACATTTTCATTTGAAAGAATCAGTACTTTTTCTACAATGTGACTCCGTGGAAAATGAGAATTTTATGAGTCTACATTTGCCCTTGTGGTAGGCCAAAAGTGGACCCCACAAAGTTGACTTATGATCTCCATACAAATATCAAGGAGTTTGTAGGACTGTAATCAGAAACAGCAGCAACTCATTCCCATATCCATTTCTCAGTCCGTGAGTGTGGACAAGTTGAAGACTAGCTATCATTGATGAAAGGAAGACAGAGACATAATATGATGGCAGGCAGGAAGATTCAGTCAATATTGAAAGCTCCATTTTATTCATATACCAAACTTAAGTAGTCAAACAAAGGTGCGGCAATGGAAGGGGACTATTATTAATATGAATAAAGGGAAAACAGAAATTGCTTCCACTAATGCTAAAGGCACTCCATAATTGCACATACTATGTGCCTTCAGGCACCCTATTGCTGCACTTATTCCTTCAGGGTGGTTAACCTGTCTACTCCCAAATCATTGCTATTTAGGTAGGAGACATTCATCATCAAGTCACAGGTGACCTGTAGCAGGAAAGATAATATCTTAAGGATAATAGGAGTTATTGGAACACTTTGAACCCATGACAAGTTGGAACGGATTCCCATTTAGGGGCTGAGAAACTTCAGACTGTCAGAATATATTCCAGGACTGCCAAAGTTATACAGAAACCTTGTATGCAAACAGATGATGAGATCTACTTTTAACTGCTTGATGTCAGTGCAAATGGTTAATTCCAGGACACAGGAGGCTGCCTGATTTTGCTTAGTTTGAGGCTAGCCAAATCAAAAGAATGAGTTTAAGTCCTGCACACATAAACCCGGTTTTGAAAACAAAAAACAAAACAAAATCACATAAAGGAAAATTAGATCAACCTTCTGGTGGTAGCCTACATGTATAAATGGTATTGAAGGAGGAAGCTTTCCCTCTTTGACTGCTTACCCTAGCTCTGAGTACCAAGTTTATTGTTTTACTACCGTTAGAGCCTACTTTTTTGGAAATTTGGTGTGTAATGACCAGCTGAGACATCCATCCTGATAAAGTAAAATACTGCTGTACTCTTAAGATTCCCATTGGTAGGTAACCTTTGTAGGACTAACTACATCACAGCTTATGAGGCATCCTAATAAATCCACTTTCTACATATATGGAGAGATTCATCCTACATTCTTTTTCATGCAGAGAAACTTGATTAATGCAGTTGGATTTGTTTTGTTTTGTTTTTTATCTGTGCACTAAAGATGTATTGGCTAACAATATTGCTCACAAATACTTTTTTTTGTATCCCTAAATATCTGTGTGGTAGTTAATGAATATTTGAAGCTCCCTCCCAACTTTTTCAACTAGAATCACTCAATCCATTTAAGTAAGTATACTTAGCTAGCCACACTGGGTCTAGGAGGAAGAAAGGAAAATGCCTGTATACTACAGAATGATAACACGGGTCAGCTATAGGACAATTGCTATAGAAATGCACATCACTGCTGATGTAGAAAAAGCTTTGGGTAGAAGGCAAACAGTAATCATTGAAATTTGCCTTTAAGCACTCTGCAAACACCTGGGAGGTGCTTTTATCACTCAGGCCTTACTAGCCAATCAATTTTTTGACCTGCCTGTCAAAAAAAGTGCAGGGACCTTCTGGTTTGGATTTGAAGAGAAACTGGAGCCAGTCATTTTGTGTCCTGTGCTTTGAGGAAGGGCAAACTGGAAAACAACAGCATGGTGAGTGAGGGGCTGATGTCCTCATGGGTAGTGGGTGATGGTGAGGTGATGGATCTAGTATGGTGGGTATTCCCTGGATCTGGCTGTGAAACTATAGCCAGACTACCTGTCACCTGAGTTCTCATGCAGTCCTCCAAATAACTACTCTATGGGCTGTATCTGCTTTGAGCACTGGGAGCAGGGAGGTGTGTATAGAAACCCTTTTTAAGTCAACTTCTACATACTTCAGGTGCACCCACTGAAATAATGGCAACAAACTTCCAGGGTCCTTTTAGATAAGTACCTTTTAGAAGTTCAGCAATTTGCATTTTAATTTTATGTGTAAGATCCATTTATTGTAAATTTTCTGCAAATTGTAAAAGGCATCTCAAGTAAGGGTAGTACTTCACTATTGAGCAGTAATTTACAGGAGAAGAATTTGTAACACAAAGGATTTACAAATGCTTTGAAGATATTATGCCTCATAAAGTAGAATTTAAATGAGGTAGTACTGCCTCTAAAACACACAAATATAAGTGTATGCTGACCAGTCCTGTTTGAATTTTGAATCCTAGATACATATTTGTTCACCATGATTTTCCAGACCTTTGACTCCAAACCATTACAAAGAAGCAACTCCTGTTTTACAACAGCAGCTAGTCCCTTGCCCTTATCATCGACCTGCGCCATAACAAGCTGCAAAGAATGCTATTACAGGGTCACAAGCAACCTTAAAATTTATTATATCATATAGTTGCAGTTTTCTTCTCCAGAAAAACATAGTTCTAACAGAGTGGCAATAGGACACCAGATTTTAAAAAGTAAACTAATGATGTATGAGTTTCCTGATAAAGCAAAGCTTTCACTTAGGTCCTCACGCAGGGATGAGAAACATTCTTAGAAGAGATAGTAATAGCCTGGGGACTAGACCTAAGGGTCTCGTGTATTGACAATAAAACAGAGAATCTTGTCAAAAACCAGGTATTTGCATGGGAGAGCTGGTAATTGTATGGAACAAAGCCTTTGTGGACAGTTTGCTTCATATCTGTAGATATAAACTATATAGAGATATGTTTCTAAGTCCCAAGGCCACTGTGGGCTTAGTCAGCAATGATCATGAGATACCCTGTATTCATGTAAAGTCCCTCACAGAACTGCTAATGGACAAGTCCCCCCAGAGCTCAGGGGAAGTGGGGGAGGACAGCGAATGGAGAGAGAAGTAGGAGAAAATGAGGGGGAGGAAAGGAAAACATGTGTGACCAGGAAGATTGAGCCTGGTTAGGAATAGAAGACAGGAAAGAGAGAGAGACAGAGAGAGAGAACATAAAATAGGGAGCCAATATTGGTTTGAAGATAAAATTGAACACAAAGTTAGGTCTTGAGAACTACAAGACTGCTGCTAACTAACAGTTTGAGCTTCTATGGAAAGGCTATCATAAATGCCCTTCCCGGAGAATGAGATCAACAACTAACTTATCCAACGAGCCCTCAACTAATGCCTGTTGGAAACAGATGCAAACACCAATACATAAACACTGAGCCAATGTAGAACTCAGATACAGAGGGAGAGGACAAGAACAGGTGGCAGAAACACATAGAGACAGCTTTCCTGAACAAGGAGGAGCTAACGGGCCACCAGACTGATAGCTGGGAAGCCAGCATGGGACTGACTCAGGACCCCTGAATATGGGTCTCAGCCAGAAGTATTGAGCAGTCTAAGTGCCCTCAGACAGTGCAGCCAGGATGTATTCCTGAATTACAAAAGGACTTTGAAAACACTTCCCCCATGGAGGGATAACTGCCTTAATCTAGAGACAGTAGAGAAGCCCTAGTCCCTACTTCACATGACCTGTCAGACCTACATGACCCCTATGGCATGACATTCCCCTACATATGGAATTGGGGTGGGGAGTTGGGAGGGTCATTAGAGTGCTTGTGAGAGGGCAGAGAGAGTAAAACGGAGGGATGGAGTGAAGGTGGTTGGGAGGGAGGGAGGGGGAACTGGGATCGACATGTAAAATAATAAATTAAATTAAAAAAAAATGCTTTGACACCAAAATTTATGTTCAAGTAAAAGTTACTGGGGAAAAGGATTTCTATTTTTGTTTCCACAGAAAATGAAAAGATGTGGATTCCTTCCAGACTAATGTGGTTTGATCAAGCCAGACCACCTGAAACAGAATACCAGGTGATCCTACATTCAAAACAGCTGGACAAAGCAGCCTGATAGACTACAGCCAGGGTTTCTGAATCTCCTTCGAATTCCCCATGACAGCGCCCCTTACTATCAGGATGTAGTTTTGAAAGAACAACGCCCAAATTCCCAAATATTGTTTATAAATGTTTGTTTTCATCTATTTGGACTTAGTTATATAAAATAAAAAAAAATGTGAAAGGAACAAACCAAGCTAAGAATGGGCATTCATAACTAATAAAAAAAAAAAAACAACAAAAACAAACAAAAAAAAAGACTAAAGTCAAGTATGATATCTAAGATGTTCACCAAATTACTTACAAGATGTAGGTTTCCCCTTCCATGATTTCTTCTCTATTACCTGATATCAAGATGATAAAACAGGATTTAAAATACGTACAGGTTTAGAAATATGGATGAACAAAATTATGCAAGTTCATTGCCATGACCTATGTCAGTTTTCTGAGAACATACTGTAATTCCTCCCACAGGAATACTCAAGGGTGTAACCTTCTTGTGAAAAACCATGAACAATCACAAACTCACACACTGACATCACATAATTAAACTTAAATCAAATCTCTAAACAGATTTCCATATTTGAATATCTTTCTCTAATGAGTACTCAATTCTGTAACCATTGTGTTCAGCGTCTTAAAGTCTTCAAAGTTTTCCTGCAACATTTATTATTTCATGTAAAAGAAAGTAAGCATGAAGGATTGGGCTTAGAGATAGCAATCCATCTGAATGATGTTTTTATGTAAATCAAGTCAAGTGTCACCATGAAACATGGTTCCCTTACCAGAGAATTTCCAGGACTTTTTTCCACATGAGTTTGCAAGTGAGAACAAACAGAGACATTGTAGTGCTTGAAATGATTGTTCACACGTGTCAGATATTTTTCTCTCCAAAAAACTATGTAAGTCAATGTGTGTTGAATGAAGATCATACCACATTCTTTCTAAGAAGATTCCTTCCCATAAGGGTTTTCTTAGGCTCACAAAGATTATAGGGATAAGCAAAGTGCACAGCATTACAACAATGGATACATGTATAGTGTTTTTATGCACTATGATTTTTTTCTTTGATTATAAAGACTAATGATACATAGAGAGGCTTTACCACAAGTGATACATTCAATATCTTTCAAGTATACATTCTTTTATGACTTAAGAGAACGCTGGGATATGCAAAGGCTTCATCACAATCATGGCATCCATAAGGTTTCTCTACAGTATGTGTTCTTATATGACTTTTAAGCACATCATATGTTGTGAAAGCTTTACTACATTGACTAAATTCTTAGGGTATCTCTCCAGTATGTGTTTGTTTATGACGTCCCAGATTGTTGTGTTGTGAAAAAGCTTTACTACATTGATTAAATCCATAAGTTTTCTCTTCAGTATGTGTTCTATGATGAGACTGGAGATTACTGGCACATGAAAACGCTCTACCACATTGGTTACATATATAGGGTTTCTCTCCAGTATGTGTTCTTATATTGCTTTAAGATGACCATTACTTGCAAAGGCCCTACCACATTGATTACATACATAGGGTTTCTCTCCAGTATGTGTTCTATGATGAGATTTGAGAGTAGTGTCATGTGAAAATGCCCTACCACATTGATTACATAAATAGGGTTTCTCTCCAGTATTAGTTCTGTGATGAGATTGTAGCATACTAACTTGTGAAAATGCCCTATCACATTGGCTACATACATAGGGTTTCTCTCCAATATGTGTTCTTTTATATAACTGTATTGTGAAAAACATTTGCCACATGGAATATAGTCTTGTGTTTTCCCTCCAGTATATGTTCTAAGATGTCTTTTAAGCATAGTATGTCTTGCAAATGTCTTACCACATTGAATACATTCATAGGTGTTTTTTACCATGTGTGCTCTGTCACTGAGAAGAAGGAAATTGTGACATGCAAAGACTTCACCACACTCTAGACTTCTACATGGTTTCTCTGCAGTATGAATTTTTTCAAGCCATTAAAGATGCCTGTATCCCACAAAGTTTTTCACACATTCATTGTGTATATTCACAGGATTAGCTCCCTTATGGCTTCTTTGATTCCTGCAAAGATAATTAGCATATGTAAAACTTTCTCACATGCATGAAACTAAAGAAACTTTCTACATGTATAAAATAAAGTTGTAATTTGGCCTAATTGTAAACAAGAATCATATCTTGAGTTTTACATTCATGATGCTTCTCTAATGTGGTATTGTTTTGATTTCATTGAAGATACCTGTGGATTCAGAGTAAGAGCTTTATTTCATGGCCCTCAATTATTGCATATATTTACATATAATAGAAAAAATCGAAATGACACAGAGCTTTGCCATATTTATACCATTTATCAGTTTTTCATTCATAGAAATCAGACTACATTGGCTAAATATACCAGTACAAATGGAAGCATTCAAACATTCCAATGGTCATATGGATTTACTGCAGTGTAAATTGATGGTATTTTTCAGATGACTTCGGAATATTGATAAATTTGAAAGTTGTTTCATACTCAACAAATATCCTCAAAGTGGGGACTTCTAAATATCTTTCATTTCTTCTCATTGTCATAAGAGAAGTACATTGCTTCTTTCCACATTCTAAATTCACATGGCTTGTATTTAGAGTAAACTAAATACTTTTTTCCCTACATTTTCTAATACAGAATGTCTCTGTGTAAATCTAGCTATCCTGGAACTCACTTTGAAGACTGGGGTGATCACAAACTTAAGGGATCCACCTTGCTCTTGATCATGAATGTTGGAATTAAAGGTATGGGCCACAACTACACGGCTCTACATATGATATTCTTATGAAACTAATAAAACAAATAAAAAGTTTCCACATAGCGTTCACACTTTGACTTTCTTTAAATCAACTTTAATGTTTCAACGTAACAACCTTCTTGACACTCATAAACTGACCCTTTCAATATCCATAGCAAAGTCACAAATAGATAAATAATGCCTGCTTAACTATAGACTTTTTTCTTAGGAGGTCTTGGACATATACTTATCACCTATGCAACATGTAAACTGTTTAAAATATCTGAATAGAATGAAACTAAACAGACGGGCATATCTACAGAATAGATATCTGGGTGCTATAATTCAAAGGGTGATATCTGTTAAGACATAATTTCCTTCTCATTTTACACAAATGCCTTGCAAACACAGAAGAGCTACCTTTCACTGAGGTACAGGGTTTTGTGAGAAAATGGCAATCATCACTTTAAGCTACACTTCTTTTCACTGTTGTTCTTCTTAATCTTTTTAATATTTTAAGTGTGACTTTTCAATAAAATTTCCAGGATACATTAAAATATCTGCAGAGCCAAATTTGCATAAATTTGCACATGAAAATTTACCTTCTGTGTCTTCTAGAAGTTTGACAATGATCCTTCGTATTATTGTTATCCCAAATGTAGTCTGAAATAACAGAAAATATATGATGTACTCTTCCAAATTGTACAAAATTTAAGTAATAACTTCAATGACCCTTAGAACCATGCCTCACTCACCCAATTTTCCCTTTTCTTAATCAAATTACAGGATAGTATCAATAATCAAGAAACAGTTGGTCCCTTATTTTAAAACATGAAGGAAAATTCAGTCTTACCTGTAGCAGCAAGGTTCCTGTAGGTGTCCAGCATCACATTTTTCTAGAGACACTTCTGAGACGGATTTAGCAAAGCCCACTCTTCCTCAGTGAAGTGGATATCTGATTACAAAGATTCATGCAAATGGGAACCAGTTAGAATCCCAATAGGATTATGAAAACCATATATACATATATTGATACAGCATGGCTTCTACACCTACCATGCAGTGATCTAGAGGTGTACAATATTAGGGAAAGAACAATCAGGAGGAAGAGAAAAAAAATAAGAGGGGTAAATACCATCAACTTTTTGTCAAAAAAAAAAAAAAGAGAAATCCATCCACGTAACCTGAGATCTTGTGTAATGTTACCCACCTCCTGATGACTCTATGTATTCATAACTTATACACACAGACTCTAACAAAATTAACTCAAAAGGATTCCTAAACTGTTCTGCTTTTGACCCTGCAGTGACTGATATTTGTTTCAAAGAGAGACACCACATGGTCTAGATTTCACTTTGAAAATGTGGGTAATATTCTGCCATCGTTCAGAGAATTATATTTTAATTTAATGAGTAATGTTACAAATTAATGAGTTCTGCTTATTAAACATATCTGTATAAATAATTGGTATCCAAAAATAAAGTTTTTAAGAAGCTTGGTCCCAAAAATTCCACTGAGGGCATCCAATCATGTAGTTTAAGCAGGGATAATCAAGAGGACATAAGGACATTGCCACAGACTTAAGAAATAAGTAAAGAAATATGTCTGTATAGACAAATATTGTTCATTTCTGGTAATGACCAAAAAGGAAAGAACCTACAACAGATGGTTATTTTTGTTGTTATTGTTTTTTTTTTTTGAGACAGAGTTTATTGGTGCAATAATAAATAGCCTTAGTTGTTTTAGGAGACAGATACTGCAAGTCGTGCCAGTAAGGCAATGTATGCTTTCAACAGAAAAGATAGCACCATAATATTTCATAGTACAGGAGTAACTTCGAACAGCAGATCTGGAGGGAGAAGTCTTAGAAGATGAGAAAAGTAGGGAAGGCAGAACAAAGAAACGATTAAAGCTGGTGCAGGGAGGTATTGGTTAATCCATGTGTTATTCTAAGTAAGCTTCTCATGAGGAATATCTTCTTGTATACTACATCTATGGGAAAATGGAAGGAAATGATAGACTTCTAAAAAGTCAGCAGGATTTACCATTCGATAGGACAATCTCAGAAGGGTACTCAAGCAGTGGAGTACAGGGGGAAAACAGGCAATCCCATTAACATTACTGACTAAGGCCACAGTGTCCATGGGCCTAATAAGCATAGCTCCATGTGGTTTCAATAGAGCACAGCAAGGATTTTTCAAACCTTTTCTCTGAGACTGTACATCCAAAACCACAAAAAATATCAGCCCTGTTACATAGTCCACAATAGTTCACCCAGACCCGTTTTGGCTGAATACTTTAACTATAGCAATTTGTATTCATGATAAGGTCTCTCCTCTATCCAGATTCTTGATAGCCCTCATCTGGGGATTCCAAGAAACTGCCCACCGGGAAAATTATGGATTATGTAGGAATGATTAACTGATTCCACATTGCTCACCTCAACTATCATTGAAGGAGGAAATCTCAGCTTATATCCTTCCTCTCCCTTTCTGCACTGTTACTCCACTAGTATCCAAGTGGGTCATGAACTCAATCCTTGCACAAATCCCTCTTCATATATAAGTCCCCACACTAATCAGAGATCTTGGGAGTTCACTCATTTTCTGGTCTATTTTCCTTCTCACTTACCAGTCAAGGGCCAGGCAGGAAGGAAGTGTAGGTTTTTCTTCCCAGCACTGTACGTGAGAAGCAGGATTGGGAGTTCAAAACAATTCTCAATTATACAGCATAAGACAACCCAAAGATACAAAAAACTTTGCTCAACTCAGAAATCAATAATAAACATCACTTGACAAAAGGAATGGAATAAGTAAAATCTAAGAAACATAGGAGAGCAGCAGCACAGAGATACAAGCAGTAATGTGTTTAAAGAACATATTTAAAAAGATGCCAATAGCTGGGTGGTGGTGGCACATGCATTTAACACTAGTGTTCAGGAGGCAGATGGAAGCCTATCTCTGTGAGTTCAAGACAAGCATGGTATACAAGATATAGTTGTGGTACAAGCAGCAGAGTCACAAAAAAAAAATGGGGTCTCAAAAAATAAATAAATATTAAAAGAGAAAAAAGCTAGAAAGTCAGATACCATCATTGGCTAGAGGCCTCACTTGAAGAATGCCAGGCCCCAGCTAGATCCACATATCATTGCCACCATCCTGAGTCCATGGTGCTGGATGTTTGCCCCCCATCGCTGGGCCTCTGCTAGAGAGGATTCAGAAGGAGAATATCAGGCCCTGGCTAGATTTGCCTATCCGTGCAGGAACCACTTGAAACTCTGTGTACCAGGATCTATGACCCCCATTGCCAGGATTCTGCTAGAGTGAGTCTGCGAAAAATTTGCGTGAAATTCCCCCCACACCCTAACATGGAAATTCTCTGGATTGGCTCCATATCATGCTCTGCCTGTGGCATGTCCACAGCTCAAAAACCCATAGGAAATAGATAATCTAACTTCAAAAGAATCCAAGGGGAAAGCAGAGTAAATATATACACAATACCACTGCCAACATCAAATCATAAGCAAAAATCATTAACCAACAATGTCCCTTACTTTCCCTCAATGTTAATGGTATTATCTCACTAATAAATAGAGAAATCCTAACAGAATGAATACGGAAACAAATTCCATCCTTCTGCTGCACACAAGAAACAAATCTAAGCTTCAAAGATAGATGTTACTCAGGGTAAAGGGCTTGGAAAACATCTTCCAATCAACTGGACCCAAGAAGCAAGCAGGTTTGGCTATCTTAATACCTAACAAATTAGACTTCAAACCAAAATAAATAAAAAGAGATGAAAAAAGTCATTTTGTATTCATCACAGGAGAAATCCTAAGCACAAAACCTCAATTCTGAACCTCTATGCACCAAATACAAACTCACCCACATTCGTAAAAGCAATGGTATTAAAACTCAAACCTCACATAAAACCACACACACTTAGAGTGGGAGACATCAACACCCCACTCTCACCACTAGACAGGACCACAAGTCAGAAACTTTACAAAGAAACAAAAGAAGTAACAGAAGCTATGTCTCAATTGTGTTTCACAGACACTTATTGAACATTCCATCCAAACAAAAAAGAATATAACTTCTTCTCTGCTCCACATGGAACATTCTCAGAAATTGACCATATACTAGGCAACATAAAAATCCTCACCTGATACAAAAACATTTGAATATTACCCTGTACCTTATCAGACCACCATGATTTATAATGGGAATTCAATAAATACAACAACAAATCACAGAAACCCTACATACTCATCGAAACTGAATAATGCTTTATTTCAACATACTTGGGTCTAAGAAGAAATAAAGAAATTACGTAATTCCTAAAATGCAATGAGGTTATGGATACAACATACATGAATTTATGGGACACCTTGAAATCACTGCTAAGAAGGAAGTTGATTGCAATCAGTTCTCATATGAAGAAAATGGATGAGAGACACATTAGAGAATTAACAATACAACTGAAAACCTTAGGACACAAACGAAGCAAACTTAACCCTCAGGAGTAGGCCCCATTATCAATTTTTAGGCTGAAAACAATAAAGTAGAAAGCAGGAATACGATACAAAAAAAAATCAATGCAATAACGAGTTGCTTTTTTTTTTCAGAAAATTAACAAGGGAGACAAACCTTTATCCAAACTAAACAAAAAGCAAAGAGAGAAAATGGAAATTAACAAAATCAGAAACAAAAAGGGGTACAGAACAGTAGACACTGAGGAAATCCAGGCAATTTTCAGGTCATAGTTTGAAAACTAATACTCCACAAAATTTGAAAATTCAAAGGATATGAACAAATTTCTGGATAACTCTTACTTAACAAAATTAAATCAAGACTAGACAAGCAACTTATATTGACCTATATCAACTAACAAAGTAGGAGCAATCATAGAAAGCCTTCCAACATAAAAAATATCCCAGAGCCAGATGTCTTCTTCAGTGAAGAATTCTACAGAAAATTCATGGAAGAGCTAATATTAATAATCTTGAAACTGTTCCACACAATAGAAACAGAAGTTTCATTACAAAACACTTTTTTGAGGCTACAATCACCTTGATACCCATTCACACAAATACACAACTAAGAGAAAATTACAGAAAAACATCCCTCCTGAACATTGATGCAAAAATACTCAAGAAAATATGGGAAAACCAAATCCAGGAACGTATCGGAAAAATCATCTACTATGATCAAGTAGGCTTCATCCTTGGGTAGCAGGGATGGCTTCACATATGAACATATTTCAAATATACCACTATATAAACAAACTAAAAATGAAAAATCACATGATCATCTCTCTAGATGTAGAAAAAACCTTTGACAATATTCAACATCCTATCATGTTAAAGGTCTTGTAGAGATCAGGGATAACAGGAATTTATATAAACATAATAAAAGCAATATGTAGTAAACACAGAGAAAATATCAAGGTGAATGTAGAGAAGCATAAGGCAATTCCTCTAAAATCAGTACAAGACTAGGCTGCCCTCTGTCTCCATATATCTTCATTATTGTATTTGAAGTGCTAGCTAAAGAAATAAGACAAGAAACGGATATCAAGCGGATACAAATTGAGAGGAAGAACTCAATCTTTCTCTATTTTCAGAAGATATGATAGTTTACATAAGCAACCAGAAAACTCTACCATGGTACTCCTACAGCTGAAAAACACATTCAGCAATGTATAAGCATAGAAGATAAACTAAAAAAAAAATGTAGCCATTCTATATTCAGACAACAAAGGGGCTAATAAAGAAATCAGAGAAACATCACCCTGTACAATAGCCACAAACAACATAAACTACCTTGGGGTAACACTTATCAAACAAGTGAAAGACCTATATAATAATAATTTGTGTATTTACAAAAAGAAATTAAAGAAAACACCAGAAAATGTAAAGATCTCCCAATCTCATGGATAGGTAGAATAAACATAGTAAAAATGGCAATTTTCTCAATGGCAATCTACAGTTTCAATTCAATATCTATTAAAATGCCAGCACAATTCTTCACTGACCTTGAAAAGATAATAATCAACTTTATATTGAAGAACAAAAGAACAAGAATAGCCAAAACAATCTGTATAATACAGGAACTTCACGAGTCATCATCATCCCTGACTTTAATATCTACTACAGAGCTATAGTTCTGAAAAGAGCCTTGTATTAGCACAAAGATAGACAAGTAGCTCAATGAAATTTAATAGAAAATCTTGGTATTATCCCACACATATATGAGCACCTGACTTTTGACAAAACAGCTAAAAGTGTACAATGGGTTAAGGAAAGCATCTTCAACAAGTGGTGCTGGTACAAATGGATGATGGTATATAGAACACTGAAGATAGATCTATGTCTATAGCCATGTACAAAACACAAGTCCAAATGGATCCCTCCATGAATCCATCCACACTGAACCTCTTAGGAAAAAAAAATTAGAGGTACTCTTGAACTAATTGGTACAGGAGACTGTTTCCTGACAATAACTCCAGAAGCATAGACACTGAGATCAACAAATAATGAATGGGACCTATTGAAACTTAGAAGTTTCTCTAAGGCAAAGAACACAGTGGACAGGACCAATGGCAGCCTACAGATTTGGAAAAGATTTTCACCAATCCTACATCCGACAAAGGGCTGAGCTCCAAAATATACAAAGAACTCAAGAAACTAGTCAACAAAACACCAAATAATTCTATGAAATGGGGTATAGAACTGAATAGAGAACTCTAAATAGGGGGAATGATGAAATACACTTAAGAAAGTGTTCAATATCTTTGGCTAACAAGGAAATACAAATTAAAACAACTTTAAGATACCATATTACTGCTGTCAGAATGGCTAAAATTGGAAACAGCAATGTCAACTTATGCTTTGCAGGTGGATCTGTCAACTTGAAGAGCCATTTTGGAGACTAGCATGGCTGTTCCTCAGGATAATGGGAATCAGTCTACCACAGGACCCAGTAACATAACTGTTATGCACATACCCAAATGATCCACATCCATGGAACCAAGACTTGTGCTCACATATATTCATAGCAATATTATTTATAATAGCAAGAACATGGAAGCAACTTAGATGCCCCTCAACTGAAGTATGTATACAGGAGATGTGCCACATTTACACAATGGAATACTACTCTGGGGGGGGAACAACGAAATCTTGAATCTCACAGACAAGTGGATGGAACTTGAAGAAACCATCCTGAATGAGGTATCCCAGTCACAGAAAGATAAACATGGTATGTATTCATTCATATGTGGATTTTAGACATTGTGCAAAAGATAACCACCATACAAATCACACTGCCAGAGAAACTAGGATACAAGGAGTATTATAAGAGTTTCTTATAAGGTCATTCACAGAAGCAGGAAGGGACACGGTCCCCAGAGCATATGGGATTTGGGGGGTAGTGAGAACCTATAATTCATTTACCTTTTGCTTTTATTCTTTTATTTGCTTTATTCTTTATTCTTTGTCTCTAATTTCGTTTTTCACTATGTCATACATAGCTTCACATTCTAGTCCTTCTCAATTTTACACAGTCCTGTTTAATATATCTGTACATTCAAATTAAATTTAACTTTATGTAAATGTAAGCTAACTTCATACAACTTAAATTCAATTGTACTAAGTCTCAAATATTTCTAAATTGCTATGTGCCTTTCAATGGGGGTAAACATATAAGGTTATAAATGTCTATTTCAAGCTAACAAAATATTTATACCACCCAGTCTTTCCTGTGAGCTGTTTATTAAGGTTAAGCCTCTATTATCAAAGGGAGTTTTTCTCTACCTCTTTGTCCTCTATGGTTATAAGTGTAACCTACTAAGTAAAAACCAGTTACAGTCAGGCTGCAGGGCCCTAAGTAAAATATCCCTCCACAGCCGCTCAGCTTGGATCCAGTTGTCAAAACAGATTAATTACAGGGATAGTTTGTATACTAAGGTATGCTAAACAGTCAAATGCTCAGAGATCTAGAGAATATGGCATTTAAAATGTCTCATTAAAAAGCTTTTTTAACGGAGAGACAGGCCAGCTGCTGGCACCACCCATTTCCTCCAAGATGACTGATGGATACTGAAAGAAGCTCCACCCACAAAAGTGGCAACACTAGCCATTGAGCAATACTGCCTTTCATTTCATCCCTCACAAACTGTACACCTACATACTCTGGTCTGTGTTCCAACACATGACAGATTAAAACATGCTGGGAAATAACAAAATCACTCCCCTTACCACAGTCATGTACTTTTTTCATAGTGGTGAATTCAGCACCTTTTTGCTTACCCTGAATCCTCCTGCAGTGTAAACAATTTTCCTTATTCTGCACTGAAGGTAGAAGCAATGCTCCGCTTGCAAATGCTTTTCCTGTGACTTCACTGGATAGTTGGCTACCTGACTCTAATGGAAAATTTAAATCTCTTAGGGGTTACAGTAATTTAAGAAATTTGTAGGTATAGTACAGAAGACAGCATGGCCATTGTTTGGAGAGCAACAGAGTACAACCAATTCTACTTGCATCAACATGAGGGATTATCTCATAAACATTCTTCTAACAGGATGCAAATGCATCTGTTGTAGCATTAATATGCCTTCCCAGGGAGAAATCACTTCGCCCACAGTGGCGATCCATAAAGACATATATTTCTAACGTAACATATATCTATCTCTGGAAAATACTAAGAGAGGAGCCAGCCTAGATATAGTTTGCTTTTCATATATGCTATCCTTCTTAAATGGCTTTTGGTTCAAGCTCCATTTACACAATGAACAATTTCAGTAGAGACTGGAGACAGCATGTCTAGCTATTTAGGGAGATGGGAGGATTACACAGCAAATGTGTTCCCAGTACTGTTCCTAAAGGACTCCAGATACCCAAAACTGAAGGACCTGTTCCACATATAGGATCCTGAGGTGAAGGTGATGGGAAATGTGATAGATAGGAAATGTAGAATGTAGAAAAGATTTTTTTTTTAAAATAGCTGGGATAGGGAGATGTGTCCCATAAAAAGTTTCTTAAGGAGAATAGACACTTGTATACTATTTCTATAGAGGAAATGGAAGGAAAGGGGACACTTATGTGAAGTCAGTAGAAACCCATTAAATGGGGAAAACTCAAGAGAACACCACTAAAACAATGGAATACAGGATATGTCATGATCATTGCAGAGTAAGCCCACAGTGGCCTTTGGACTGAGAACCATAGCTCTATGTAGTTTATATCTACATATCTGAAACAACCTGTCCACAAAGGTTTTATTCCATACAATTACCAGCACTCCAATGCAAATACCTGGTTTTTGGCGAGGTTCTGTGTATTATTGTCAATACACCAGGCCCTTAGGAAAAGCTTTCAAGGCCTAGGCTCCTGGTTGTTACTATCTCTTCTAGGAATGTTTCTCATGCCTGCATGAGGACCTAAGTAAAAGCTTTGCTTTATTAGGCCACTCATACATCATTTGTTTCCTTTTTAAAATCTGGTGTCCTATTGCCACAGTGGTAGAACTACGCTTTTCTGGAGAAGAAAACTGCAACTATATGATATAATATAATTTAAGGTTGTTTATGACACTGTAATATCTCTCTGAGCAGCTTGTATTGGGGCAGGTGTATGATAAGGGTAAGGGACTAGATGCTGTTGCAAAACAGGAGTAGCTTCTGTGTAATGGTTTGGAGTCAAATGTCTGGAAAATCATGGCCAACAAATGTGTATCTAGGATTCAAAATTCTAACAGGACTGATCAGCATACACTTATCTTTGTGTGTTTTATAGGCAGTACTACCTCAGTTAAATTCTACTTTATGTGATACAATATCTCAAAAGCAGTTGTAAATCGTTTGTGTTACAAATTCTACTCTTGTAGATCACTGTTCAATAGTGAAGTGCTACCCTTACATGAGATGCCTTTTACAACCTGCAGAAAATTAACAATACATGGATCTTACACATAAAATTAAAATGCAAACGACTGAACTTATAAAAGGTACTTAACTAAAAGGCCTCTGGAAGTTTGTTGCCTTGATTTCAGTGGGTGCACCTGAAGTATGTAGAAGTTGACTTAAAAAAGGTTTCCATAGACACCTCACTGCTCACAGTACTCAAAACAGATACAGCCCACAGAATAGTTATTTGGTAGACTGCCTCTAGCTTCTGGAAATTTCAAGAACTACATGAGAATTCAGGGGACAGGTGTCTCCTTGCAGCTTCCCACCCAGATCCAGGGAATATCCAGCACCCTGGAAACAAAACCTCACTATCTCCCACCACCGATCTGAGGACAACAGCCCCTCACTCACCATGCTGTGGTTTTCCAGTTTGCCCTTCCTCAAAGCACATCACTCAAAACCACTGGCTGTAGTTTCTCTTCAAATCCAGACCAGAACGGCCCTGCACTTCCTTTGACAGGCACATCACAAAGGGGCCTGATTAGCTATTAAGGCCTGAGTGATAAAAAGCACCTCCCAGGTGGTTGCAGAATGCTTAAGGACTAATTGCAATGGTTACTGATTGCCTTCTAGCACTAAGAGTTTTCTACATCAGCAGTGATGTGCATTTCTATAGCAATTGTCCTATAGCTGAACTGTGCTATCATTCTGTAGTACACAGGCATTTACCTTTCTTCCTCCTAGACACAGTGTTGCTAGCTAAATATAATTACTTAAATGGATTGAGTGATTCTTGGTGAAAAAGTTGGAAGGGAACTCCAAATATTCGTTAACTACCACAAAGAGATTTAGGAATGCAAAATGTGTTATTTGTTATTTGGTTAAACACTGAGTTTTGTTGAACTAAATTTTCTTTTTTACCTGTTTGTCACAGGAACTACAGATAATCAGAAAAGAAAAGCAGGGACCACATCTTAAAAAAAGATAAATGATCTTTCTCGTGGCAGAATGCCAGATGATGGCTCCATGAATGTAGAATTTTATCCCTGAAATTCAGAGCAAACACTTGGCAAAGTCATCATAATGAGAAAATAGTCTTCATGGAAAATTGGATATTTACAGAGGAATACATGTTCTGTAAGCATATAAAAAAATAAAACAAAACAAAAACAACTGCAGTAATGAAGGTTCTCTGCATGAAAAGGAATGTAGGATGAAACTCTCCATATATGTAGAAAGTTAATTTATTACAATGTCTCACAAGCTGTGATATATTTAGTCCAACAATGGTTGCCAACCAATGGGAATCTGAAGAGTACAGCAGTTGTTTAGTTTATCAGGATGGATGTGTCAGCTGGTCATTATGCATCAAAATTCCAAAAAAGTAGGCTCTAATGGTAGTGAAGGAAGAAACTTGGTACCAAGAGCTAGGGTAAGTAGCCAAAGAGGGAAAGCTTCCTCCTTCAATACCATTTATACATGTTGGCTACCACCAGAAGGTTGATCTGTTCCTTTATGTGACATTGTTCTGTTTTGTTTTTTGTTTTCAAAACAGGGTTTTTCTGTGCAGGACATAAACTCATTCTGTGGATTTGGCTGGCCTCAACCTAAGCAAAATCAGGCAGCCTCCTGTGTCCTAGGATTAAACATTTGCACTGCCACCAAGCAGTTAAAGGTAGATCTTATCATCTGTTTGCATACAAGGCTTCTGTATGGCTTTGGCAGCCCTGGAATATATTCTGCCAGTCTGAAGTTTCTCAACCCCTAAATGGGAATCCATTCCAACTTGTCATGAGTTCAAAATGATCCAATAATTCCTATTGTTTTAAGACATTATCTTTCCTGCTACAGGACACCTGTGCCTTGATGATGAATATCTCCTATCTAAATAGCAATGATTTGGGAGTAGACAGGTTAACCACCCAGAAGTAAGGGAGGAAGTGCAGCAATTGGGTGACTGAAGGAACATAGTATGTGCAATTATGGAGTGCCTTTAGCATTAGTGGAAGCAATTTCTGTTTTCCCTTTATACATATTAATAGATGTCCCCTTACATTGCCACACCTTTGTTTAACTACTTAAATTTGGTGTATGAATAAAATGGAGCTTTCAGTATTGACTGAATCTGCCTGCCTGACATCATATTATGTCTCTGCCTTCCTTTCATCAATGATAGCTTGTCTTCCAATTGTCCACACTCAGTGACTGTGGAATGGACATGGGACTGAGCTGCTGTTTCTGATTACAGTCCTACAAACTCCAGGCCACAACACTTTGTTCCATACATCCTGGAGAATTGAGTTTGATCTGCAACTTAAAAATGCTGGAACTCACTCAGGCAGCATGAGCAACCCCGTGGCATATGACATTATTCCACAACATAGCTTATTGTGCTGTGGATGTGAATATAAGTAATTATTACTACAAATTCCATGCTTCTTCATGTCCTCACTATTTGCCCATGTGTGCTTCAACTTGAAGTACTGCCTTCAAAATAGATCATGCAAAGATGCTATAAAATACCATGGCAAAGACATTTTTACCAGAAAAAGAAACAGAACAAATTTTGTTGTATGTGTGTGTCTGTAAATTGATTTCCAGTTTTTAGACAATTATATTTGTGCGGAGATCATAAGTCAAATTTGTGGGGTCCACATTTGGCCTACCACCACGGCAACTATAGACTCATAAAATTCTCAGTTTCCAGGGAGTCACATTGTAGAAAAAGTCTTGAGTCTTGAAAATGTCTCTATGAAAGAAACATTGACTTCTCATATGACCACCTTATAGCAAAAACAGGAACCGAGTATATGGGAGTGCTTTAGAGATGGGAAAAATTCCATACTTAGCTTTCTAATTTTGTTTTGCATATATTTGCATTCTAAGCCTATTATGACCCTTGATATAGATTATTTACTGTTTTGTTTTTTGTTTTCATAAGTGTTCAAAATGAATATCTATGCTTTAAATTTTCATTAATTTTACTTTTGTATTTTTTCTCTTCTTATTAAGAATAGTATTACTTTGACATCCTGTCTTAAATAGAACTTACATTATAGATTAGTCTGTCCTAGGACATGAGAGATATCTGTGCACCTTGAATCCAGAGAGCTGGCATTGTAGTTTGGCTTGTCAGCAGATGTTATTTCATTAGCTTGGCTCACTTATGATGAAAGATTGAGCCTGGTTGTTAGTACACAATATTGTGATCACTCATTCCTGTAACCCAGGTACTTAGTGGATAAAGTCTTAACAGTTTCCTCCAATATGAAATGCTTTATATAAAACAAAGCAAATGTGTAGGATTGGAATTAGAGAAATCAATCTTCCCAAAAAGACCTATTATATTCTTAAAGTCATGAGTGAAAGAGCCTCCATTGAAGGGCCTCTGCTAAAAAGGTATCACATGGAGAGTGCCAGGTCCCAGCAAGAACTGCCTGTCAAAGAAGAAGCATCCAGATATCATTCCACTATGTGTCTTCCCTGGCCCTGGCACTGGCCCTGGCCCCTGGCCTCTGGCCCCTGGCCCCTTGGCCCCTGGCCCCTGCCCCCTGGCCCCTGGCCCTGTTCCTGGCCGAGAAAACATGGGATCAAGCTCCTATAAAGGTCAGAGAATGAAGAGGTGTACTGTTTCCATGCTACGAATTAGAAAATTTAAGCACAGAAAACAGAATTAAAATACTCATCATTGTACTTGAATGGGACAATGATGATGGTGATGCCCCTGCTGCAGCCATCTTTTCAGCTGTTATCAACATTGTGGCTACTACTGCTACGCCAGGATTGGGCCCATTATCTCACTTCCTGCCTCAACACAACAGAGATTCAGGTGCTTGTGATGATGTCAGGCCAACAGATTTCATCAGGCAAGACAGTATGATTATCTGACGATTACCGAAGGCATTTTAAAAGTGCGTGATGACAGCATCCATTTTCATATCTGGCAAGTCTGCCCAGTCACTGATGATACAAAAAAAGTAAACGGCTTACATATTTAAAGATGTAATCATTAAATTCTTTCATTATATAATCTGTGATCCCTGAAGTTTGGTGCCACCTTGCGTGACTCAAGTGTGACAGATGGTCTAACTATCTGATTATTACATTATTCAAATCTGTCTTTTTCTACTCCAGGAAGAGTGGGGTCTGGATCCACCTTCTTGGTGTTAAAATGTATGTTGTGAATTCTTTCTTTAATCCTTTCTTTCTTCCTTTCTTTATTTAAATCAATGTTGATATCATATTGTTTTCTATCTAGGGGTGAATTAAGAGAAATTATCTGTTTATTCATTCATTTTTTGTTCAAATCTATGATTAAGAACTCAATGTCTCTTCAGTATTGAGCAACCCTGTTGCATTCTGTATCCTGGTATCATGGGCCAAGGATCAGAGAGCAGCTTCGAGAAAGTGTTATCATGGGTCATTACAGTCTCCCAAGGTAACTATCTCCTAAAACTTTAAATGACAACATTTGATTCGCCTAAACAAGTCATAGCCACACGTCTGGAGGTGTGCCTACTGGTTTTACTGGTTACCAAATTCAAGATTTCCTAATCATCAGAGAACGTAGTCTGTGGAGAAACAGTTCAAAATCTTCTGTTTATGAATACTCTCTCTCCTAAGAAGTCACACTATGGAACAAAAGACAAATAAGACTCACAATTATTCATCAAAAGTTGAGTTTGCCATTGATGACTTCCTTCAGGAAGGAGATAATCCATTTGTTAGAGTAGACTTTATGATTACTGGATTTCAGTCCATCTCTTTTAATGCAGCCACCCAACATTAATTATGTGATATCTTCTAAAAACCCTGCATCCACAGCGAAAGTTCAGCATTTAAACATGTTACTACTCTGCTCTGCAATTAAATAAGTGATGAACCTGGGAGTTTCCCACAATCATGTGGGAGTCAACAGATAGTCAATTGTGTGGCGTATGGCAGACCATTTCATCCTCTGATTATGTTGTTATTTGATTATTAAAATAGGACATTAGATAATCCATTATCAGTGGATTGTGGTGATGCGATGTGGGAGGCAATAATAATAGACCATCTTAATATCAATTATATAGTTAAAATATTTAAATTTATCATGACAGCATCGTTCATGAGCCTGGTTTGGAGCCACCTTAGGGAAGTGGATGATGTTACATGAACTCATTATTTGATTATTTAATTATATAAAACAATGATTATATCGTCCATGACACCTGGAATCTGATGCCACAGATCATCTAGTTACATAATTAATGAATTTAAATTGGCAATCTGTGTTAATCCCCAAGATAATGTATATATTTGTATAGTTATGTAAACAACAATCCTCCATTCCATGAAGAGACCTGTAAAGCTCCCTCTTGTGGAGATAATGTGCAATATCTTCACATTGTATGATTCATTGACTCAATTGATGATGATGACATCCTTCATGACTGGAGTCTGGCCATGCTTCCCTGCCAGTAGAATGCTACATCCCCTATTTATTATGGCAGTTAGCTATTAGTGACTTATTTAATTCTTTAAACTATGTAAACGACAGACAGTGCCATCACTAATTACGGTTAGGGTGCAAAAATCTGTCAGGGACAAGGTTAGGAAACTTGTAGACATGGGCAGAACAATTTCTGAATGATCTATGCATCTTCCAGAGTACGAGGGATGCTGGGTGATTGAGTCCTGAAGGTTGCACGGTGCCCTCTGAGAAGTACAAGGACTTCTCCAAGGCCGGCACGGTGGTCTGGCTGTTGACTACCTGTTCTTCCTCCACATCTTCACATCGGTTGTGATCTACCATGCGAAGAAGGAGTGGCATTAGGAGGTTGGCACCATCACCGAGACCTGGCAAAAGGATGACGACTCAGAACACGGAAGAACATCTCTCTCTCAGCTATGATATTGATGCCCCTGCTGCAGCCATCTTTTCAGCTCTTATCAACATTGTGGCTACTACTGCTACGCCAGGATTGGGCCCACTATCTCACGTCCTGCCGAACCATAACAGACATTCAGGCGCTTGTGATGAGGTCAGGCCTACAGAATTCATCAGGCAAGACAGTATGATTATCTGACGATTAACTCATGGCATGTTAAAAATGCGTGATGACAGAATACAGATTCATACCTGGCAAATCTGCCCAGGAATTGATGATACAAAAAAATGACAACGGCTTACATATTTAAAGATGTAATTATTAATTCTTTCGTTATATAATCTGTGATCCCTGAAGTTGGCGCCACCTTGTGTGACGCATGTGTGACAGACCATGTAACTATCTGATTATTTCATTATTGAAATCTGTCTTTTTCTACTCCATGGAGAGTGGAGTCTGTATCCACCTTGTTGGTGTTAAATTGTATCTTGTGAATTCTTTCTTTCATTCTTCCTTTCTTTATGTAAATCAATGTCGATATCATTTTGTTATCTCTCTAGGGGTGAATTATAAGAAACTATCTCTTTATTCATTCATTTTTCTTCAAATCTATGATTAAGAACTCAATGTCTCTTCAGTATTGAGCAATCATTTAGGCTTTACGCATAAAACACCATCCACTTGTTTAATGATTATTCGTTTAATTATGAAAATCCGTCATTATGTATTCAGTGATCACTGGAGTTTTGAACCTCCATTGGGGAGACCATTGTACCAGACCATCATGTCATGTAATACTACACTTACATCTTTAACTGTTAAACTAGGAAATTAAGTAATAATTCATCATTCAATTTACGTATTTAAAATACAGGTAATGTTATGGACCATAACTCCCGTTTGGAGTCAGATTTTGGGAGTTGATGATGTAATATCATCTCATTACTTCATCATTTACCTATGTAAATAGATCTTTACATCAGCGATAGGTTTAGGACTTTGGTGCCATCTCATCAGTGTTAATATAAAAGGCCCACTAATTAATTTTCAATTTAATTTTTTAAAAAATATCATTATTTCAGTAAGAGATCAGTCTGACTACTCCATGTGAGATTTAAGTATGCACCACCATGTCATTTTTCTATCATTTTTCATTATATATTAATGATTAAAATCGATGAAGGTGTTGTTATTCTTGACTGGAGTCGGGCCAAACCTCCATGGGGGGTAATCACGTGGCATTATTTAATTATCTAAGTACTACTTCCTTGACAATCACTGGAGTTTGGTTCCATCTTTTGAAAGTGAAATATGGAGGACTATCCAATTATTAACTTATTTGATTTCGTAAGTAATGACGGTATCATCCGTCATTTGGCTGCTGTGGCATTGACACCGCAAGAGATCGGTACCAGAAGCAGTGCCCTGAGAATGGGGGACACTGCCTCATACAGTGATTACTGATTACGTAGTAGTACGTTTTTAACAATCGAATGATTACACGATTTTAAAAAAGTGTACTGTTTCGCATCATCAGTTTCTGCGAGGTTGCAACATAACTGACCCATGAAGGACACGGTGACCACCGATTTTAAAAACGGAATAACTGTATAATCTCCTGATCAGGGAATCTCATCTCACGAACTCTGTCGCGCTGATAACATGACACACCACCAACAATAAATAACTCTAAATAACCATCTTAGAAAGCGGGGTACAGGACTTAATAGAGAACAGTCAATTGAGGAATCCAAAATGACTGAAAGAAACATAAGACACTGCTCAAAATCCTTAATCATCAGCCTAATGCAAATCTAAACAACTCTGAGAAACCATGGGATCAAGCTCCTCTAATGGTAAGAGGATGAAGAGGAGTTTATTTTATTTTCAATAAAGAGAAAAGGATTATGGTAGAGGCGATTAACTGTATTGTTTCCATTCTAGAAATTAGCAAATTGAAGAATTGAAAACAAGAGTAAAATTCTCATCATTGTACTTGAATGGCACAACGATTCTTTCGTTTTCATGCTTATGTCACTATAGGCATGTTGTAGCTTGAGAGACGGGTAAATATGTAGAACTCAAAAGAAAGAGCCCTGCTTTGTTTTTGTGAGAAACTCAGTGAGGCTGTAGGGTTAGTTCACCGGTGGGTATACTCCTTTTAGCCTGTGGGAGGGGCACTAGAATGTGACAGAATGTTGGTTCATAAATGTTGCCTGGCAACCCTCCTTGCATTCTGTATCCTGGTATCGTGGGCCAAGGACGAGAGAGCAGCTTCGAGAAAGTGTTATCATGGGACATTACAGTCTGCCAAGATAACTATCTCCTAAACCTTTTCATGACAGCATTTGATTCGCCTAACCAAGTCAGAGCCACACCTCTGGAAGTGTGCCTACAGCTTTTCCTGGTTACCAAATTCAAGATTACCTAATCATCAGAGAACATAGTCTGTGGAGAAACAGTTCAGAGTCTTCTGTTTATGAATACTCTCTCTCCTCAGAAGTAAAACTATGGAGCAAAAGATAATAAGACTATGATTATTCATCAAAAAGGTGAGTTTGACATTGTTGACTTCCTTCAGGAAGGTGATAATCCGTTTGTTAGAGTAGACTTAGCGAGTATTAGATTTCAGTCCATCTCTTTTGAGGCAGCCATCCAACATTAAATATGTGATATCTTCTAAAAACCCTGCATACCCAATGACAGTTCAGCATTTAAACATGTTCCTACTCTGCTCTGCGATTAAATAAGGGATGAACCTGGGAGTTTCCCACAATCATGTGGGAGGCAACTGAGAGAAAATTGTGTGGAGAATGGCAGACCATTTCGTCCTCTGATTATGTTGTTATTTGATTATTAAAATAGGACATAAATAATCCATGATCAGTGGATTGTGGTTACGCGATGTGGGAGGCAATTATCATAGATCATCTTAATATCAATTATATAGTTAAAATATTTAAATTAATCACGACAGCATCGTTCATGAGCCTGGTTTGGAGCCACCTTAGGGAAGTGGATGATGTTACATGAACTCATTATTTGATTATTTAATTATACAAAACAATGATTATATCGTCCATGACACCTGGAATCTGGTGCCACAGATCATCTAATTACATAATTAATGCATTTAAATTGACAATCTGTGTTAATCCCCAAGATAATGTAAATCTGTGTGTAATTATGTAAACCAAAAATTGTCCATTCCATGAAGAGACCCGTCAAGCTCCCTCTTGTGGCGTTAATGTGCAATATCATCACAGTTTATGATTCATGGTTTCAATGGATGATGATGACATTCTTCATGACTGGAGTCTGGCCATACTTCCCAGCCAATTAAATGCTACATCACCTCTTTATTGGGACCGTTAGCTATCACTGACTTATTTAATTCTTTAAATTACTTAAACGACAGACAATGCCAACACCGATTATTAGTAGGTTGCAGATATCTGTCAGCGACAAATTAGGAAGCTTGTAGACATGGGCAGAGCATTTTCTGAATGTCTATGCGTCTTCCAGACCACTAGGAATGCTGGAGAATAGAGTCCAGAGGATTGCATGGTGCCCTCCGAGAAGTACAAGAACTTTTCCAAAGACTGCATGGTGGTCTGGGTGTTGACTACTTGCTCTTCCTCCACATCGTCACATCGGTTGTGGTCTACGTCTAGAAGATGTAGCAGCACTAGGAGGTCGGCACCATCACCGAGACCTGGCAAAAGGATGATGACTCAGAACACGGAAGAAGATCTCACTCTCAGCTATGCTGTTGATGCCCCTTCTGCAGCCACCTTTTCAGCTGATATCAACATTTTGGCTACTACTGGTGTGCCAGGAATGGGCCAATTACCTTAGGTCCTGCCACAACACAACAGAGATTCAGGCACCGGTGAGGATGTCAGGCCAACAGAATTCACCAGGCAAGAAAGTATGATTATCTGACGATTAACTGATGGAATATTAAAAAAAATCCGTGATGACAGCATCCGTTTTCGTATCTGGCAAATCTGCTCAGGAGTTGATGATACGAAAAATTTCAACGACTTAGCTATGTAAAGATGTAATTATTAAATTGTTTCATTATATAATCTGTGAACCCTGAAGTGTGGTGCCACCTTGTGTGACTCAAGTGTGACACACGATCTAACAATCTTATGCTTTCATTATTTTAATCTGTCTTTTTCTACTCCAGGAAGAGTGGAGTCTGGAGCCCCCTTGTTGGTGTTAAAATGTCTCTTGCGATTTCATTATTTATTTATTTAAATCAATGTTGATCTCATTTTGTTATCTGTTTAGGGGTGAATTATGAGAAATTATCTCTCCATTCATTCATCTTATTGTACAAATCTATGATTAAGAACTCAATGACTCTTCAGTATTGGTCAATCTTTAGGTTTCGTGCATATAACACCATCCATTAGTTTAATAGTTATTCATTGAATTATGAAAATCTGTCATTATGTATTCAGTGACCACTAAAGTTTTTAGCCTCCTTAGGGGAGTCCATCGAGCCAGAACATCGCATCATCTACTAGTACACTTACTTATTTACCGGTTAAACTAGGAAATTAAATAATAATTCATCACTTAATTAACGTGTTTGAAATACAGGTAATGTTATGGACCCTAAGTCCCTTTTGGAGTCAGATTTTGTGAGTAGACGAAGTAACATCATCTCATTACTTCATCACTTAGCTCTGTAAATAGGTCATTACATCAGCGATAGTTTTAGGACTTTGGTGCCATCTCGTCAGTGTTAGTATCCAACGCCAGCTAATTAATTATCAATTTAATTTTATAAATAAATCATTATTCCAGGAAGAGACCAGTCTGACTACTCCATGTGGGATTTAAATATGCACCACCATGACATTACTCAATCATTTTTCACTATATATTCATTATTTGAATCGGTGAAGATGTTGTTCTTCTTGACTGGAGTAGGGGCATTCCTCCATGGGAGTTAATCACGTGGCATTATTTAATCATCTAAGTACTCCATCCTTGACAATCACTGGAGTTTGGTTCCATCTTATGAAAGTTAAGTATGGAGGACCATCCCATTATTAACTTACTTGATTGCGTAAGTAATGATGGTGTCATCGGTCATGTGGCTGCTGTGGGATTGACACAGCAGCAGATCGGTACCAGAAGCAGTGCCCAGAGAATGGGGGACACGGCCTCACACAGTGATTACTGATTACGTAGTAGTACGTTTTTAACAATCGAATGATTACACGATTTTAAAAAACTGTACTGTTTCGCGTCATCAGTTTCTGCGAGGTTGCAACGGAACTGACCCATGAAGGACACAGTGACCACCGACTTTAAAAAAGCAATAACTGAATAATCTCCTGATCAGGGGATCTCATCTCATGAACTCTGTCGGGCTGAAAACATGACACACCACCAACAATAAATAACTCTAAATAACCATATTAGAAAGAGGGGTACAGGACTTAATAGAGAACAGTCAATTGAGGAATCCAAAATGACTGAAATAAACATAAGACACTGCTCAAAATCCTTAATCATCAGCCTAATGCAAATCTAAACAACTCTGAGAAACCATGGGATCAAGCTCCTCTAAAGGTAAGAGGATGAAGAGGAGTTTATTTTATTTTCAAGAAAGGGAAAAGGATTATGGTTGAGGCAATTAATTTTATTGTTTCTTTTCTAGAAATTAGAAAATTGCAGCATAGAAAACAGGTTCAAAATACTCATCATTGTACTTGAATGGCACAATGATGCTTTTGTTTTCATGCTTATGTCACTATAGGCATGTTGTAGCTTGAGAGACGGGTAAATACGTAGAACTCAAAAGAAAGAGCCCTGCTTTGTTTTTGTCAGAAACTCAGTGAGGCTGTAAGGTTAGTTCATTGGTGGGTATTCTCCTTTTAAGCCTGTGGGAGGGGCACTAGAATGTGGCAGAATGTTGGTTCATAAATGTAGCCTGGCAACCCTGCTTGCATTCTGTATCCTGGTAGCATGGGCCAAGGACGAGAGAGCAGCTTCGAGAAAGAGTTATCTTGGGACATTACAGTCTCCCAAGATAACTATCTCCTAAAACTTTTCAAGACAGCATTTGATTCGCCTAACCAAGTCATAGCCATACCTCTGGAAGTTTGCCTACAGCTTTTACTGGTTACCAAATGCAAGATTACCTCATCAGAGGACATAGGCTGTGGAGAAACAGCTCAGAGACTTCTGTTTATGAATACTCTCTCTCCTCAGAAGTAAAACTATGGAACAAAAGATAATAAGACTCACGATTATTCATCAATAAGGTGAGTTTGACATTGTTGAATTCCTTCAGGAAGGTGATAATCCATTTGTTAGAGTAGACTTAGCGATTGTTAGATTTCAGTCCATCTCTTTTGAGGCAGCCGTCCGACATTAAATATGTGAAATCTTCTAAAAACCCTGCATACACAATGAGAGTTCAGCATTTAAACATGTTACTACTCTGCTCTGCGATTAAATAAGGGATGAAACTTGGAATTTCCCACAATCATGTGGGAGTCAACTGAGACTCAATTGTGTGGAGCACGGCAGGCCATTTCATCCTCTGATTATGTTGTTATTTGTTTATTAAAATTGGACATTAGATAATCCATGATCAGTGGATTGTGGTGACGCGATGTGGGAGGCAATTATTATAGACCATCTTAATATCAATTATGTAGTTAAAATATTTAAATTAATCACGACAGCATCGTTCATGAGCCTGGTTTGGAGCCACCTTAGGGAAGTGGATGATGTTACATGAACTCATTATTTGATTATTTAGTTATATAAAACAATGATTTTATCGTCCATGACACCTGGAATCTGGTGCCACAGATCACCTAATTACGTAATTAATTACTTTAAACTGACAATCTGTTTTAATCCCCAGGATAATGTAAATATTTGTATAGTTATGTAAACAACAATCCTCCATTCCATGAAGAGACCTGTAAAGCTCCCTCTTGTGGAGATAATGTGCAATATCTACACATTTTATGATTCATTGACTCAATTGGTGATGATGACATCCTTCATGAATGGAGTCTGGCCATGCTTCCCTGCCAGTAAAATGCTACATC
This sequence comes from Phodopus roborovskii, assembly GCF_943737965.1. Taxonomy (NCBI): domain Eukaryota; kingdom Metazoa; phylum Chordata; class Mammalia; order Rodentia; family Cricetidae; genus Phodopus; species Phodopus roborovskii. The sequence continues at coordinate 7,531 of NW_026125859.1, read as the reverse complement.
CCCTATTTATTGTGACAGTTAGCTATTACTAACTTATTTAATTCTTTAAATTATGCAAACGACAGACAGTGCCATCACCGATCACGGTTAGGGTGCAAATACCTGTCAGGGACAAGGTTAGGAAAGTTGTAGACATGGGCAGAGCGTTTTCTGAATGATCTATGCATCTCTCAGAGTACGAGGGATGCTGGGTGATTGAGTGCAGAATGTTGCACGGTGCCCTCCGAGAAGTACAAGGAGTTCATCAAGGCCGGCACGGTGGTCTGGGTGTTGACTACCTGCTCTTCCTCCACATCTTCACACCGGTTGTGATCTGCTATGAGAAGAAGGAGTGGCACTATGAGGTCGGCACCATCACCGAGACCTGGCAAAAGGATGACGACTCAGAACACGGAGGAACATCTCTCTCTCAGCTATGCTGGTGATGCCCCTGCTGTAGCCATCTTTTCAGCTGTTATCAACATTGGGGCTACTACTGCTATGCCAGAATTGGGCCCATTATCTCACGTCCTGCCACAACACAACAGAGATTCAGGCGCTTGTGATGAGTTCAAGCCAATTCATCACGCAAGACAGTATGATTATCTGACGATTAACTGATGGCATTTTAAAATTGTGTGATGACAGCATACAGTTTCATATCTGGCAAGTCTGCCCAGGAATTGATGTTACAAAAAAAGGTCAACGGCTTACATATTTAAAGATGTAATTATTAAATTCTTTCATTATATAATCTGTGATCCCTGAAGTTTGGTGCCACCTTGTGTGAATCAAGTGTGACAGACGATCTAAATATCTGATTATTTCATTCTTCAAATCTGTCTTTTTCTACTCCAGGAAGAGTGTAGTCTTGATCCACCATGTTGGTGTTAAATAGTATCTTGTAAATTCTTTCTTTCTTCCTTTCCTTATTTAAATCAATGTTGATATCATTTTGTTATCTCTCTAAGGGTGAACTATGAGAATCTTTCTCTTTATTCATTCATTTTTTGTTCAAATCTAAGATTAAGAACTCAATGTCTATTCAGTATTGAGCAATCATTTAGGCTTCACGCATAAAACACCATCCACTTGTTTAATGTTTATTCATTTAATTATGAAAATCTGTCATTATGTATTCAGTGATCACTGGAGTTTTGAGCCTTCTTAGGGGAGACCGTTGTACCAGACCATCACATAATCTAATACTACACTTGCTTCCTTAACTGTTAAACTAGGAAATTAGGTAATAATTCATCATTTAATTGACATATTTACAATACAGGTTATGTTATGGACCATAAGTCCCTTTTGGAGTCAGATTGTGAGAGTTGATGATGTAATATCATCTCATTACTTCATCATTTAGCTGTGTAAATAGATCTTTACATCAGCGATAGGTTTAGGACTTTGGTGCCATCTCGTCAGTGTTACTATAAAAGGCCCACTAATTAATTATCAATTTAATTTTTTAAAAACATCATTATTCCAGGAAGAGATCATTCTGACTACTCCATGTGGGATTTACGTGTGCACCACCATGTCGTTTTTCAATGATTTTTCATTATATATTAATTATTTTAATGGATGAAGATGTTGTTCTTCTTGACGGGAGTCGGGACATTCCTCCATGGGAGTTAATCACGTGGCATTATTTAATCATCTAAGTACTACTTCCTTGACAATCACTGGAGTATGGTTCCATCTTTTGAAAGTTAAGTATGGAGGACTATCCAATTTTTAACTTACTTGATTGCGTAAGTAATGATGGTGTCATCCCTCATGTGGCTGTTGTGGGATTGACAGAGCAGAAAATCGGTACCAGAAGCAGTGCCCAGAGAATGGGGGACACTGCCTTATGCAGTGATTACTGATTACGTAATAGTAGACTTTTAACAATCGAATGATTACACGAAACTGTACTGTTTCGCATCATCAGTTTCTGAGAGGTTGCAACAGAACTGACCCATGAAGGACACAGTGACCAGCGATTTTAAAAATGGAATAACTGAATAATCTCCTGATCAGGGAATCTCATCTAATGAACTCTGTCGGGCTGATAACATGACACACCACCAACAATTAATCACTCTAAATAACCATACTAGAAAGCAGGATACAGGACTTAATAGAGAACAGTCAATTGAGGAATCCAAAATGACTGAAAGAAACATAAGACACTGCTCAAAATCCTTAATCATCAGCCTAATGCAAATCTACACAACTCTGAGAAACCATGGGATCAAGCTCCTCTAAAGGTAAGAGGATGAAGAGGAGTTTATTTTATTTTCAAGAAAGGGAAAAGGATTATGGTTGAGGCAATTAATTTTATTGTTTCTTTTCTAGAAATTAGAAAATTGCAGCATAGAAAACAGGTTCAAAATACTCATCATTGTACTTGAATGGCACAATGATGCTTTCGTTTCATGCTTATGTCACTATAGGCATGTTGTAGCTTGAGAGACGGGTAAATATGTAGAACTCAAAAGAAAGAGCCCTGCTTTGTTTTTGTCAGAAACTCAGTGAGGCTGTAAGGTTAGTTCATTGGTGGGTATTCTCCTTTAAGCCTGTGGGAGGGGCACTAGAATGTGGCAGAATGTTGGTTCATAAATGTAGCCTGGCAACCCTGCTTGCATTCTGTATCCTGGTAGCATGGGCCAAGGACGAGAGAGCAGCTTCGAGAAAGAGTTATCTTGGGACATTACAGTCTCCCAAGATAACTATCTCCTAAAACTTTTCAAGACAGCATTTGATTCGCCTAACCAAGTCATAGCCATACCTCTGGAAGTTTGCCTACAGCTTTTACTGGTTACCAAATGCAAGATTACCTCATCAGAGGACATAGGCTGTGGAGAATCAGCTCAGAGACTTCTGTTTATGAATACTCTCTCTCCTCAGAAGTAAAACTATGGAACAAAAGATAATAAGACTCACGATTATTCATCAAAAAGGTGAGTTTGACATTGTTGAATTCCTTCAGGAAGGTGATAATCCGTTTGTTAGAGTAGACTTAGCGATTGTTAGATTTCAGTCCATCTCTTTTGAGGCAGCCGTCCAACATTAAATATGTGATATCTTCTAAAAACCCTGCATACACAATGAGAGTTCAGCATTTAAACATGTTACTACTCTGCTCTGCGATTAAATAAGGGATGAAACTTGGAATTTCCCACAATCATGTGGGAGTCAACTGAGACTCAATTGTGTGGAGCATGGCAGACCATTTCATCCTCTGATTATGTTGTTATTTGTTTATTAAAATTGGACATTAGATAATCCATGATCAGTGGATTGTGGTGACGCGATGTGGGAGGCAATTATTATAGACCATCTTAATATCAATTATGTAGTTAAAATATTTAAATTAATCACGACAGCATCGTTCATGAGCCTGGTTTGGAGCCACCTTAGGGAAGTGGATGATGTTACATGAACTCATTATTTGATAATTTAGTTATATAAAACAATGATTTTATCGTCCATGACACCTGGAATCTGGTGCCACAGATCACCTAATTACGTAATTAATTACTTTAAACTGACAATCTGTTTTAATCCCCAGGATAATGTAAATATTTGTATAGTTATGTAAACAACAATCCTCCATTCCATGAAGAGACCTGTAAAGCTCCCTCTTGTGGAGATAATGTGCAATATCTACACATTTTATGATTCATTGACTCAATTGGTGATGATGACATCCTTCATGAATGGAGTCTGGCCATGCTTCCCTGCCAGTAAAATGCTACATCCCCTATTTATTGTGACAGTTAGCTATTACTAACTTATGTAATTCTTTAAATTATGCAAACGACAGACAGTGCCATCACCGATCACGGTTAGGGTGCAAATACCTGTCAGGGACAAGGTTAGGGAAAGTTGTAGACATGGGCAGAGCGTTTTCTGAATGATCTATGCATCTCTCAGAGTACGAGGGATGCTGGGTGATTGAGTGCAGAATGTTGCACGGTGCCCTCCGAGAAGTACAAGGAGTTCATCAAGGCCGGCACGGTGGTCTGGGTGTTGACTACCTGCTCTTCCTCCACATCTTCACACCGGTTGTGATCTGCCATGAGAAGAAGGAGTGGCACTAGGAGGTCGGCACCATCACCGAGACCTGGCAAAAGGATGACGACTCAGAACACGGAGGAACATCTCTCTCTCAGCTATGCTGGTGATGCCCCTGCTGTAGCCATCTTTTCAGCTGTTATCAACATTGGGGCTACTACTGCTATGCCAGAATTGGGCCCATTATCTCACGTCCTGCCACAACACAACAGAGATTCAGGCGCTTGTGATGAGTTCAAGCCAATTCATCACGCAAGACAGTATGATTATCTGACGATTAACTGATGGCATTTTAAAATTGTGTGATGACAGCATACAGTTTCATACCTGGCAAGTCTGCCCAGGAATTGATGTTACAAAAAAAGGTCAACGGCTTACATATTTAAAGATGTAATTATTAAATTCTTTCATTATATAATCTGTGATCCCTGAAGTTTGGTGCCACCTTGTGTGACTCAAGTGTGACAGACTATCTAAATATCTGATAATTTCATTCTTCAAATCTGTCTTTTTCTACTCCAGGAAGAGTGTAGTCTTGATCCACCATGTTGGTGTTAAATTGTATCTTGTAAATTCTTTCTTTCTTCCTTTCCTTATTTAAATCAATGTTGATATCATTTTGTTATCTCTCTAAGGGTGAACTATGAGAATCTTTCTCTTTATTCATTCATTTTTTGTTCAAATCTAAGATTAAGAACTCAATGTCTATTCAGTATTGAGCAATCATTTAGGCTTCACGCATAAAACACCATCCACTTGTTTAATGTTTATTCATTTAATTATGAAAATCTGTCATTATGTATTCAGTGATCACTGGAGTTTTGAGCCTTCTTAGGGGAGACCGTTGTACCAGACCATCACATAATCTAATACTACACTTGCTTCCTTAACTGTTAAACTAGGAAATTAGGTAATAATTCATCATTTAATTGACATATTTACAATACAGGTTATGTTATGGACCATAAGTCCCTTTTGGAGTCAGATTGTGAGAGTTGATGATGTAATATCATCTCATTACTTCATCATTTAGCTGTGTAAATAGATCTTTACATCAGCGATAGGTTTAGGACTTTGGTGCCATCTCGTCAGTGTTACTATAAAAGGCCCACTAATTAATTTTCAATTTAATTTTTTAAAAACATCATTATTCCAGGAAGAGATCATTCTGACTACTCCATGTGGGATTTAAGTGGGCACCACCATGTCGTTTTTCAATCATTTTTCATTATATATTAATTATTTAAATCGATGAAGATGTTGTTCTTCTTGACGGGAGTCGGGACATTCCTCCATGGGAGTTAATCACGTGGCATTATTTAATCATCTAAGTACTACTTCCTTGACAATCACTGGAGTATGGTTCCATCTTTTGAAAGTTAAGTATGGAGGACTATCCAATTTTTAACTTACTTGATTGCGTAAGTAATGATGGTGTCATCCCTCATGTGGCTGTTGTGGGATTGACAGAGCAGAAAATCGGTACCAGAAGCAGTGCCCAGAAAATGGGGGACACTGCCTTATGCAGTGATTACTGATTACGTAATAGTAGATTTTTAACAATCGAATGATTACACGAAACTGTACTGTTTCGCATCATCAGTTTCTGAGAGGTTGCAACAGAACTGACCCATGAAGGACACAGTGACCACCTATTTTAAAAATGGAATAACTGAATAATCTCCTGATCAGGGAATCTCATCTAATGAACTCTGTCGGGCTGATAACATGACACACCACCAACAATTAATCACTCTAAATAACCATACTAGAAAGCAGGATACAGGACTTAATAGAGAACAGTCAATTGAGGAATCCAAAATGACTGAAAGAAACATAAGACACTGCTCAAAATCCTTAATCATCAGCCTAATGCAAATCTACACAACTCTGAGAAACCATGGGATCAAGCTCCTCTAAAGGTAAGAGGATGAAGAGGAGTTTATTTTATTTTCAAGAAAGGGAAAAGGATTATGGTTGAGGCAATTAATTTTATTGTTTCTTTTCTAGAAATTAGAAAATTGCAGCATAGAAAACAGGTTCAAAATACTCATCATTGTACTTGAATGGCACAATGATGCTTTCGTTTTCATGCTTATGTCACTATAGGCATGTTGTAGCTTGAGAGACGGGTAAATACGTAGAACTCAAAAGAAAGAGCCCTGCTTTGTTTTTGTCAGAAACTCAGTGAGGCTGTAAGGTTAGTTCATTGGTGGGTATTCTCCTTTAAGCCTGTGGGAGGGGCACTAGAATGTGGCAGAATGTTGGTTCATAAATGTAACCTGGCAACCCTGCTTGCATTCTGTATCCTGGTAGCATGGGCCAAGGACGAGAGAGCAGCTTCGAGAAAGAGTTATCTTGGGACATTACAGTCTCCCAAGATAACTATCTCCTAAAACTTTTCAAGACAGCATTTGATTCGCCTAACCAAGTCATAGCCATACCTCTGGAAGTTTGCCTACAGCTTTTACTGGTTACCAAATGCAAGATTACCTCATCAGAGGACATAGGCTGTGGAGAATCAGCTCAGAGACTTCTGTTTATGAATACTCTCTCTCCTCAGAAGTAAAACTATGGAACAAAAGATAATAAGACTCACGATTATTCATCAAAAAGGTGAGTTTGACATTGTTGAATTCCTTCAGGAAGGTGATAATCCGTTTGTTAGAGTAGACTTAGCGATTGTTAGATTTCAGTCCATCTCTTTTGAGGCAGCCGTCCGACATTAAATATGTGATATCTTCTAAAAGCCCTGCATACACAATGAGAGTTCAGCATTTAAACATGTTACTACTCTGCTCTGCGATTAAATAAGGGATGAAACTTGGAATTTCCCACAATCATGTGGGAGTCAACTGAGACTCAATTGTGTGGAGCATGGCAGACCATTTCATCCTCTGATTATGTTGTTATTTGTTTATTAAAATTGGACATTAGATAATCCATGATCAGTGGATTGTGGTGACGCGATGTGGGGAGGCAATTATTATAGACCATCTTAATATCAATTATGTAGTTAAAATATTTAAATTAATCACGACAGCATCGTTCATGAGCCTGGTTTGGAGCCACCTTAGGGAAGTGGATGATGTTACATGAACTCATTATTTGATTATTTAGTTATATAAAACAATGATTTTATCGTCCATGACACCTGGAATCTGGTGCCACAGATCACCTAATTACGTAATTAATTACTTTAAACTGACAATCTGTGTTAATCCCCAGGATAATGTAAATATTTGTATAGTTATGTAAACAACAATCCTCCATTCCATGAAGAGACCTGTAAAGCTCCCTCTTGTGGAGATAATGTGCAATATCTACACATTTTATGATTCATTGACTCAATTGGTGATGATGACATCCTTCATGAATGGAGTCTGGCCATGCTTCCCTGCCAGTAAAATGCTACATCCCCTATTTATTGTGACAGTTAGCTATTACTAACTTATGTAATTCTTTAAATTATGCAAACGACAGA